>NC_135531.1:252150590-252470940 GCF_045843805.1 Urocitellus parryii | reverse complement strand
AACATCTTTATTGGTGTATGGTGCTGAGGATCGAACCCGGGCCGCACGCATGCCAGGCGAGCGCGCTACCGCTGAGCCACATCCCCAACGCCTGCATTGAGTTTTAAAGAGCATAAAAGTTACAAAATTCAGTTATTTTGTGAGAGATTTGAAAAACCTGCAGGAGGGAAGGGAACATGTCTACCCTTAAAATAGCTACATTGCCTGTGCTTACCAGCACAGTGCCTGACTCTTCACAGTAAAATTTCATTTAGTGTTGGTTTGAATGAACAGAGTAAGAAGAAAAGAAGAAGTGTTATTTCAGGTAGTAGTAGGGTTTTGGTTTTGGGGTGTTTTTTGTTTGTTTGTTTGTTTGATTTTTTTTTTTTTTTGGTACCAGCAACTGAACCCAGTGGCACTTTACCACTGAGATACATCCCCAGCCCTTTTTATTTTGAGATGGAATCTTGTTGAGTAGAGCCTCACTAAATTGCTGGGGCTGGCCTTGAATTTACAATCTTCCTGCTTTACCCTCTCAGCTGGGATTACATGCATGTGACACCACTTCAGCCCAGTAGTAGTCTTAGATGAAAAGTTACATGTGATATTTTTAGTAAATTAAGTACAGAATTACTTCCACTTGAATCTAGAATTATGTTCAAATTTAATTCTTAAAATAATAAATTTTTTAAATTAAAGATTAGTTTTAAGAACTGTTTTAGATTCACAGCAAAATTAAGAAGGCACAGAGATTTTATGCATATCCCCTAACCCCCAGTCGTCCCACCACATGCTGAGTCTTCCCCTTATCAACATCCCTGCCACACTTGTATATTTGATTCAGTTTATATAATGCTTTGCTTTTGGAGTTAACATTTTTGGTGTCTGGATAAATGTATGGAGATATATCCATATTATAGTATCATGCATAGTATTTTCAATGCACTGAGAATCTTTACACTCCTCATATTTATCATCCCCCCATCCTAAACCCTTGGCAGCCACTGATCATTTTACTATCTCCAGTATTTCCTTTTTCAGAATGTCATATAGTTGGAATCATACCTTAAACTTTTTCAGATTGGTTTCTTTCCCTTAGAGATACGTATTTAAGTTTCCTGTGTCTTTTCATGGTTTGATAGCATGGTTTATTTATCCATTTACCTACTAATGATGTGCTAGTTGCCTCCAAGTTTTGATGATTATGAATAAAACTGCTGTAAACATCCATATGCAAGTTTTTGTGTGGACACAGTTTTTGGGTAAATACTAAAGAGTGCACTGCTGGATCACATGGTAAAAGTATTATTAGTTTTGTAAGAAACTGCCAAACTATCTGTACCCTTTTGCATTTCCCCAAGCAAGGAATGTTCCTACTGTTTTACATCCTCATCAGCATTTGATAATGTCAGTGTTTTGGATTTTGACCATTCTAATAGATACATAGTGGTATCTAGTTTTAATTTACATTTTCCTGATGATAAATGAAGTGGAACACCTTTTCACATGCTAATTTGCCATCTGTTTATCCTATTTGATCAGGTGTTGATTAAGGTCATTGGTTCATTTTTTTCAGCACATGATTTGTCTTCTTAGTGTTGAGCTTTAAAAATTTTGTAATCTTGGATAACATCTTTTGTTAGATGTGTTTATTACAATTTTTGTCTTTCAGTCTATGGCTTATCTTACACTTGATGTTGTCACAGAGCAGAAGTTCTTAATTTTAATAAAGTATGAATTATAGCTTATGTTTTAGTCAGCTTTTTCACTGCTGTGACTAAAAGATCTGACCAGAACAATTTTAAATGAAGAAGAGTTCAATAGGGGGGCTGGGGATGTGGCTCAAGGGGTAGCGCGCTCGCCTGGCATGCGTGCAGCCCGGGTTTGATCCTCAGCACCACATACCAACAAGAATGTTGTGTCCGCCGAGAACTAGAAAATAAATATTGAAAATTCTCTCTCTCTCTCTCCCCCCTCTCTTTAAAAAAAAAAAAAGAGTTCAATAGGGCTCATAGTTTAAGAGGTCCCAGTTTATAGATAGCCAGCTCCATTCCTTAGGGCTCAAGGTGAGTCAGGACATCATCACAGAAGAGTGTGGTAGAGGGAAGCAGATCACATGATGATCAGAAAGTAGAGAGAGAGAGAGAGATCTCTACTTGCCAGATACAAATATATACTCAAAACTACACCCCCAATTCCCTGCTTCCTCCAGCCTACTTTCAGTTACCACTGAATCCCATCAGGTGACTAATTCACTGGATTAAGGCACTCAAAACCCGATCATTTCCCCTCTGAATCCTCTCTCATTTTCTCTCCTGTGAGCTTTTTGGGGACACCTCATATCCAAACCATAGCATTCCACCCCTGGCTCCCAAAAGCTCATACTCATCTGACAATGCAAAAAAAACATTCAGTCCATTCCCAAGAATTCCCATAGTTTCATCAATTCCAAGTTTATTCAAAGTTCAAGTCCAAAGTCTTCTCTGAGGCTCAAGGCAGTCTCCCATTATGAGCTTCTATGAAATTAAAAGCAATTTACAAGTATCCAATTTATAATGGTACTAAATATTACATTTACAAAGTAAAAATTTCCATTCACAAAAATAGGGGCATGGAAAGAAGGGATGGGACCAAAGCAAGACTGAAATCCACCTGGGCAAACAAGTCCTGTAGCTCAGTGTCCATTATCTGGAGCATGCGGCATGATATCCCCTCCAAAGGGCTTGTGTAGCTCTCCCCTGTGGCCTTATTGGTTGCAGCCCAAGTGGCCTTTCTGTTGGCTTGTCTCTTCTCTTCCTGCAGCTTTTTTAGGATGATGTCCTGCATTACTGTAATTTTTTAATCTTGGGAGTCTCTACTGCAGCTTTGGCTGCCTCCTCACAACTCCAAGCTTTCCCTATCAGGGGTTGCCCTCAGGGATTTTCACTCTGCTACACTTTGCCTGGCCTCCCAGGCCTTCCTTTGAAATATTGTGGAAGCCTTCTTGACCACCTAACTCCAGCTTCTTGCAGTTCTGCAGAAGCAACACCATGTGGTTGACACCAAGGTCTGCTGCCATCTTGAGTAGTAGCCAGTCTGCCAGGGACCCTGGCTGTAGCAGCCCATGAGTGCCTGGGTAGCTGAGCATGACAGAAAAAAAATTCCTAGGCCCCCTTGTGCAAGAAGGGTAGCCCACTAGTCTCTAGAGAATTTTTGCTTTTACTTCCTTGGGGCGGGGTGGAGGGCGTGGAGATGGGTGTGGTCTTGCCAGCTCCTGGGCTGCCCTGGAGCCATCTTTCTCTTTATCTCTGGGCAAAGTCTTTAGCATTTCTTTAGTGGTGATAATGTCTTTTTAACAATTGTAACTTCCTTAGCCCCAGTTTTATTCCCATCTTTTAAGACCCAAGTTTTTCAAATCTTCCTGCTCTGCTTTCTGCTGCTGATTATCACAATAAATTTGGCTAAAAGCCACCAGCAATATCCATATCACAGCCTGAGTGGCATGTTGCCTAGACATTTATTATGTCAGATTAAGAAGTCCATTATTTTTAAAGTCAGCTTCACAGAAAGTCTCAGGACACAGGCAAAATGCAGACAACTTCTCAGCCAGAACATAACACAAATGGCCTCTATTCCAAATTCCAATAGCGTCCTCCTTTTCTAAACCCTCTTTAGCCTTATTTTCATTGTTCACAGTCCTGTTGGTATTCTTCTGAGATCCCACCAGAATTGGCTATTCATCTCAGTTTACAACAATCTAAAGCATTTCTAGCTTGCACTGCTACACATCTCAAAATTCTTCCCACCAATTCCAAAAAGCTCCAAAAAACTCTGAACCTCGTGGTCATAACAACGACCCCACTTCTGGTACCAATTTCTGTTTTAGTCACCTATTTCATCGCTATGACTAAAAGATCTAACCAGAACAATTTTAGAGGAAGAAAAGTTTATTTAAGGGCTCACGGTTTTATAGGTCTCAGTCCATAGACAGCTGGCTCCATTCCTCAGGGCTCAGGGTAAGGCAGGACATTGTGGCAGAAGAGTGTGGCAGAGAGATACAGCTCATGTCATTATCAGGAAGCAGAGAGATCTCTACTTGCCAAATAAAAATATATATTCCAAAGCCATGCCCCCAATGCTTCATCTTTTCCAGCCACAACCCACTGGCCTTCAATTATCACTCAATTAATTCTACCAGGTGATTAGTTCACTGATTAGATTAAGGTGCTCACAACTCAATCATTTCCCCTCTGAACCCTCTCATATTGTCTCACATGTGAGCTTTTGGGGACATCGCACATCCAAATCATAACAGCTTATCAGTTCTTTTTTTCATGAATTACACTTGTTACATCTGAAATATCATCATCATACCCAGTGTCATCTAGATTTTCTCCTTTGTTACCTTGTAGGAGTTTTATAGTTTTGTATTTTACAATTAAATCTGTGATCCATTTTGAGTTATTTTTTCTGAAATTGTAAGGTTTGTGTCTAGGGGTTTTTTTGGTTGTTGTATTTTGGAGTATGGCTGACCGTTTGTTTCATGGTCATCTGTTGAAAAGACCATTATTGCTTCATTGAATTTCCTTTGCTTTTCTGTCAACATCAATTGACTATATCCATGTGGGTCTATTTCTGGACTCATTCTGTTCCACTGATCTATTTGTCTATTTTTTTTGCCAATACCACACTGTCCCAATTACAGTAGTTTTGTATTATCTCAACTTTGGGTAGTATCAGCCCTTCAACTTGTTCTTTAATTTCACATTAAGTTATTATGGGTCTTCTGCCATTCAGTCTAAACTTTAGAATCATTTTGATGATATTCATAAGGTAACTTACAGGGATTTTGATTGGGATTGCCTTGGCCCTATAAATCAAGTTGATAGGAACATCTTAACTTCTTGACAATATTGAGTTTTCTCTTCACAAATAATATCTCACTCTCTCTTTTTTTTTTTAGTTCTTTGATTTCTTGAATCAGTTTTATCGTTTTCCTTATTTAGAAATTATACATATTTTGTTAGATGAATACCTATTTCATTTTGGGAGGAGCTAATGTAAATAGTATTATGTTTTTTTTAAATATTCTTTTTAGTTGTTGATGGACCTTTATTTTATTCATTTATTTATATGTGGTGCTGAGAATTGAACCCAGGGCCTCACACATGTGAGGCAAGTGCTCTACCACTGAGCCACAACCCCATCCCTAGTATTATGTTTTAAATTTCAAATTCCATTAATTTGTTGCTGATATATAGGAAAATGATTGACTTTTGCATATTAACTTTATGTCCTGAAATCTTGAGGAGGGTTTTTTGGTGATTATTGGTGAATTTTCTACCTAGATAATATGTCATCTGTGAATAAAGACAATTATATTTCTTTCTTTTTTGTTTTCAAACCATATGCTTTTATTTCCTTTTTTGTTTTACTTTATTAGCTGGTACTTTCAGTATGATATTGAAAAAGAGCAAATAGAAGGGACATCTTGCCTTCTTTCTGATCTTTGTGAGAAAGCTTAAAGTTTCTAACCATTAGGTATGGCATTAGCTGAAGATTTTTTGTGCATAATTCTTTATCAAGTTGAGGAATTACCCTCTACTTCTAACTTACTGACTTTTATTTTTTTAAATCCTGAATGGGTGTTGGATTTTTGTCAAATGCTTTTTCTGCACGTAATATTTTATTTTCAGCCTATTGGTGTAATGGATTTATTGATTGATTTTTTTTTCAGATGTTGAGCCAACATTGTACATTGAGATAAATTATACTTGGTTATGGTTTATAATTATTTTTCTCCATTGTTGGATTGAACTTGCTGATATTTTGTTGGGGATTTTTTGCATTTATGTTATGTTCATACTTACATATGTGAAATAAATGAAGTAATATTGGTTTGTAGTTGTCTTATAATGACTGGTTTGGGGATTAAGATGACATTGACCACATAGAACCAGTTAGGAAGCATTTTCAGCTTCTATCTTGTGGAAGAATTATAATAATTCTATCTTGTAGAGAATTGTAATAATTTCTTCTCTAAATATTTGTGAGCATTCACTAGTGAACTCATCAGGGCTTTTTGCCTTCTGTTTTGGAAATTCATTTTATTTATTTTTTTAGATTGTTTCTTTAATGAATATCCATGTGTTTTTACATTTAACATGTATTATACACATTGTATAGTTTTTTGGGTTTTGGTTTTTTGGTGGTGCTGGAAATTAAATCCTCTCTAATTCTAGTGCTCTACCACTAAGCTATATCCCCAGCCTAGTTAAGTCTTATTTTTTGGTCCACTCTGACAGCCTCTTGTTATTTAGTGGGTATATTTAAAATATTAAACTTCAAAATGATTATTAATATAATTGGATTAATATCTACTATGTTTGTTTCTGTTTGCTGTTTATGGCCCTTGTTCTTCATTCCTGTTTTTGTCTTACACTCACTCTTTTGTGGTTTAATTGAGCAGTTTAGATGATATCATTTTCTTTTTTTTAATATTTATTTTTTAGAAGTAGTTTGACACAATAGCTTTATTTATTTATTTAATTTTATGTGGTCCTGAGGATCAAACCCAGGGCCTCGAATGTACTAGACAAGCGCTGAGCCACAATCCCAGACCCATTTTCTTTCTTAATATTTTTGTTTTTCTGTTTATTTCAGTGGTTGCCCTATAGTTTGTAATACACATTTACAGATAATCCAAGTCCATAATCAAATAACACCATTTCAGGGGTGTAATGTGAATACCTTTTACAAGATAATTCTAATTCTTCACTCCTGCCCCTTGTATCATTACTGTCATTCATTTCACTATATATAAGCATATATGTGATATATAAATACATACATAGTCAAATATATTATTGCTATTATTATTTTGAATTAACATCTGTTAGATGTTAATTCAAAATAATAGAATAAGAAAAATTAAAAAAATTAT
This sequence comes from Urocitellus parryii, assembly GCF_045843805.1. Classification (NCBI taxonomy): domain Eukaryota; kingdom Metazoa; phylum Chordata; class Mammalia; order Rodentia; family Sciuridae; genus Urocitellus; species Urocitellus parryii. Next base: position 252,464,039 of record NC_135531.1, on the reverse strand, counting down.
ATCTTTACATATCCATATTTGATGCTTCTTCTTTTTCCAGATTGTAATGCCTTTCCTATATTGTGTTTCTTTTAATAAATTTCTTTTAATATTCCTTGCAAGGTAGGTCTACTGGCAGTGAATTCCCTCAATTATTACTTACCTGAGAAAGACTATTTTTTCTTCAGTTTTAGAGGATAATTTTGCAAGATGTAGAATTCTTTTTTTTTTTTTTTTTTTTTTTTTTTGTTTTTTGTTTTTTGTTTTAAAGAGAGAGTGAGAGAGGGGAGAGAGAGAGAGAGAGAGAGAGAGAGAATTTTTAATATTTATTTTTTTTTAGTTCTCGGCGGACACAACATCATTGTTGGTATGTGGTGCTGAGGATCGAACCCGGGCCGCACGCATGCCAGGCGAGCGCGCTACCGCTGAGCCACATCTCCAGCCCCAGATGTAGAATTCTAAGTAGCTCCCCCCCAAAAAAAAACTTGAAATAGTCCACTGCATTCTCTTCTTGCCTGCATGGTTTTCTGAGAAGTTGGGTATAATTTTTTTCTTGGTTCCTAAATAGGCAAGGCCACAGAACTCTTCAGTATGTGAGTTTGGATTCCAACTCTGTGGTCTAATAACTCCAGCACCTCTGCTCTTATCAAGTAGTCTTTTCCTCTCCCCCACCCCTCCCACTCTCACTCTTTTCCTCTCTCTTTTTACAGATTAAGAAAATGAGGACTGAGGATTTAAAGGATTTAATCAAAATTCTAGCTAGTTAGTGGCAGAATTAGAAGAATTTCAGGTCCTCTGACATTTTGTTTAGTCCTTTAGTCCTTGCCTAGACTAGAGGCTCTTGCAGGCTATATCTTTTAAACTGACATTTTCAATGGTATCAGATAATGAATATTGGTTTTTACTCATTCACATTTAGAACATAAAAATGAAAGATTTATTTACTTGTGATTTGTTAACCAGAATTTGTATTAAAATGTTAGGTGCTCTTTTTAGCATATATTATTTAAATACCCAACAAACTTGTTTCAAAGATTTCAGTGACTTTTAAAAACAATTTTTAAAAATTTTTTTAGTTTTAGGTGCACACAATATCTTTATTTTATCTCTGTGTGGTGCTGAGGACCGAACCCAGTGCCTAGCGCATGCCAGGCGAGCTGGCTACCACTTGAGCCACATCCCCAGCCCATTAAAGCAGTTTTTGAACGTTAATCTTAAACTATTTCCATAAGTGTCTGGTTACTGTCAGGAATAATGTTGAATCTCTGACTTCTGCTGGATTAAATCACTAAAGCATGCAAAGTTTGAAGAACTACTGAAAGTGGGATTTATTAGTAAAGTGATTTCTCCTCAATAACAATGTTGAGTTTCTATTCACAATTCTGGTTCTTTTTTAAAAAATCTTTTTTAGAATAACAGTGGATTTTTTTTTTTTTTAAATGTAGGAATTGGGAGTGGCTCTTTTGAGGAATGCTTACAGAAAGTTGATGGGGCAGAATAGGGAGACAGAATTCAAAAGAGATGGCGATGTAAAGAATACTGCTGCACCGGAGTAGAGCATTTTGGAGTGAAACCTTGGATGAGGGGGGTGGGGAGGGGGTGGAATGAGACATGTGCTGATAAATTTTCTTTGAATTTGAATAGATTTTTTGCCTGAAACTTGTTTTGAGTTGGGTTTCTGTCTGGTTCAGGAACCCTTATTGATAGGTTTTTTGTTTTTGTTTTTTTTAAACCAGAGATTCATTATTCAAAAGCTATTAAATCATTTCTTAACATAATTATAGAAATACCATGAAAATATTCTTCTAAAGCTAAAGCACCTTATAGAATTTTCTCTGATTCTTCTAAATTAGTCTATCTGTAGGGAAATTAATTTTAAAAGTTTTTAAATTAGTATTTAATTAGAACCAGATATATTAGTCACTTTTTAAACAAAAAGAAATGCACCTTTAGCTTTGAGTCATCTTAAATCAGATGTCATCTTAAATTGGAAATATCTGGGAGAAAAAATTTGGAATTCAGATAAAGAAAGAATACAGTTTTGTGGTAGTTACTCTGGGGCCAAAAAAAAAAAAAATGGAGAACATATGGTCTCTCTTTTTCCATAGTAAACCTAGTTAGGAGTAGCGATGAGGCAAGTGTACCAATAACCACTACATAATACAAAACTGATTGGCTATAAATGCCATAGAGAGGTTGAGAGTTCATGGAAGTGGTATCTAACTCTTGTTTTGTTTAAATAGCATAGAAATTTTTTTTAAAAGTTGTTTTTTTATATTATATGTAGCACTCATCCTTTTAAATAAAGTGTACATTTCAATGAGTTTTACAATATTCAGAAGGTCATAGAACCTTCTCTACTATCTAATTCCGTAATAAACTTTTTCTAAAAGTTCTTGGGTTTTTAGCTAAGGTATGCCTTCATATTTCCCAGGCTTCACCCTCCCTAATTAGTATCCATCTGGCAGGTATTTATATTGGCTGCCCAATTCCTGCAGGCATTTGAGTTTGCACTCCATCTTGAGAGAGTTTTTCCTAGGTTCATTAACCATGGAAGCAAATACCTAGATTGTATGCATGAATGCCAGAGTGTGGGGAATACTGGGTGCTATTCTGCAGAGCATCCTTTTCCCCACATCTGTCCCTTTTCTTGCTCTGTCCTGGCTCCTATAAGAATCATCACTGCCTCTGCCATCATTTTAGAAATGACTTTAGAAAGTCCAGACACTTCATGGTTTACAAATTCTTGCATGATCTGGCCCCTGCCTACCACTCTAGTCTAGTTACCTTTGACTCCTCTCTTCCCATCAAACTAATCTTTGTTTTTTTCCTTCTGGTCATTACCTATGTAATTACTTCTTGTCATTCTTATCTCAGCTTAAATTCACTATTTATCTCAGCTTAAATTCACTACTTTCAGTGTTCATCATACCTAAAGCAATTACTTACTCCTATTACTTTCTACACAGCCTTAATTTAATTATACTACACTTGTCACCATCTGATTTTGTTGTTGTTGTTTATTTAATATTTTTCTCCTTTGTAATGTAAGTTCAAAGTTGGCAGGTTTCTACTCCTCATATTCATAGTTATTTCCTAAGCTTTTAGAACATTGAGTTTTTGACACATAGTATGTCCTTAATACATATTTGATGAGTGAAAATGCTGCTCTGATTCATCGGCAGTATGATGTGACCTGTTTCTGTCTTCTTATTTTTGCCATAAATCTCTGGTCTGTTGAGGCCTTTGCTATCTCTGGTTATCAGTATTTTTTATGAGTTTGTTTCCTTTTACAATTGTTTACTGTCATTTTAATGAGATTTTGAGAGGTAGAAAAATGTATTCTCTCTCTTGATGGTTGAGTTATTGTAGGTTAAAAACATGAACAGAAGCCAAGTTGGGAAACCATGGCTTATTTTTTTTAATTAATTAATTAATTAATTAATTAATTTTAATTAGGTATATATGACAGCAGAATGCATTTTGATTAATTGTACACAATTGCAGCACAACTTTTTATTTCTCTGGTTGTACACAATGTCGCATCGCACCATTTGTGCAGTCATACATATACCTAGGGTAATGATGTCCATCTCATTCCACCATCTTTCCTGCCCTCTTGCCCTCACTCCACCCATCCCTCCCCTTTACCCAGAGTTTCTTCATTTTTCCCATGCTCCCTCCCCCATTATGGATCAGCACCCACTTATCAGAATATTTGGCCGTTGTTTTTTGTGGGGGTTTGGCTTACTTCTCTTAGCATGATATTCCCCAACTCCATCCATTTACCTGAAAATGCCATAATTTTATTCTCTTTAATTCTGAATAATATTCCATTGTTTATATATACCACAGTTTCTTTATCCATCTATTGAAGGACATCTAGGTTCCTTCCACAGTTTAGCTATTGTGAATTGAGCTGCTATAAACATTGATGTGGCTGCCTTACTATAGTATGCTGATTTTGTCCTTTGGGTATGGACCTTGGAGTCAGATAGCTGCGTCAAATGATGGATCCATTCCAAGTTTTCTAAGGAATTTCCAAACTGCTTTCCAGATTTGTTGTACCAATTTGCAGTTCCACCAGCAATACCTTTCCCCACACATCCTCACCACTTATTGTTGTCTGTATTCTTCTGACTGCCATGAGATGAAATCTTAGTTTTGGTTTACATTTCTCTAATTACTAGAGATGTTGAACATTTTTCATATATTTGTTGACAAAGGTGCCAAAAACATACATTGGAGAAAAAATATCCCCTTCAACAAATGGTGCTGGGAGAATTGGAAATCTGTATGCAGCAAAATGAAACTAAACCCCTCTCACCGCGCACAAAACTCAACTCAAAAGTGGATCAAGGACCTAGGAATTAGACCAGAGACCCTGCACCTGTAGAGGAAAAAGTAGGCCCAAATCTTCATCATGTCAGATTAAGCCCTGACTTCCTTAACAAGATTCCTAAAACACAAGAAATAAAATCAGGAATTAATAAATGGGATAGACTCAAACTAAAAGTTTCTTCTCAGCAAAAGAAACAATGTGGTGAAGAGAGAGCCTTCATTTTGGGAGCAAATTTTTGCCACACAAGATCAGATAAAGCACTAATCTCCAGGATACGTAAGGAACTCCAAAAACTTAACACCAAAAAAAAAGAGCACTTGCCTTGAATGCACAAGGCCCTGGGTTCAATCCCCAGCACCACAAAAAAAAACAAAAAACAAAACAACAACCCAATCAATAAATGAGCTAAGGATCTGAACAGACACTTCTCAGAAGAAGATATACATTTGATCAACAGACATATGAAAAAAATATTCAATATCCATGACTTATTTTTGAAGAATAAGGTTGAAATTCTAGGGTTTCAGACCCATGTTAGGGTCTGAAATCATTTGATAAAAGAATTCATACTTAGTTCAGAAAACTCAATTCAGAAAGTCAAAGGGAACTCATTTGGGTGTTTGAACAGAATCATGACATGAATAGTCTCTAGTCTGACAGTGATAGAAGTTGCTAGAGTAATCTGAGGGCTCTGTAGTATAGATCTTAACCAAGTTAGTGATCATTTAATAAGTACAAAGGAAGGCATGAAATTGAAAAAAATAGTTGCATTTCCTGGCACACATGTTGCTTAATTGCTCTATGATGATTAGTTTTAACAGTGCAACTTTTATTTTGTTGATCAGTTGATTATATAGGGGACGGAATTGAATCAGTAATGAGTTGTAAAATGTCTTTCCAAGGAACTTTACATTTATGAAATGAATGAAACAAAGTAGACACCCGAAAGCTTTATAAAGTGAGGGATATTTGATCAACTCTGGTACTATCCTCTGAATGATGGCAAGAGGTTAGGACATATATATTAATGAATAATGTAACCTATCAGTGTTCTACTCTTTTACTCCTTTTCTTATAGTAACAAAATTTAGAAAAGCAAAACATCTTCTAAAAAATCCTCATCTTGAAGTTTGTGTTTAACTTATGCTTATTGGGTTGAATGCTACTAGCCTTTGATTTGGAACAGATTTCTTCCTGATCTACTTGTGACATTGATCAACTTTTTAAAATTACTTAAGTGTTTTTTTTTTTCATATGAAGGTCAGAAATTAATCTTTATTCTGTGTGAGATGTTGTTTTTCTAAGACACTAAATTTTATTTGCATTAAACGAAACTAATTTTTATGATGACCATAATATGCTTGGAAAGTTAACTGAATAAGCCAGGACAATACACCTTAAGAAAGATAACCTGAGGATTGAGAGTTCAAAGCCAGCCTCTGTAACCGCAAGGTGCTGAGCACCTCAGTGAGACCCTGTCTCTAAATAATAAATACAAAATAGGCCTAGGATGTGGTTCAGTGGTGGAATGCCCCTGAGTTCAATCCTTAGTATCCAAAAAATTGAAAAAAAAAGAAAGAAAAATAACATGAATACATAATATAAAAACACATTGGAGAAATACACAATTATTTTTCAATATTCTTAGACTGTACTATATGTTTAATTTGGTTAAAATGTTTTATAGTCTGTTTTATTCTTTTCCATTTAGGTACTTTGGAATTTTAACTGATTTGTTAACCTAAATAATGTATTTTCTAACCAATCTTCAACTTCCTGAAGGCAGAGATTGCTTATCCTTTTCTTCTCTAAATTTCCCCTTCCCCATTTTCTCCCTTATTTCAATATAATTTCAAACATACAGAAAAGTTGTAGAAAAATTGCAAACAGTTTCAATATTTCTTTACCCAGGTTTACCTAATGTTTATATTTTACTACACACCCTGCACACACACACACTTACCCTTTTCCCAAGTAATATGAGAATAATTTCCAGACATTATGCTCCTTTTCGACAAAATTTCTAGTATATCTAAGATCAAAGATATTCTTTCAGGTAACTGTTGGAAATTGCTAAAATCAACACTATGATCTAATCCATTGTCCATAGTTAAATTTTGTCATTTATTCCAGTGTTATCCTTTATGCCTGTATATTTTACTGGGTCCAGGATCCAGTCCAGGATTAAGTATTGCATTTAATTTTCATGTTGAAGCTCCCTTTAATATGGAACATTCCCTCAGCCTTTTTGAAAGCTATACGCCAATTACTTTGTAAAAAATGTCTTGATGATTTGATTCAGATAATACATTTTTGGCAGGGGTATTACGGAAAGATGCGTCCTCAAGGCATCATAACAGTAATCATATGATGTTGGTTTGCCTCCTTATTGGTGATGTTGTGATCACTTGGTTAAGGTAGTGTCTTTCCAGTAATTTGTCTGGAGATATATTGAGAGTGTTTCTCAGCAAATTTGCACCCACCAGTTTTAGTATCTTTTGATGATTCCTGCCTTGATTTAAAAAAAAAAAAACTTAAAAAAATTGCTTTTAAATCCTTAGCTACTATGACAGTGGTTGCAAAATGGTAATTTTTCTGTCATTTCATCTATATCAATTCTTAGGGAATTATTAGTTTGTTTCTGTCATAATTTATTTTGATACTTAAATTGTCCCAGATAGGCCTCTGGGATCCCCGTCACGCTAGCTCCTGTCTCCATTTGACCACTGTCTATCATTAATTGAGTACTTTTTGGCACAAGATGTTCTAGGGCTCATCTTATTTTTTTCCCCTGCACCAATCCTTAAATCATTATTCCAAGCATCTCTGGTTCCTTTTTGTGCAAAGTGTATGTTTAGAAATCAAAAATGGGGAACTAAGTGTGATGATTGCTACTGGGGTATTATTGCTACTAGGACTTTATAGTGGGCAAACACACATACACATACATCTCTCTTTTTCTTTACCACCATCTATTTGAAACCTTTAGTTTATACTGGTAACTAAAAATCTAATACAAATGATTCTTCATTTTTGTTTTTTCCAATTTAATTTTTTTAGTTGTTTCAGACAATGGTTTATGATATATTGTATAATAGGTAATTATAGGATTGAGTATTAGAACTTTTAAAATAGGAATGTTAGGAGTTTCTTGTAGAACATTGAACTAAGATTGGTTTTTCAACTACAGATAAGGATTTCTTGTTTGGTGTTTAAAAAAATATCTAATTTTATGAAAATCTAGTGTAACTTAAGGAATGCTTATTCTCATGAAAATATGGTTCATCAAAGTGGACTCCTTTTCTAAGGGGTGCATTTAAGTGCTTGATAAATAGAAAATTAAATTAACTATATTGCCTTCAATTTGACTTACATCTCTTAGGCATTACACCTCAACAGTTAAAGTAGTTCTTTGTTTTTATGCTTCTTTTTGTGATCTTTAATTATCTTACAGGTAATGTAAATAATAATGAAGAGAATTGTTATTTATATCTTAGGTTGTCAGAAATAAAAGGGAAGGCATAAGACTCTAAATCATCTCCCCTAGAACATGATTTCTTTTTCTTCTGAATGAGGAGGATATCATTGTGGTTTGGCCCAAGAATACTACACCATTCTACTTGTAGATTCGGTTCCATCTGGCAACTTTACAAAATTGCAGTTCAGTATCAGCTCACTCCTGGAGAACCAGGCAGTCCATGCAAATTCCCTAGTAGCCAGTTAACTCTGATGTTGCTCTGTGAAGCCTTTGAGCAACATAGTGCTTTGCTTCTGTTTTAGTCCCTTAACACTTAGGAGAGCATGGCTTCCTTTGAATTTGCAGTTACTTCATGCATAGCCACAGAAAAAAAAATTTGTTCCTGGAGAATTTGTAAATCGAAAAGTTTCTATGTTTATCATCCCTCCTACAGTTAGTATTAATATTCTTTTAATTTATGGAGGGTTTTTTTTTTTTTTTTTTTTTTTTTTTGCTCTTCTTGGGTCCTGTCCTGCACAATGCTTGTCATAATGCTACTTATAGATGAAGTTTTGGTGGTGGTGGTAGTGGTGATTGTTTTGTTTTGGGACAGAGTCACTGTGTTATCCAGGCTGTTTTCAAACTCCTGGGCTTGTTACTATCCTCCTGTCTCAGTCTTGACTACAGACGCTCACCACCATGACCAGCTTGGCATTTTTTTTTTAAGTGTTGGACATGAAATAGAACTGGGAATTTTCTGTTGAGGGCCACTCAACCTGCAGAGGCAATTTCACTGGTGATGGATATACAAAAGCAACTTTTGATTTTTTAAAAAATTCATCTGCTTTATAAATTAAGAACAGAAGAAATGATCTTAAAGTATAGGCGCACAAAGGAATATGATCCTTAGGAAAATAATCCCATGTATGTGTAGAACACAAATATGAAAAGGAACATACTGGGAGATAGAAAATTTAAAATTTGGGTAAAATTAATTTTGAAGCTTCTTAAACTGTTAAATTTCCAGTTTCCATTTGGGCACTCTACAAATGATAGTACTTAGTGCACAGCAGAACTGAAGATCCTGTGCTAATATAGTTTTAGATGAAGAGAGAAGCAAATCAAACACATCAGGCATTGCCCCATTCTGACAAAGCAGTTAATAGCCTACCAACCCCAACAATTCTCAGTCCATTTTACATTGTATGTGTACTATTTCTCTCCTTTTCCTTCTTTGCTTTAACTTCCTTCCTCCTCCTCTTGATGGGTCCTCTTCCTCTTTGGTGCCTTACTAAATTTAACACAGTTTCTTTTTTTTTTTTTCCATATTGTTTCTTTAATCTGATTTAGATTTCCTTCCTCTTGCTTTTAGTTTGCAGGAGTTGTACTTTGCACAGTTGGGGGCACTTCTTAAAAACGGAAATCTTCACAAACAGACCCTTTCTCTATTATGTTTTTTCTTTTTTAAAAATCGTATTAGAGTAGTATAGGAGGTATTTAAATTTTTATGAGGAAGATGATGAAACAACTGGAATTAAAGAACAAATTTTTGAATGAATAACTCAGACAAAGCATGTGACTATGGTGATAGAGAAGAAATAAATTTGGGACCCCACGGCTGCTTGATTTCTTTATGGTTTGAATATTACTCTTTATAGTTCTGCCCTTAACTTAATTACTTATTATCTTATGAACTTCCCAGTAATTGTAACACAACACAGTTATTTATATTTCAGTTGTCAAACTTAGGTGAACATGAGCAGTACTGATGAGAGCTTGTTTAAAAATGTCCCATTCCCTTAACATCTTGAGCAGACCATTTAAAAACTGACTTTAAAGCTGGGCATGGTGGCACATGCCAATCCCAGCAATTCAGGAGGCTGAAGCTGGAAGATAGCAAGTTCAAGGCCAACTTGGGCAATTTAGTTAGATCATATCTCAAAGAAAGGGCTGGAGGTATAGTTCAGTGGTAAAGTACTCCTAAGTTCAATCCTCAGTAACACAAAAATAATTCCTTGCATGTATGGTTTTGTCAAATGAACCCACATAATATGTATAATTATAATGGTTTAATAAAAGAGGCAATATTAAGTGAAGTTTTTTTTTTATCTCCTATAACAGTGTTTCATCATTATTGATTTTCTTGTCTGTCCCCTACTAGATTATGTATAGCTTGAGGACAGAGGCCATCATGTTCATCTCTGTTCCTCCAAGTGCCTGGCACACATATAAGACGTACCATAAATGTTAAATGAAATTGAAGCTTCTCATGCCTTTTTGGAACATTTGCGCCTGCTAGACTCAGAGAAATGCTCTAAAGGACAACTCTGCTCTCCTGAATCCTGAAAGTTTTCATGTGATTTTAATTATACTGATTTTTGTAAAAAACAATTTAAAAAACATTAACAGACCAAAGAGTTGTGTAAATAAGTAAGATGTACTATATGCCATGAATTTTTTCTTGCCACTTCATATGGTTGTGACTTGTATAAGTAGTATTTTTAAAAATATTTTTAGTTGTAGATGGACACAGTACCTTTATTTTACTTATATGTGGTACTGAGGATCGAACCCAGTGCCTTACACATAGTAGGCAAGCACTCTATCACTGAGCTATAGCCCCAGCCCATGTAAGTTGTATTTCCTCCTAGGATTTCAGTTTCCCTCTACCTGATATCAACAGTGGCTGTCTGATGGGCTTTCCTTTCTCTTAAAAACTCTTCCGCAGTCACTTGCCCTCTGACTAAATACCATTCTTCCCTTTCCCCCTTCATTTTCATGTTTAAGAATTCAGTTGCCTTCAGGGACAAAAAGGCTTGGCTTTCTTGGTCCTGCCTTAGTTCTTCACTTTTTAAATGTTACTCTTCCCACTTTGTCTTATTTGAGAAGGTCTCATGACATTCTCACAAACATACTTTCTCCTTTGTTCTTTAGTTTGTGCTACTTAGAATACATTTAACCAGACTCTTAAATCCTAATCTAAGCTCAGCTTTTTAAAATTTGTTCTAATCAGTTATACATGACAGCAGAATGCTCTTTGAATCATTATACACAAATGGAGCACAATTTTTCACTGTATATGAAGTAGGGTCACACCATTCGTGCAATCATATGTGTACCTATGGTAATGATGTCCATCTCATTCCACTATCTTTCTAACCCCTATGTCACCTCCCCTCCTAATCCTCCCTTTTGCCCAATCCAAAGCTCCTCCTCTCAACCCCCCCCCATTATAATTAGCATCCACTTATCAGAGAAAAGATTTGGCTTTTGTTTTTTTTGGGACTGTGAGCCCAGCTTTTTGATAAGGAATCTCCATTCCCTCCAAATGAGGAAATTGTATAGTAGACTAAAATATCTCCTGAAAGGAAGGTTATTAGAAAATAGACTCTAATACTTAACTTCATGGAATATTTGACAGGAATAATATTTTTCATACTGAGTAATACTAAACAGTTTCATTATGGGTAGTGGAGCCTACTGTATACATTACAAGTTTGAGCAGTTATTTACTGTTACTGTCCAAATGAAACCAATCAGTGTTGGCAATGGTAGACCACTCCACCATTATTTCTTTTTTTATTCCAGGACAATAGTTGGTTTAAATATTAGTGACATCATTATTAGTTGTATTCTTTGATTTTCTATGATAAACATGGTTTTGAAATAATATTCAGGTGAAACTTCTCATTAAGTCAATCTTTACCCTTCCTTACTGATATCTGCTGGGCATCTCCATGCTTATTTTCAGAACAAACCACCCTCTACTCACCTGCTGTTCACTAGTCTTTGTAAATTCTGTCACTATTCACTTAGTTGTTAAAACTAGAAATCAAGGAATTATCCTTGATTTCTCTCATCTGCTCTTCCCAGTGCAGACTCTTTGATCAAGGGCAGTCTTTCATTAAGTTCCTTTATTACCAAAATATATCTTGAGTTTGGCTGCATACTTCGTTTTCAACTCTTAAAGAAATGATATACAATAGTTAAGAGCATGGGCTGTCTACATTTGAATTCTAGATGTGCAGCCACAGCTTTAGGCCAGCTTTGTAACTTTTCTGTTTGTTTCCTTAGTAAATGAGGTTAAATCTATCTACTTTGTGGTATTATTGTAAGGACTAAGTAAATTAATAAATATAAGCTATCAAATGAATAAATATGAAACACTTCGAAAGGTGCTTGATCCGTATATACTTAATAAATACTAATTGCTTTCATCATCATCACCTTCATCTCCATTCAGTAGTTGAGGCCTTTATGAGATTTTTCACCTTTACTACTGCAATAGCTACTGGTCTAGGTTTCCCCCCTTAGAGTTTGTTCACCATAGAGCAGTTAGAATGCTCCTTTATAAAAAGCATTAATGCCCTGGATGCAATGACACATGTCTGTAATTCCAGCACCTCAGAGGCTGAGACAGGAGAATTGCAAATTTGAAGCCAGTGTCAGCAGCTCATAAAGCCCTAAGCAATCTAACTAGACCCTTTCTCTGAATAGAAAAGGACTGGGGCTGTAGCTCAGTGGTAAACTACTCTGGGTTCAATCCCTGATTCCCCCCTTCCCATAAATAAAAACTATTAATGCCATTTTTACCAAGACCCTGCTTGAACTTGGAATAAAGTAAGGAATTATACTTAGAGGTTTTTTTGTTTTTGTTTTTTTTTTTACATATAGGTATTCTAATAATTTACTAGGCTTGCAAGGCTATAGGTGCTCTTTTACCTGTCTGTGTCTCTAACTTCAGATCCTACTTCTCATTCTTAAAATCACTGGGCTCTACCATAGAGTAGTCTCTCTTTCCTTTGAATATACCTGGCTTATTATTCCTCCTTTGGTCTTCTCATAACTATTTTTGCTGCCCTTCTTCTCCTAAATCTTCAGTAGCTGACTTCCCTTTATTCTTCATGCCAGTAGGATAAGGATCCATTAGGGAAAGAACTTTACATGACTTGTGTTACCATTCTATTCTTAGTACCTAGGATAGTGCCTGGCATGTGGTAGCTGCTCAGTAAATGAATTAATAAAAATGAGATTTTTTTTTAAAGTGTACTCTTCTTAAATTCGTTTGTGTACATGATGGCCACTAAAAGCACAATAGAATAAGTCATACACTTGGGTTCAAATTCTCACACTGTCATGTAGTGCCTGTGAATCTCAGGAAAAATTACCTAAGTTCTCTTAGCCTAATAGTCTTCATTTATAAATGAGTAGCAGTTGTCTTAGAGAGTTAGTGGGAGATTAAATGAGATATTCTTGTGAAGAACAGCACTCTATTAATGTTAATTAATATATTACACACACACACACACACACACACACACACACACACACACACACACTGTGATTCTTCCATTCAGCAGATATTTAATGACACTGCTGTGAGACAGGCACCATTCCAAACATTGTGGATACAGAATGAAACCAAAGCACTTCCTCTTATGGAGCTTTCCTTCTAATGGGGGAAGAGAAATTATAAACGTGACAGATGGTGATAAGTGCTGTGAAGAAAATAAAAATCATACAAGGGACAGAAAGTAACAAGGGTGAGGGTACTATTTTGATAGGATACTTTTGTAAGCAGTGAACAGAGTGAAGCAAGTCCACCAGCCATATAGATATTGAAGGCAAGAGTTCCAGGCAGAAGATTTGGCACTGCAAAGGTTGGAGGTTGGATCAAGTCTGTTTATTCCAGTGCACAATAAGTAGCACACTATGCCTGCTAATGCAGGGGATGGTGGAAAGAGAGGGTGCTGAAGGTTAGGATCTCACAGCACTTTGTCCACCTGCCAGTGACTTTGGATTTTATTCTCACTTTAGTAAGTCTATATTTGGGGGAATAAACCTTCTCCTTTGTGGTAGGGTATTTTTACTCTGGGGGGAGGGACGTGGTTTCTGTCATGTATAATGGAGCAGGGAATTGAAGTGAGACTATAGTATATCCCCTCAAAGAACCTAATCTAAAAATCATAGAGTGGTTTAGTAGGATTTGTTGTAGTATGCATTATAGTTTCTGTGGGCCTATTTGGATATCATTAAGGAAAAGCATAATGTTGTTATCCATCCATTTTTAAAAATCAAATGGTTTTGAAAAAAGACTTATTTTTTACCCTCTGAAAAAGCAGTTAACTGTTGGCTTATTTTCTAATGTCACTGTTTCTAGTAGGGACATTATGTTTGGGAAAAATTTAGATTTAGGATTGTGATTTAATTGGTGATTTGTAGCAATTACAACTGATTCTTGAGATGGGTAGGATGTGGGTGTCAAGAAATTGGCAGGCAAGAATGAATTTCCTTACCAGATTTGCTGCTTGTGGACTGTGCAGAGGCTATAAAAAGACCTGGTGGGGATAGTAAATAGAAGATTCCGTGTTGGGGATGGGAGAGTAAGGATCATCTGCATCAGCTTCTGGAGAGTGTTTTACAAGGCAAATTCTTTAAGAAATGTTGTAGGATCAAAATGTTCCCTAGCCCACCTTTCCTTTCCTTTTCCCATAGTGCTGGGGATCAAACACAGTGCCTTGTGTGTGGCAGGCAAACACTATTAGGACCTAACTTTTTCATAACAAAGTCTCTGAATAAGTTCCTTAAGTTATTTTTTGTAAAATAATTCATGTGTTGACAAAATTCAAAAAGGAACAGAACTAGGAAAAATAACTATATGGTGACTGCAGTTACGTCAAAATTTCCATTTATTCTATGGCTCATTGTCGTTGTTCACTAGATATATTTTCTTCTACTTGACTATGTAGTAATCTAGATTTTTTAAAAAAACAAAACTATAAGTGAAAATATTTAAAGGGATTTTGAAACTCCAACATTAGACTTGCATGTGTAGCCTGTAGTTCTGTTGGCTCCATAATAATCTAAACCATTGACATTCATTTTTAATTATATTTGCTTTATAAAATTGTTTTATTTTTCCCAGAATAGCCTTTTCCTTATCAGTAATTATAGTGTGTGGTCACAAAAGAAGTATAGGCTTTAAACCTTTTTATATTAAAAACAGGAACTCTCTGGTTAAATGAAATCTTGTGGGAACCCCATTTGTAAAGTGACTGAGATTGTAGGTGTTGTTACAACACGGGACCTGTGGTGCCATCCTAAGTTCTTCTCCAAGAACACCTAGAGCTCATTACCCTCTCTGATCTGCTTTCCACATTTGTGAAATAGGAATGATGGTACCTGTCATAATGTCTGATTCATGGAGGTCTATGACTAATGTTCTTTCCCTTCCTCCTTTTACTGTAACTTCCTCATGCTGTTAGTATGTTCATACACCACTTATTTTTCTGATGAAGGTCACCTGGATGGATATTCTGTTGTGTGACCAGATTTTTTACAGTGGGGATATTGTCTCCAAAAATATTGTGCTTTATGTATTGTTGCCTAAAATATTCATTAAAGATTCTGAAGCTGCTGTCTCTGCCCTGAGTGACAGCATCATCTGTTTGGTGGCAGTACTGCAGACCCAGTTATTTTAAATGTACTTAGAAATATAAAATGTAATTAAGTACATAAATGCTATTATTTTCAAGCAGAATTCTTCCTAGAACGTTTTAGCTTCTGGGTTATTTCAGTGTGTTTAGTGTTTGTTTGTTTTTGTTTTTGTTTTAGCTGTAGATGGACACAATATCTTTATTTTATTTATTCATTTTAATGTGGTAAGTGGGCTTAGAACTCAGTACCTCACACATGTTAGGCAAGTGGTCTACCACTAAGCTATAACTCAGCCCCAGTGTTTAGTTTTGAAGATTTTCCTAGGGAAAAAGAGGAAGTTAACTATTATTCCGTTGCTTGTTGATCCTCATTATGAAGACTGGTATTTCTATAGCTCTAACTGTTCTCAAACTAGCAAATATTATTTGAGTAATTAAGTCATCTGGTTAGATGAGATTTTCTTTTCATTAACATTTTGTGTTTTTTGTAGGTAGACCACTTAATGAGCTTTGATCTCAGGTTTCTATTGAGATTGGTTTTTAAATTATTCTCTAAGAAATAAAAATCTTAGAAATAATATTGTCACAAATGAATTATGAAAACCGAAATCTCCTTAAGAGCCAAATTTATGAATTAAAGAATTGGTAGATCTGGGGCTTAGGCTTTAGCTCAGTGGTAGAGCAGTTTGTCTCACACATGTGAGGCACTAGGTTCGATCCTCAGCACCAGATAAAAAGAAATAAAGATATTGTGTTCATCTACAACTAAAAAATAATTTAAAGAATATGTTAAAAAAAAGAATTGGTAGATTCATCTTCCATTTTCCAGAGTGGAATGCCCTAATTTATATATAATTAGGGTGAAAGATTAAGAAGTAGGAATTATTAGTTTCTAATAGGGATGTTGAGGAGCTGTGGCCCTTTCCAATCTTAGGCCTAAGGAATTTATTTGATCTGATTTTCAACATCTTTAGAACTACATCAATTTGTCTTAATTTTAAACATTTGAATTTTTCTGCAAATTTTATATAGTGAAATAAATTAAATATTCAATTTCATAAAACCTCATCAGGTAATTTTCATAAGGATCACAGAGGTTTTTTTTTTGGTTTCTACTTTGGCAATGGAAGATACTCTCTTTCTTAAACTATGTCCTAAAAATTTCATTGTGTATATATACCACATTTTCTTTTTCCATTCATTTGTTGAAGGGTTTCTAGGTTGGTTCCATAGTTTGGCTATTGTGAATTGAGTGCTTTGATCATTGATGTGGCTGTGTCACTGTATTATGCTGATTTTAAGTCCTTTGGGTATAAACCGAGGAGTTGGATAGTTGGATAGCTGGGTCAAATGGTGGTTCTAGTCCAAGTTTTCTGAGTAATTGCCATATTGCTCTCCATAATGAGTTATTTTTCATTCATCCTTAACAACATTTATTGTTGCTTGTATTCTTGATAATTGCCATTCTGACTGGGTGGAGCTGGAGAATATCTTGCTAAGTGAAATAAGCCAATCCCCCAAAACAAAGGCTGAATATTTTCTCTGATATGCAGATGCTAATTCATAATAAGGGGGTGGCTAGGGAAAAATAGAGGTACTTTGAATTAGGCAGAGGGGAGTGGAGGGAGGGGAGGGGATATGGGAGTAGGAAGGATAGTCGAATGAATCAGACATTATTACCCTATGTACCTATATGATTCCACAACTGCTGTGATTCTACATCATGTACAACCAGAAGAATGAAAGGTTATACTCCATTTACGTATGATCTGTTGGAGTGCATTGTGCTGTCATGTATAACTAATTAGAACAAATAAACAAATTCAAAAAAACATTAAAATTTCAACACTGTCTCCATTAATGACTTCTAGTTTTTAACAATAATATAATTTCTGGTTTTGAAAATTGATACCAGAGAGTTGTACTATATATCAGAGCACATACCACAAGTTACATTTGTAACTTTTCATTCACACAAATGTCTGTATTTCAGATGGAGCAGCTTTCAGATGAAGAAATTGACCATGGTGCTGAAGAAGACAGTGACAAGGAAGACCAGGACCTGGACAAAATGTTTGGAGCCTGGCTTGGGGAACTGGACAAACTCACTCAGGTTAGAAGTAGTACTTGAAAAACTGGTTGAGGATTTGAAGTTATCACTGCATGGTAAAAGTTTAATGTGCAGACATAAGGATATGAGTACAGGTTAAACTTTCTACAGCTAGAAAGGAAGAATGCCCAACACATTAACAAATGAATAAATAATAACTCCATAACACAAGGTAGTATCTCCTATGATTACTCTAAAGATTTTTTAAAAATTATGACAGCATCTGCTTAACTAGAGGAATTATCTAATACATTTTCATATGTTTTAAGGTTGCTAATTTAAAATAAAAAGTTTCAAAGCCTAAAATTTAAAAGTTCAAATTTTAGCAAAATCCTATTTAATAAATTAGTAAATTTAAGTACATTTTACAGCATAATTTCCTTACATGTCAGTATTTTCTTTTACTTGTTTCTAGAATACTAACAAAATTCCATTCCATGGTGCATTTTAAAGAGTGGTTACCTTTTGCTTTATGGGATCATGGGTTTAAAAGTAATAATAACCTATTCTCTAACACAGGACACTTAAAAACAAAATGTTACAGTTTTTACTGCCCTATGTAATACATTGTATTCAATATATGATGATGGTTTATTAAAATAAATTTAATTTTGTGGCAGTGATAAAATTAGAATAACATTTATCCTTAAATGATATCTTTGGGAATGCATAAGTATGAGGTTCTTTAGCTAATGGTACAGTACTCATTGGTACAGTAGAAACATAAAATATTAACTTATTTCTGTACTGTAGATCATTTTGAAAATCAGATGTCTGTGACCATGATTTGTTAATAATTGAAATTTTGGGAGACTGTTGATTTCTACTAATGATTTTCTTGGGACATTCGCTTATCTTTTGATCAGAAGTAAGCCCTACCCACACTGCCTGGAATGTCGTCTTTTTTTTATTCTCTCTCTCTCTCTCTTTTTCTTTTAATCCTTATGCAGTTCATAGTTTATTGACCCTGGGATGTCTTTTATGTCTGTATTGTCAACCATTTCTATTTAATCTTTAATTTTTTTTAAGATGGTAATTTTGGCATAGAGATGATGGCTAAGTTAAGTAGTTTTTGCTGGGGAGAAAAAAGCAAAGGAGAGAAAACAAAAATGAGCATGCATGAATAAAATTATGCAAGGGCCAGCTGACATGTGTCTTGTCCCTGATCAGGTGGGTTTTTGTCCTTGCTTGAGAGGGGAGCCAAAAAGAGAAAGATATTTAGGTATCTGTAGAGCTAATAAAGGTGGAGTGGGAACTCCATGCTGATCCACTGTAAACTAAATTTCTACTGGTTTGTTCTCATGTATTCTCCCCTATATTTTAAATTGCCTAACGTAAATAGAAAGAGCCACTCACCAAAAAAGGAATGGCTCCTAAACATGCTATGGTTGTTCTTTTCATCATACAAATCGGTCTTTAGAAAATAGATTAAAACTATTGCATAATGTGACTCAACTGCTAACATTGCTTTTTAATGGAAATTTTCAGGAAATAATTGACTTAGTGGCTAAAACCTTAAATTTCTTACTGAAATTTAAAAATTCTCACTATAAAGTGTCACCTGTGTCCATAATCAACTGTATTTTTAGCATTGTATTAAATGAAGTTTAAATTTTAAGTAGTAGGTAATTCTTAAAATAGTTTGTAAAATTTTGTGTATTGTGCATTTTTCTAAAAGAGGGTTCACAGCTTTAATTAAGTTCTCAGTGACTGCCCCCAAAAGATTGACAGTCCTCCTACTAAATTACCAATTTCTTGGACTGAGGAGTATTTCTTATTATTTCCTTTGTTGCCCTAGCACCATGGACATAGCAGATAGTTACAATACATGACCATTCATTTAAACTTGTAAATAGATTGACTTTTAGTAAATCTTTATACTCCAAGTATCTTACAAAAAATGTTAGCTACTTTTTATTCTCCACTTCCACCAAGAGGAGGGGGATTAGGGCTTAAATTGCTGCAGTAGAATTAAGTTTGAGATTAAAGGAGAATTTTCTGGCTATTTTGTGAAACTGTGAAATAAGGCACTGAAGAGATTTTGGATCTCCTTTATTTAATAGCTTTAAAGTAGGATGGGCACTATCTGTATGGATTCAATTTATCTTTAGATCAATGAGTAACAGAGAGTATTCAAATTTGTTTATTTGGTACTGGGTACCAGAGGTGCTTTGCCAAAGAGCCATATCCCTAGTCCTTTGTATGTTTTATTTATTCTTATTAGTTATGCATGACAGTGGAATGTATTTTGACACCTTTTACATATATGAAGTATAACTTCTCATTTTTCTGGTATACATGATGTAGAATAACATTGATTGTGTAATCATATATGCACATAGGAAAGTATATCCTATTTATTTTACTACCTTTCCTTATTCCCATTCCCTCTCCCTTCCTTTCATTACCCTTTATCTAATCCAAAGTACTTCTGTTCTTCCCTGCCAACCCCCCCACCCCCTGCAACTCTTGAGTTAGCATTCACATATCAGAGGGAACATTCGATTGGTTTATTTCACTTAGCATGATAGTTTCCATTTCCATCCATTTACCAGCAAATGCCATAATTTCATTTCTCTTAATGGCTGAGTAGTTACTCCACTGTATGTATACCACATTTTCTTTATTCATTCATCTGTTGAAGGGCACCTAGGCTGGTTCCATAGTTTACCTATTGTAAATTGAACTGTTATAAACACTGATGTGGTTGGAGTCACAAGCCAGAAAGGTCCCTCCACGAATTCTAATTTAAATCCATGATTGGGCTGGGATTGTGGCTCCGCCGTAGCATGCTTGCCTAACACATGCAAGGCCCTGGGTTCGATTCTCAGCACCACATAAAAATAAATAAACAAAATAAAGGTATTGTGTCCAACTACAACTAAAAAATAAATATTTTTTTAAAAAAGAATATCCATGCTTTTTAAAAAATTTGAATATCTTATATCTAATTTGCATAGTGACTAAAAATTTGAAAACTGATTCTGATATATGCAAATGATTTAAATATTACTAAGCCTAATTTCTTTCCCCTTTTTTTCTGAAGTTTCCTATTGTAAGTATCCTTATTGTTGAAATAAGGAAAAAGGGAAATAAAATGTCCTTTAAAAAGGTGTTGAGGGGGGCTGGGGTGTAGCTCAGTGGTAGAGTGCTTGCCTATCATGTGTGAGGCACTGGGTTCGATTCTCAGCATCACATACAAATAAGTAAATAAAATAAGAAATTTCGTCAACAACTAATAAAAATATTTAAACAAAAAAAGGTGATGAGGACTGGGGGCTCAGTGGTGGAGCATGTGCTTAGTATGGAGAAGACCTAGGCCTGGGCTCAATCTCTAGCACCAAAAGTAAATTAATTAATCAGATTTAATTAAATAAAATAGTGGTGAGATAACTTATAAGTTACCCTTATACCCTTGATTGTGGGTATAATTGCTGTTTTGTTACAGATAGAATAGCAGAGTTGTAGTTTGCCCTCATTTTGAAGTTGTAATTGCTTTTTGTTAAAAGTCTTAGGTTTTACCAATTTTGAGTCCAGAACTGACCTTTATCTTTAGGGTGATTCATGGCCAAAGAATGAAGCTATCCTGAGTGAAAAAAAACACATATATCCCTCTAGGGAAAGAGATGACAGAATTCTCTGCACGAGTCCTTTCCATTTCTGTTCTTACCGTGTCCGTATTCACGTATCAAACTTACTTTATAGTGAATTTATGTAAAATTAGGTCAGTCACAACTTGATATATTTGAAAAAATACTTTGAACTATGATAGTCTCAATTTTCAGGTGCCCTCAAAGTAAGCATATATCTAAAAATTGAAATAACTAATGAAAATACTGTGAAAACCAATTATACTTTTTCTTAAGGCTATACTTAGAAAAACTTTGGTTTAGTTAATTATTATATGGTAATTTACTTAATCATAAAAAATTTTCATCTTTTTATGTAATTGAAACCTGAATTTAATATGACTTATTAAACTTTATTTTTAAAGACTTTGGATTCTGACAAACCCATAGAACCAGTGAAAAGATCTCCTCTTCGCCAGGAAACAAACATGGCCAATTTTTCTTATCGTTTCTCCATATACAACTTGAATGGTAAGATGTAACTAAGTAAAGTGTAAAATAGTATATTAACCTGTATAATGTGGGAATAATACAGCGACAATTCCAAATATAAAAACTATGTGTAACCTTACTAAGTTCTATGTTTCTTGATTTGTGCGTATTACTAATTGAGATTATCACAGAAAAAAGACTGACTGGAACATAACTAAAATAGTATTCCAGTTGATTTATTAGTACTTGGCAAAATACATACTTAGATGGAACCCCCCCCCCAGCATATTTAATTCCATTGTTGTTTTCTCACTTGATTAAAATCCAATGAAACTATTTATTAATAATTTTAAAATCAGCCCCTGTGGCTTTTATTCTACCTAGTCAAGTTTATTGACATTCCAATCTGTAATTATTTTTTAGACTTTTAAAACTTCCCTTTTTATGCCCCCAGTTCTTTTGGTATTAACATCTTTACCTGGGCATTAATCATATTAATAGCCTATTAAAACCTGTGGTGAAAAGTTATTATGGATGATGTGGGTAAAACTATGGAACAAATGTTAAGATTTTTGCCTTTGAACTTTAACTTTATTCCCCTCGATTACTAGAGATCTTAAAACGTGGACTAGTTTCTTCTAAAAATTTCTTTTGGAATTTAAAACAAGCAAACTATTGGCAATACTTTGTTTAGCTTAAGACCCAATGGGATGAATTCTTTTGCTTCTTCCCCCATATTTAACTGATTTATAATGGAATGTATAAATCCTGATTAAGCGTGTTCTGGAAATGTGTGTTCTTTGCAGAAGCTCTGAATCAGGGAGAGACTGTTGATCTGGATGCCCTGATGGCCGATCTTTGCTCTATAGAGCAGGAGCTCAACAGTATTGGTTCAGGAAATAGTAAGCGTCAAGTCACAGAAACAAAAACTACTCAGAAATTACCTGCTAACCGACATACATCAAAACATGGCACATTGAAAGGATTATCTTCTTCATCTAATAGGATAACTAAACCTTCTCATGCTAACTACTCTCTAGATGACATCACTGCACAATTAGAACAGGCCTCCTTGAGCATGGACGAGGCTGCTCAGCAATCTCTACTAGAAGATACTAAGCCCTTAGTAACTAATCAGCACAGAAGAACCGCATCAGCAGGCACAGTGAGTGATGCTGAAGTTCGCTCTATTAGTAACTCCTCACGTTCTAGCATCACGTCTGCAGCCTCTAGCATGGATTCTTTGGATATTGATAAAGTGACACGCCCTCAAGAACTGGATTTGACATCTCAGGGGCAGCCAATTACTGAGGTAAATGGATGGAACTTTTTTCTTCCTGGAATTTTAGAGTTAAATAAGGGGGAAATTATTTTAAAAAAAATTAAGTTTAAACTTTCTTAATGCTTCTACATTTAAAACTTGTCAGTGATGGCTGTGTCACAAAGATGACTTTGAAAACATTTAATTTCTTTTTTTTCATTCTTTGACTTTTTGAAGTCCTTGAATTTATATCAGTTATTTCATGTAATTAAAAAATATTGAAATGTGATTTCCAAAGCCACTAATATTTACTAAGTTGATAACTGCTTTTCAACATATGTATTTAAATAAGAACATAAGAAAAACATTCATTCCCATTGTAGTTCTCTAAGATTTTAGTTTTCATGGTTTACCCCATTTTATTATCAAAGAGTCAGTGTGATGTAGTGGATTTGCAATAAGTTTAACAAAAGCCGAGTTTGGTGAAGGAGAATGCATTCATTTTTATCAAGAAGATCACAATTCTGTTACAGAGTAACAAAAAGCAAGAAGGAAATCAACAGGTTAAATCTTATAAAATATTGTTTAAGGAATTTAGAAAAATTTAAAATTTATGCTTATTATGTGACATTATTGATTTTTTTCTCCCTAGCTGATTTTATTATTTAGATTAATTTACATAAGTGAGTAACTCCTAGTATATTTGTTCATGGGCCTAGCTTTGTTCTAGTACTGTAGAGCTCAAAAGAAACATGAATCATGGCAGTTTAGAGGTAAATTTGAGTTTTCTTGCTGAGAAAGTTAGCAAATCATATCGATCTAAAGAATATGCTTTCATTTATTTAAAATAAAACTTTACATGGTATATTAATTACCTATAGAGAATTTGAAAACTGGTTTGTGCTTTATAATATTCAAAAATTATAATTAGCACCAGTTACTTGTCATTTTCTTGTCTTTTAGATACATCTACTTAGATTTAAGCAATATTTTATTGCAGATACATTTTCTTTATTACTCTTTATCTTGTATGTTGAATTGAGTCAAGATGCATGAGGACAGATTATAAACTAATTATTAAGGATATTCTAACGTGTGTTTATCTTTCTGTCTGTAAAATACACTCAAAAAAGTTCAAACTATGTAAGGACAAAAGAAGTAAAAAGTGAAAAATCCCTCTCTCCCAGCAAACATACTTCAAATGGTATCTAGTGATATCCATGGGCAAGGACACTAGCATTCAATGTTGTAATGTTTAATATAATACTTTTAATAAGGTTTGGTGAATAAAGCAGGCAAAGGACTTAAAAGTCTCATCTGGCCTGTTCTTTTGCCTCACCCAGAGGGGATAGAAAAGTGATTTAACAAGCCTGGAACTTGATTTAATGTGTTTTTTGGGGGGGAGGTCTGCTCTGTTCTGATTCAAATCAAGTAAATTGGGACAGCTCTATAGATCCCAAACCCATATATCCAGTTATCCTCAAAAGAAATACTGTTTTTATTTTTTGCAAGTACAATTTTAAAAAAAAAATGTAATTGGTTTTCCATGCATAGAGTTAAATAGTTCTATAAGAACATTTTAAACTCAAATAGCTCTTTGAGATTTGTTACAAAAAACTTGTTATACTAACACATCATATTCTATTCCCAGAGATAAGCACTTTCCTACTATTTTAACTAGTTCTTACAGTATTTAACTTCTTACCATTAAATCCACACTTACGTCACTATTTCCTGACTTTTCCCATTATGTGTATTGTCTGCTGACTTCTTGCTCTGGAAAATGAGAATATAGCTGTCTTTAGACAACTCCTTGTACTTCTGTTCCTCCATTCTCACAGTGTATTTTGATAGGGTTACTATTCATTGTTTTTGTTATGATTATGTATTTGCAATTTGCTTTTAAACTGTAATCTCTTACATCTCCTTTTTGAAACCTCATTTTGCTTTCCCTAAAATTCATAATTATCTTTAGATTTATAAAATAATTAAATTTTTGTGTGTTTATCACTGTTGTAATTCTAAATTTTATCCCTGTTGATTAAATCTCTCACTTGCATCAAACAAGTTTAGTGTTCTGTTAATTTCATCTTTAGTTTCTGGTTTGTTCTTTTTGTGTTTTTTTTTTTTATTTGTTTATTTGGAGTGGGGTGTTTGTTTTGTCTTTGTAGTCTATAGGATTATTTAGTTTTGTTTTTTTTTTCCCCAGAGTGGCAACCTTCTGCAGAGAAGATTCTTCAGTCCTCCTGCACAGAGGACATATGCCTCACTGCTAGTGTTTAGAGAAAAAAGGGTTTAGACATGAGGTGATCCTCAGTGTTCAGTATATGAACTTCATCTGATCTTTCTAGATCAGGGTTTCTCAACCATTAGCACTATTGGCATTTTCTCTTGTGAGGGTCTGCCTGGTCATGATAGGACGTTTAGCTTCATCCTTGTCCTCTACTGTCTAGGTGCCAGTAGTACATACTCCCCTCTAGT
Source organism: Urocitellus parryii (assembly GCF_045843805.1). Taxonomy (NCBI): domain Eukaryota; kingdom Metazoa; phylum Chordata; class Mammalia; order Rodentia; family Sciuridae; genus Urocitellus; species Urocitellus parryii. The sequence goes on along the minus strand of NC_135531.1, from coordinate 252,438,912 downwards.
TGTAACAACTAAAAATGTTCCCTGAAGGACAAAATCATTTAAGAATCATTGCTCGAGGTAAAAAGTTAACAGTAGATCTGAGCCCTAAGTTTTCATGAAAATTTTTTGGGGTTTTTCCTTTTCTTGGTGTTCTCTCCTGGAAACATACTGGATTGGAATTAAGTATAGAATGTCTCCAGGTAATAGTGTTTATTACAAAATGGACCCCTGATTACTAAGTTTAGGTAGACTAGGAAGACTGTTCGTGAAGAACCATATAAGCCTATGAGAAGATGCAGAACTTGACTTCCTGGTGTACAGTGTAATGCTTGTCGATGAGCATGAACATGTCCCTGAGGAGCATTGGAACTTGTCCTCATTGGCTGTTAAAAGATTCTACTGGTTCCCATGGAGCGTGAAGTTTCTCCGAGTAGTGTGATTTTTGCATTTGCCCACATAGTCTCTGTCCTTTATGAGGAGCTGTCACTTGTGGACTCAAAAAAGGCCCCTGCTGGGTAGTGTGAACTCCCTCTGAAGATGGTGTATTTAATGCTAGCATGCCAGCATTCTCTTTTTCTTTCTGCAGAACTGAGTGAACCCCATACCAAGCAGAGGTCTGTTGGATTTCTGTGAGTGATTATCAGCCAACTGAGACCACTGCCAATGGCCAAGTAAAGGGTCTTCCTGCTTTAGTCCCACTGTCACTTCTGCTGACACTTTGGGGGATTTTTGAGGTTACATGATATAAATTGAGGTGATACTTTGCTTTTCTTCAGTGCTGGCTCAGCATTCATATTTCTTGGGTCTGCTAAGTTAGTTACCTCTCAGGTAAATGCTTTCTAGCTTCCAAAAATCGCCATTGTTTTCTTGGAATTTGTCATTAAAAAAAAAAATTTGGGAAGAGTGGAACTACCTCATTTGCCATTTCTTCTTAGTCACCTCTTCATATCTATAAACTCTTGACTATGGAGTACCCCAAGGCACAGTTCTTAGGCTACTTTTCTATTTATATGTACTCCTCCTGATCTCATCCATGTGTACTGACAACTCCAAATTTTAATTTTAATTTCTCTTACTTAAGACTTACTTGTGCCTTCCTTTACTTTATTTGAACCCATTAAAGCAGTGGTTCCCAACTAGAGGCTCTTTGTCCCTGAAAAGACATTCAGTATTTTTGGTTGCCCATGATAGGAGGGTACTACTGACATCTGATGGGTAGAGGCCAGAGATTCTGTTGACATCCTACAGTACATAGGTCAGCCCACACATAAAAGAATTATCTGAGGCTGGGGTTGTGGCTCAGTGGTAGAGCACTCGCCTAGCACATTCGAGGCCCTGGGTTCGATCTTCAGCACCATATAAAAATAAATAAATAAAAACAAAGGTTAAAAAAAAAGATATTATGTTTTCATCTACAACTAAATATATATATATGTATATATCTGGCCTAACACAGTGCTGTGGTTAAGCAATCACATCCTGAAATCAGAATGCATCTATCAGACCTGTTAGCAATGCTCCAAATAAGAGTGTATTGTGTGAAGCCTTCGGTTAACACTTTTAAGTTATTCAGATTTAATGAGCATCAAGTCATCTTAGATTCAAGAAAATACAAGTATCTTTAGCCCGCATCTTTCCCCTGAACTCCAGGTGTATTCATTCCATTTCTAATCAGTGTCTCTGTTTGGATGACCTGATCTAAACCTGAAACCCTGATCTTTTTCTCCATACTCGCTTCTCCCACATCTTTTTTCATCTCAGTTAATGACTGTTTCATCTTTTAATTTCATCAGATACTTGCCATGTCTTTTATCTGCTTATATTTTTCTTTCACCTCCTTTCTGATCCAGCAGCAAATACTACTGGCTTTACTCAGAATATATCCTGTCTGACCACTGCTTACCACCTTCACTTCCACCAGGCACATACCATCTCTATCTAGATATTCAATTATCACTTAAATTATCAAACAGCTTGTGCTGTTGTCTCATTGAAAAGTATGAATGAATTCTAATGTTACATACATTATTCCATTCAAGCTAAGACTGAAAAGATAAAGTAGATCAAGTAACTGAGAAGTCTATATTTGAATTTCATAGCCACAACATCTGTTTATTGGTTTTTAATAAAAATTTTAATATTAGTTGATTGTTAAAAATGATTATTTCCTAAATATTAGGAATTATTTTCGTATAAAATTACTCTCCAAAGATACACTTAAAAGTGAAATACAGGATAATTTCAGTCAATATTCTTTTGAAGTCCACCAGCAATAATGATAATTCGTTAGGTCTTCTAAAATTAGAATTCATTGTACGATTCATTGTACTTGAAATAAATTCTAATAAAGGCACTTTATTTTTCAGCCAATGTGAAATATAGATTGCAGTTAATATACTCATTTTGGCACTTTTATTCATGTTAATAAAACATACTTTTCAATGAGACAACAGCACAAGCTGTTTGATAATTTAAATGATAATTGCATATTATAAATTCCCTATAAAATAGTATTTATAGATTGAAAGTTAATACTGGAATATACCTTTATATTTGTTTTCTGGTAGTGTTTACCCCTTAATGATTCCCTAGAATTCGGAATTTTATATATGAAAATGTATTTTTTAAATGAAAAGACTTTTTAAAGCTATTAAAATTAGTTTTATAATAGATTCAAAAGGTTTTGCTGTATCTTAAAAAATAACTTGGTGATTTATTATATTATAATGGGGAAAAATTGCCTAGTGCCTGAGCTATTAAAAATTTTGAAATTATAACTTTTTTCCTTATATGTAGAGGGTTTTTAAATATGAACAAGTGGTCAGTATTAAAGTTTATAATGTGAAACAACAATGTATATCATAGCTTCAGTGCAACTGCTCCACTTCACCTTGTAGAAGTATTTCAACAGAAAATTTGTGTAGAAATTTTGAGGTATTAAGAGAAAAACAGCAGTTGTGTTTCATAGCACATGGGGTGTGAGCCCATTAGCTTCAAAGCCCCAAATTATTCTTAGCAAGCATAATCTTACTGCTCTGAAGTAGTAACTGGATAGGAAGGAGCACAGGACTTTCTGAAAGCTTCAGAAGTCCTACACATCTGAATGATTGGAGTTACACATTGATTTTTTTTTTTTTTTTCTTGTAGCAACCTTTCTCATGGCTTCACTGAAATTTTTTCATGTGTACCAACTTGGTGTTAAATTCCAATTTGACTGGCCTAGTGAATTTAACAGCAGAAGAAATAGCTATCAGATGAAAGAAGAGACTGAAGATTTGGTTAATCTGGGGGAAAATCTAGTTCACAAGAGCATTTTTCATATATACTTTCTGTCAGCACTGGCATATATGCTCTAACTCACATTATGTGTATTTCTTGGGAATCTACATTTTTCGCTTCTCTGCAGAAATAAAATGACTTTATTTGATTTAGGTCTGTTTTGTTTGGGGTTTGTGGAAAACTGGTAAAGAACCTTTATTGTTTGTTTTGAACAAGAATAGAAATATATTCATGGGTTTTTAAAGTTGATCGGGTCTCTAAAATATAAAATGATTTAAAAAACATTCAAACATTAACAAAGAGAAAAGAGGGGGAAATAGAAAGCAATAGAAGCAGCTTTACTGAGTGCTTATTCTGTGCTAAGCTTTGGGTTTTGCATGTCTTACCACACTAATTTTGCCAAACACAGTGTATGGAAATGAGGCAAAGAGTGACTGCATAATCTGCCCTAGGATTTGAACATAGCAACCCTTGATTGTAGACCTCATGTCACCATATCATGCTGCTTCATCAGAGAATTGAAGGGGAATCCAGATGAGAATACTGGCCAGTGTTCTCAGTGGGAGACCTAAAGACAGAACTTCATGGACAGGAGAAAAAAAGGGAAAGAGATCTGTGTAGCAACACCCCCATCTTGTGGTGTTTTGGTATATTTTTTAATGTTTTGGGTTAAAATTTAAGAATGGAATAAATTAAGTCTTAAATAAAATTCATATGAGGAGTGACAGTTTCCTGTTTTTAGAGTAATGTAATTCAGTTATCATTTAACGCTTATATGATATATAAATGCTATTTTTACCTTTATTTGACACATGAATAAACAGGTTAAACAGTTAACTCCAAAGTCACATTGTCAGTAAATGTCAGTAAATGGCCATGCTGGGGCTTGAACCCAGGCACTCCATTTCCAGGATCTGCATTTTTTTGTCATGCTATGCTTATTGTCAACAGAACACTTGTTAAAAATACATATGTGTCAGTAACAGATGAATGTACATCTCTTTTACTGAAACAGTGGGTGCACAAACCTCCACTTCTTTTCTCTGATTGTAATATAAAGTATTCACTCTCATGAGGAAGTAGTATTTTATTTGTAGCCACTCCTTTTGTACAAAGCCATTTCTTTTTTTTTTTTTTTTTTTTTTTTTTTTTTTTTTTTTTTTTAAAGAGAGAGTGAGAGAGGAGAGAGAGAGAGAGAGAGAGAATTTTTTAATATTTATTTTTTAGTTCTCGGCTTACACAACATCTTTGTTGGTATGTGGTGCTGAGGATCGAACCCGGGCCGCACGCATGCTAGACGGGCGCGCTACCGCTTGAGCCACATCCCCAGCCCCAAAGCCATTTCTTGATAATGGTTTGGCTCTTGTGTTTCGATCAATGCCTTTCAATATGTACCCTCCCATTCCTACCCCAAGGATTCTGGCTGGCAAATGATACTTCATCTTAAGTTAGCATTTGGTTGTAGAAAGAGGTTACCCATAACTTATTTTGCAAAGATTTGTGGGAAAATTTTGAAAGATTGATACAGAATCTGATAACTTTATAGCACAAATGAAAGCTCTTGGAACTGAGAAAGTTAAGAGCAAAATTTATGTGGAGAATTGATCCTTGAATTCATTTTTCCTACATGTTTTAGATTAGGATATGATAAAGAGTAGGTAAAGATTAGGTTTGGGATAGATCGTTTATTTAAGTATTAGGTAGGTACCTTGTAGAAAAGGAACCTAATTAACATGAAATAAACCATAGTCTGGTTTTTCCATTTTCATCTCTTTAATGTAATAGCAGAAATTAATTTCTACTCTTTGTGTGTTTTATTTTGTATTTTTGTCCCTTTACAACATAGTTTTTATAAGAATATATTGAATTTTAGTAACTATATAATGTTCCATTATACTGTTCAAAATGGTAGTCAGTCATCTCTTTTAGAATACTTTAGATTTAACTGTCAAGCTTACAAAAACTTGAAAGAATAATAGAAATAACTCATGAAATTTATTAACCAGCTCCACCAATTTTAACATTTTGCCACATTTACTCATTCCTTGTATGTATACATTTTTTCCTGAACCATTTGAGAATTGGTTGCATTTGTTGTGACCCTTTAGCCCTTAAACTTCAGTTTCTTTGTCCTAAGGATAAGGATATTGGCAATATAGGTTTGATAGGTTTCCTCTTGATCTAGCAGTTGAAACATGCTGTAGAACATGTGTAATGAGAAAATTTAGAGATGGAAAAGCAAAAACTGTCTTGATCTGACCAAGCATGTTGCAGGAAAGCCTAGCAGAAATAGTTATCCATACATTCCATAAATATTTGAGAGCCTAGGCAAGGTACTGGACTGTAAGGGATCATAATTTACAGTGTCCTTAGGATGATCTAGCATGTGAGAAAGAAGGGTATAGAATTGAAACCAAACAAGGGATTTCTATAGAGTGTGGCAAGTACTATGATAGGAAAGACAAACCTTTTTTTGGTTGAAAGATCATTAATGACTTTGACAATGAATTACAGAATGCATTACAATTCAAAGGATAAAGGCTTCAGAAAAAAATTATTTCAGGAAATTATGAGATAAGTGAGTAGCTAAAAGGTGGAGAAGCTTTAGACCATGAATTCAGGAAAATTGGTAGTGCAGAGGAGAAAATACTAGTTTAACCAGGAAACTTTTTTTTTTTTTCTCCTGTGCCCTCACCCTTAATGGACTGGCCTCATTGAGTATCAGAGACTCATGTTGAAAGAAGAATGAGTAAAATCTGGGATATGCTTGGTTTTGTTATTGTTAGATATTGGTGGGTGGGGAGGCTATTTATATAGAACTGGGGGAAGATATGAGAAAGAATATGAATTTAGTTCCAGAGTTTACTTTAGTGATAATATCCTCATGATGGATGTGATTTCCTTAGTAATGGGGGGAAGTGAGCTCATGTGACAAGGGGGAAGGGAGAAGCTAGAAGCTTGAAGAACTCAGAACAGGGTATGAAAGGATGATTTGGCGGAGTGAGGGGTAGAGGTGGAGAGTGCTGCCAAACCGTGGTCAAAGCCAAATTAAAGTTTGTCAGCCTGAATTGGTATTGGACACGATGTTTGTGCACAATTCTCCCATGAGTTGTATTGTCCAGAGGTAGAGGGAGATGATTCATAAATTATTAAGGCTTAGGATCATTTGGTCCCAATCTCTAATTTTTGCATAAAAGAATCTAAGGTAATTGCATGTAACTTTTCATTACTCTTTTGTTTCATTATTCTTTTGTTTCATTTCAGTGATCCTTTTTTCTTTCTGCATGACAAGGAGAGCTGCCCTTTTCACCTCCTTTACCTATCATTTTCTTCCTTCCTCCATTTTCACAGCATGCTATTTCTCTGAGATGTCCCCGCAAGCAGGCCAAGCGTCATATTGACTTCACAGAAGAACAGGCTGAGCTGACACCTGTAAGTTCTGTAAACATGTCATGGGACTGTTTAAATATCAGTAGAGAGGAATGAATGCATTAATAGAACTCCAAATGATGAAACCTGTCATATAACACCAATTTTTCAAGTAAAAAATCATACGAGCAATACCAAATAAGCACCTTTATGATAGGGTATCAGTGAATATTGATACTGAGGGTAAATTAGGTAGGTAGCATATCTGACATACAGAATTTTTGCATTGGAACCAGAAACCACATTTTCTCTTTTCTTCTGAAGTCAAGGGCTTTTGTCAATTTCTTAAGATATTAATAAATTTAGCCATTCTTCAGGATGGGGGTTATCAAATAGAATGACTTCCGTACTAATTCTTAACAGAAAACCTAGTTTCGGTTGATAAATCTGGATGCTTCAGAGCTGTACTGTTCCATAGGGTTGAGACTAGCCACACGTGACCGTTAAGTACTTAAAATGTGGTTAACCCAAATTGAAATGTGCTTTAAGGATAAAATGCACACTGAATTTTCAAGACTTAGTATGAAAAGAAAGAACATATTTCTTTTAATGCATTTATATAGATGACTGGTTAATATTCTGGGTATGGTTTCTTTATACCTTTTCAAATTACTTTATGGTTTCAAAGTTTTCAGTCCCATGGTCAGCCGCTCCCTTGTTTGGGGCCTAAGGTGAAGTAGAACATTATGGTAGAGGAAAGCTGCTCTGCTCATGGCATCAAGAGGAGAGAGAAACCAGGGAGAAGGTAAACCCTTCCAAGGTACTCCCACATTGACATACTTCCTCCAGCTAGGTCCCACTTCCCAGTTGTCCCTTCAGCTATCAATGGATTAATCTAGTAATGAAGTCAGCTCCAGTTATTTCCTAAAAGCCCCTGAACACATGAGACTTTGGGGATGTTTCAGATCCAAACCATAACAAATGTAAATTTTTCATTGTTATAAATATTTTAAATAAGTAATATGACATGTTTTAAGCAATCCATATAAATGAAACCCATTGAAATTCCTGTGTCCCATTATTTAGTTCTTAATTCTAGTCAATGAAATTTCAGATCTCTCTTTCACTTGTATGTGACAGAGTGTGCAATAATACTACCACTTATGATTTGGGTAACTGTTACTTTAAGCTGGGTTTCCACTGTTGAAATGATTTTCCACCACTGTGAACGGTTCTTCATAAATTTTGAACAAAAGAAGGCACAGCATTCCCTCAATTTATTTTACTGGGTAAAAGCATTCCTTAAAAAACAACAACAAAAAAATTTAAAATTAAAATTACACAAAATTTTACTTTGTGATTATATGTAAAATGGAGTTAGATTCTGAGCTCAGATTGTTATAAATGGGATTTCCCATTTGTATAATTTTCCATGTAAGGACATTAAAAAATTATGTGGGATGGGGTGTGTGCTTGCACAGCATCCACCATTTCTGACTTACCTCTCAGTAAAACTAGATAAGTAACAAAAAGTAACACTTTTCTTCATTATGGCATCCCAAAATGTCCTTACCATTGTTTGAAATGCCTACTTGAAGACAGAGCTACCCTCTTTGAGAACTGTTCTTCTGAGATCTCTCTGCTGTCTGCTCCCTCTTCCATCCCACAGCCTCTTACTCTGGATTCAAACTTTTTCAACTTAGCCACTAATTTTGGCCTAGGTACTTACCTCCTACTTGCTCTCATGCTACCTGACACACTATATTATAGTTTCCAGTGGGCCTGTGTCTCTGTTACAGTCTCAATTCTGTGACAGCAGGTGTACCTACATGTCTGTCACTTTTGCATCTCCAGTCCCTGGCATAAGGTTCCAGGCTCAAAAGTTAGAACCAAACACAATTTTGAATTAAAAAAAGAGAGAGGAAAAAATGGAGAGAGAAAGAAAACATGTGAAATGGATTACAAAATAAGCCTCTGACTTTGTGTTTATAGTGGTAAATACAAGATAATAAAGGCCCTATTTTTATGAAGCTGTGTATATTGTTGTTAACTAGCAACATGTGCCAAGACTGAGGTTAATAGGGTCATGTGCCCAAATCACTGTCTGAATTTCCTCTTCTTCATTCTTCAACTACATACCACTCCTCTTATCCCTCCTGCATCTTTCCTCAGTAACCAGTTTCCCCTGACCCACCATTACCCCTTTATGAAGAACAGAGTTCTAGAGGAAATATGTGACTCAGATACAGAAGGTCATGTTTGGGTATTGTTTTTGTGTTCTCATTTTTTATGTGACATTTTTAGGTTGCTTGCCATAGTGGTTTCTCCCTTTTTATTTTAAACTATTTTACTATTTCAAAATGAGTCTTAAGCAAATGTAATTAACCTTGCCTCTTACTGAGCAAATTAAAAAAAATTTAGGGACTTTTGAAGTCTAAAGGTGATATGAGTTTGTGGATTTGATTAAATAAATCTCTTTTTAAAAAAAAAAACCCTTAAATTTGAATTTAATATATGGGATTACACTTACCAAATCATAATTTGTTTTGATGGCCTGAGGACTATTTCATCTTTTTAAATTTGAAATGTAATAATCTGAATATAGATATTCTACTGGGGATCTTTTTCTGAAAAAGTAACTTTTATAAGATGAATAGCAGTGGATTTTCAAGAAATTTCCTCAAAATACATATTATATGTTTTATAAATCTATGTAAGAATACATGTTTCCCATCATGTGTGAATAGCAAAAAATGAATGGGAATAAGAGCAATGAATGTTGTAGTTGCTCTTTTTAATTATGCATTCCATTCTTTATTTTTCTCAATTTTCTCCTTGTCTTAGCTGATCTTCAATTATAAACTGAATCAAATTTTAAAAAATTTACTGCCTACCTATTGCCTTTGTGGATAAATCAACCAATAAATTTATCTTTAGGATCACTATACCATCTATGTGAAAGGGCCTAGGGATAATATTCTCTGTTCTTATTATTGTTCAGTCTTGTTGGTGATAATATTTGTGAGTGTCAGTCAGTGAGTTGGTCTTCCTTCCTTCCTTCCTTCCTTCCCCTCCCTTCCTCCCTTCCTTCCTTCCCCTCCCTCCCTCCCTCCCTCCCTCCCTCCCTCCCTCCCTCTCTCTCTCTCTCTCTCTCTCTCTCTCTCTCTCTCTCTCTCTTTCTTTCTTTCTTTCTTTCTTTCTAGAATGAGTGAGAGAGAGGCAGGTATAAGTTCATCTTGAATTAAAATTCAGTTTCTTTGTTTTTTTCCCCCATTTTTTAGTTGTAGATGGACACAATCACAATACTTATATTTTATTCACTTATTTTTATGTGGTGCTGAGGATCAAACCCAGTGCCTCACAGGTGCTAGGCAAACACTCTTTTAACACTGAGCTATCATCACAGCCCCCAAACTCAGTTTTAATAATAGTCAATAAAATAACCTTGTAGCAAACTCAACATGGTGTAGATCTGAACGAAGAGTAAAGAGTAAACTAGTATTATCTTCTATAATAATGTTTCAATCTTAAAGTAGTGTGTTTAGTACTTTCTGAAAGTACAGCTCTAGTATTTGCTTACATGTTTCTTTCCAAATAATTTCTCTCCAAAAAAATTGTCAAGTTTTCAATTTATAAAATAAAACATTATAGAACATTTTCTCTATAACTCTTCTCAGCTGTGTTGTGTGTTAATTTAAACAGTGATTTGTAATTGCATAGTGTTAAAAAATAAACACTAACTCTAAGTAATTTAGGGAAAGGCAAGTCTTAATTATATATATCAAAACAGTTGGAATTTAAGGATAAGCCAGTACAGTTGCATAAAATTATCTTACAGCATGTTGTTAAAAGTTATTAAAGGGGAAAAAATGAAAGTTATTAAGGGGGGAATGGTAGTTAGGGATTATATTATTCATAAACATTTTTATGAAAATATTAATTACTTGAATTAATGTAAACCAATTCAGGGGGAAATCTTAACAGTTTGTTTATATAATTCATTTGCTATACAAGTCCTTTCCTTTGTGAATATCTGATTTTTTTCAACATGGTCCTATAATGAGTGGGTTGATAAAATTTTACTGAAAATAAGTATGTCACATCAAGCAATATTGAAAGATGCTTTTCCTTGTGTTATGGCTATCATTGAATTGATCAGAAATACTTGAAGTATTTAAAATAATGTAGTCTTATTATGTTCTCATCAGAAGATAATCTTCAAAACTTTGTAGATCTTGCATAGACGTTAGCAACAGGAACACATGTTTAGTCATAGGTTTCTGGCATGTATGTATTTGTTCTCTGCATAACACTCATGAACCAGCTCTCAGATTTTTGTCTTATCCATTTTCCTGAAGAGCCAGGAATCGGCAAGAATCACCTGTGACTCACTCATGGGCCTAGATGAAGTCTTTATTTCCCCTCCTTTGCTTTTGCTTTTGCTTCCCCACCCCTCTTTATATTTTCTTTATGGACATATTTCACTTAGTTTATAAAAAATGATATGAGATTAATTATAGAGAATCATTCTTGCTTTGTCTACTTTATATTTTAAACACACAATGCCTCCACTGACTTCTGTTATTGCCTTTTTTGTTTTTCTCTCTCTTCCTGCACAAGCACTCCTATCTGGACAGGGAAACATCCCTTCTTCTGAGAAACATTGCAGGAAAACCTTCTCATTTGCTGACCAAGGTGATCCTACTGCTTTCCACATGCATGTAACTATTTACTGCCTTGTAGGTAGAATATAATTTGTTTTTGATTGTGCCCTCAGATTATTGTTTTCTTATTTCAGCACCTTTGTCTTTAATAGAGCTACTTTTTTTCCTCACCAAATGTAACTGTCTACTTAATAACTGTTGGAAGATATCAAGAGTAGAATATATTTTTGGTAATTTTCACTAGTTTTTAAACTTTTGTAAATGCCTAGTAGTCTTCTCGTTTAATGTTCTATTGCATTTTCAAATCATTGCTTTAATTTTAACCTTTGTTACTAATGGCTATCTAAACTATGAATTCTTTAGCAAGCTGTATAATTTTTATTTATATTATCACCTCCTAGTTTAATTAAAATATTTACTTATGGAAATAGAATCTTGATGTTTATGAACTTAATCAAATTGGAGGAGAAGGCTGCAATTTTAATCTCTTAGTTCTGCAACCTCAGAGTGGTTTGAATCAGTCCAGCTGAATTTTCTTTGGGCTAGTGTTTTCAACAATTTAAAATCTTTTAGCAGTCAACATCATTAATTAGGAAATAATAGAATCAGGAAGCTGACTAGCTTTCTATCTATTTTCAAGTCATGTCTGTATTTCATTATGTTCTTTAAGTGTTGTAATATTAAATTCAAGAATGTCAGATTAGATCATTCAAACCGTGCTGAGGTGTGACATGTATATTGTACATGCAATGAAGTTACCCTTTTCAATAGATTCTCACTGCAGAATGCACACAACAATTATGGGTAATGCCTCTAAGTTGTTACTGTGTCTAAGGATTTTTTAAATTCATTGGTTCCTAACCTTGTAAACTTGGGAAAGAATTTGATAGACTAAAATTAAAATCTCCTCAAGAACCAGCTCAAAGAGAAGACCCTTTGACAAAGAAAACAGTGGGACCCTTTCTCTTGCCTAGATTTCTTTCTTTAATGTAGGTCTGTGAGTGGAGGTAAAAGTGTAAAGCTTAGGCCAAGTGCAAGATCACTTAAGCAGGTTCTAGCCATGTACTTTATAATCTAAGCAAAGTTGCTTTTTTTTTTTTTTTCCTTTTTTTCTTTTCCTCGGCTCTTTTCTGTCTTCTGTACTTGTGAGAACACATTTCCAGGTGGTTTCAAGGGTTTCCTCAGAGATCACCAGTATCTTGCTAGCACTTAAATCCCTTAGGTGTTAGCCTTTTATCATTCTTCCCAGAGCCCAACAATTTATTTTCATTTTCTTTTGACCTTACTGTTTCTACTTAGGATGCTGCCCTTCTCCCTTAACGCAAGTTAACCTCTCTGGTTATCATTGGCACCTTTTCTCTTCTAATATCTCAAGTCTGTAATGAAGCAGTATTTTTCAGTTTGCCCATCCATTTCATTTCCATTGCTGACCCCACCCTAATAATAAGCTCTTATCTCTTCTCAGAGACACTAGAGTAGTCTCTATTTTTGCCTGTTCCCCCTCCAGTTAATTTTGTATACTGTGCTTAGTAAAAGTTTAACCCTTTACCTTTACCATTTCTATTTATTAAAATAAGTAATACTTACAGAGTCAATATTTTGCTGGGTACAGTAATACAATATTGTGTAAAGTGGATATGTTCCCCATCCGTAGGACCTCACAGTCTACATACAAAGATAGATCATGAACATTGACAAAGAAGCACAGAAAAGAAATGTTAAGTGCATGAAGAAAACAAGGGAAAGGTACTCCTGTGAGAAGAGGATCAGGGGTCCATTTCATTTAGATAGTGAGATAAGAAAAGGTCTTTCTATGTGGGTTGCATATAAGGTAAAGCCTGAAGGATGAAAAGATGCAGCCTACCTAACAGGAGAAGGGAGTGTTCCATGTAGACAGGCTGAGGGAAGAAGAGCTTGGCATGCTTGAGACCATATTGCTAGAGATGAGATGAAACAGTTAAGTTAGGGTACAAGTGTCTTGATTTGGGTTTAGAGAGGTAAGTAAGAGTCAGATCATTCAAACTGTGCTGAGATGTGGCGTGTATATTGTACATGCAATGAAGTTACCCTTTTCAATAGATTCTCACTGCATTGGGGGGTCTGTATTCATATACATTATATATGAAAGTCACTCTATTGAAAAGAGGAACTTCATTGTCCACTTAACAGATACTTACTGATTACCTTCTGTGTTTGCAGCCCTGGAAATATGACAGCAATTTAAGCAAATTTTTTTTTTCCATGGAAGGGTTGTTCTTGGCAAGTTTTGGGTAAATGGGGCTAGTAACTTTTCTCCTTCTGCCCAAGAGAAAGCAATTCCAACTGCAGTAGCAGAGCTATTCTTGCCCTCATCTTATCGTTACCTTTGACCTAGTTGTGGCATTAGTGTATCTGGCCAACATCTGACTCTGCCTACCTTATTTATACCACCCACCCTGCTTTTGTGGAACAAGAAATTTGAGCAGGATGCAGTTTGATGTATAGAATCTAAATACTTTGGGTGGCTTTGGGATGGCGTCATGAAAGAGATGATAAAAATTCCTAGGCAACTCAGCCACAAGGGCTTCTCAAAGGAGACTTAATCCTAGTGCTGATGGCAATGCCCTCTCTGCCAGAACATCTGGCTGTTCTGAAATAAGTATAACCTTGTCTCTATTTGGTGCTGAGGATCAAACCCAGGGCCTTACACATGCTCACTCCCCAGCCCAAAGTACATACCTCTTACCAACTGTGTGGCAGTCCGACTGTCCCTAGGAGTCTGGTTCCCTCTTTGCTGACTCCCTCTGAGAAGTCAATGTTTCAAAAACTGCTCTAATAACTACCTATATGGTCTTGAAAAGATAACAGTCTTTCAGATAATTGGTATAATGTATATAATAACAATACCAACCTTATAATTTTGTTGAGGTGAATGAGATTCTGTGTCTGATATACCTCATAGTGGCAAGTTCTAGGTATTCACTTAATGTTAGCTCTATTTGTGAGGCTATGAAGTTCATGATTTCTTCAGAGGAAATAAACTAGTTGTTATTACTATTATTATTTTGGTTCAAAACTGTTACAGAATAAAGCAATTAATAGACATAAATTTATTTATACTACACATTCTCTGAATCATTTGAATTTTTATAACTTTTAAATTATTGTAATCTATAAAATAAACTAGATTCCCAAGAAACTGCAAACTACTGTTTAGCTTCTTAATTTCAGTTGGGTTTGTTCTGAACTGAAAAGGCCTTAATTTCTCAATTGAAGGAATTCACTAGCCCTCTCTTAGAAGCTGAATATCTCTTAAGTACAGGTATGCTAATTTTTACACCACACACAGTGTTCTAACACTTTATAATCATAATATTGTTTTTATTTAATCATAAGATTCTCACTCTGTTTTTGTCCTTTATATAAATTTCAGACAGCTTGGCATTCAGTGGTTATTGATAGCCATGCAGGCATTTTTTCAGCAGAAAATTGGTTGTCTCTTTTCTTTTAAAAGATGCAGTCGGAGAGAAAATGGTTCATATGTGTGAAGTGCCCTTTACTTCTATTTAGGATAGTAGTGAGATAGTATAAAGGAATAGTCAGAAGAAAAGAGACAGAAAACTTTAGACCTGAGTTTGTCAGTACAACAAGAGATGAAAAAGAAAACTTTGTGCTTTGTGTTAATCACTAAGAATAGATTTGCATTGCATTTATAAATAAACTGTTGCAGATCTTCCTAAATATGTCATCTGAACATACCAGCAAAGATTTATTTCTTTTCCCATATTGCACAACACCAACATCTTAGGACAATTTATTTTTTCCCAAGTTGTTATGGTTAAAATATATGGTTAGAGGGCTCATTGGTATAGAGTTTGCCTCAAATGTGTGAGACACTGGGTTCAATTTTGAGCATCGAATATTAATAAACAAAAAAAGTCCATTGACAACTAAAATATATATATATATACATATATATATTATATATAGTTGTAGCTTAACTATAGCAGATATAAATAGAACTTAACCAAGGAAGTTTCTTAACCCACAGGAGCATCAGATACTGTGAATCTTGCAATTTGATGAAAGTATTTTTCTTTCCTGTTTTGCTCCAGAAGTGATATTCAGACACGTATTCAGAGGCATCATGATCAATTCTGTTAACTCAGAAAGCTTCTGACAGGGATTATCCTTGTAATAAGCTGGAGAAGATAAACTAAAATTTGCCTATATTAAAATTAAAAAACTAGCTCAAATTTTAATTTGATACAATTTTTTAACTATGTTTTACTTTTTTAAAATATTTGTTTTTTAGTTGTAGGTGGACACAATAATCTTTATTTTTTTTTTAAAAGATGAATTTTTATTTTCTTTTTCATTATTTATTTTTTAGTTTTTGGTGGACACAACATCTTTATTTTATGTGGTGCTGAGGATCGAACTCAGCACCCCATGCAGGCCAGGCAAGCGTACCACCGCTTGAGCCACATCCCCAGCCCCTTTATTTTGTTTTTATATGGTGCTGAGAATTGGACCCAGAGCCTCCTGTGCTAGGCAAGTGCTCTAGCCCTGAGCCACAACCCTAGCCCCTTGATACATTTTTTATACAGACCAATTTATGTAGCTGTTGAAGAAAAATATTTGAGCAATAGGAAAGTAGCAGAATGTAGATTTTCCCCACCTACCTGCTTTACATAAAAATGATTTCCTAATGTCTAAGAAGTCTAATTGGCTTAATGTGTTAATTCGTCTCTTGTTTATTTAATACTTCCAGTGTGTGGAGCAGAAACCGATCTCTTGAGTTTAAGCTAATCCTATTATTGAATGACTTTTCATGTCAGTGCTTCAAAAGATAGCACTGATTGTGTTCTATTGCATTTGACAGTAGCATAAAAAAATAGGAGCATGTAAATACTATTTATAAATATATCAATATAACTTTTAAATTTTATATTATTTTTGAATAGATTTTATTTTTTAGAACAGATTTAGGTTCTGACCATGTATCCACCATTATAATATACACAGTAATTTCTCTACCCTGGAAATCCACTGTACTCTGCCTCTTCACCCCTCCTTTCCTGTGACCCCCAGCAACCACTAATATTTACCATCTGCAAAGTTTTGACTTGTCCAAAATGTTATGTAGTTAGAATTATACAATATGTAACTTTCAGATTGACTTCCTTCACTTACTAACATGCATTTTAAGATACCTTCATGCCTCTTAATGGCTTGATAGCTCATTTCTTTTTCTTTTTCTTTTTTAAATTTGTATGTTTAGATGTTGATGGACCTTTATTTTATTCATTTATTTATATGTGGTGCTGAGAATTGAACCCAGTGCCTCATACATGCTAGGCAGTGTTCTACCACTAAGCCACAACCCTAGCCCCATTTTCTTTTTAGTGTCAAATAATATTCTGTTGCCAGGATGCACCATAGTTCATTCACTTTCTGGAGGACATCTTTTTTGCTTGCAAGATTTGGGCATTATGATAATTAAAGCTTCTATAAACACCTGTGTGCAGGATTTGGGATAAATTTTCAACACATTTGGGTAAATACTTAGAAACATGATTACTGGGTCACTTGGTTAAAGAGTATGTTAAGTTCTGTGAGAAACTGCCAAACTGTCTTCCAAAGCGGCTCTACCATTTTGCATTCCCACAAGTGGTAAGTCGGAATTCCTGTTGTTTCACATCCTCACCAGCATTTTGTGTTGTCAGTGTTTTGAATTTTGTCCATTCTAATATGTGTAGCGGTATCTTATTTTAATTTGCAATTCCCTATTAGCAAAGAATGTTGACCATTTTTCCTTAAATTTATTTGCCATCTGTATGTCTTCTTTTTTGAAGTGTCCAAAGAACTCCTGTTTCGTATTTTTGTTGAGGTATATGGGGTTTTTGTTTTGTTTTGTTTTTGTTGCTTGTTTTGGTTTTTTAGTTTTAGATGTCTTTTGGTGCAACTATTTCTCTTCCAGTCTGTGGCTTGTCTTTTTTTTTTTTTTTTAATGTTTTCAGCTTTGAAGATATCTTCTAAACTTTTTTTTTAATGTGTGCAGATTGATTATAATATCATAAAGAATTTGGCCATTTGGAAGTTCATATTTGTATTTCAAATACCAAACACATTGTTCCACATCAGTTTTTCCTCATCAAACTTTAAATTTACTTTTTGGCAATGTGAAGTGGAACTTTCAAATTTGGCTTGGCAAATTTTTTTTTCTTTGAAGCACCATTCATGCACAAGGATGAGGGAATGGCAGATGCTTTCTAGTGTTTTTTATGAAATCAGTTACTTGACAGTTCAAAGTATTTTAAATTACTTTATAGAGCTGTGTTGTACTCCTCAAAAACACATAGGGTTTGATAATTTGCCTGGTAATGACTTTTATTTCTCTAAAACTGAATTCTAGATACAGTGATAGTAGTTAAAGCTTTCTTTCAAGCTTGCTTTTAAAAAGAAAATGTAGTCACCACATTTTATAATTGTTTATTTGCATAAAGGATGGGGAAATAAGATAATTTAGTCAAAGGAATATATCTATACTAGTACAAGAACTGAGTTTTATCTTATCCCTCTCTACTGTGAAAATAATTGGGTTTATAGATAGTATTTCCAGACCTTGGTTATTATGTTTATTTACTGGCTCCTTTCACTGAAAGGGATCAGATTTCTGGCTAACAAGCTCATTGTCTACCCTATCCACTGTTTCTCTGTTCCACATAGTAAATACTAAACTCAAAATGAGGGGAGACCGAGTAGAGTATGAAATGGAAAGAGAAGCAGTTAAAAAGCCATCAAAATTTAGGTGAACAGAAAATAAATCTTTTAAATTAATTGAGTCTTTGCTTTTTGCCCTGGATGCTTTAGCTTTTTAATGAAAAATAGCATATGGATTCTGGTGTTTAATAACAATCCAGAGAGAATTAATGTTGGATTGATATAAATTATTTCTCCTTTAAAAGACATTAAATAAAAGAATATGTAGGATGATAATTTATGGGGTTTTTTTAGATATTTTCCAGATTAGTAAAAAGCTTAAAAATAATCCTTTATAAACAAAAGTTTACTTATGTTTTTTTTTTTTCAATTGGTGATTAATGCTACAGTATATTATGGCCTATTGCTGGAAATTACAAGTAAGTACTGGTGTTAGAGTACTGTGTGCTGTTTCACACAAATAAAATAGAAAAATTGTTTACTTCTAGTTCTTTATAAATTTTACTACTGCTTATAAACTAGTTTATAAGTAGAAGTTATTAGAAATTAAGCTGTTTGGAAAGTTACACTTAGCATTTTTTAAAAATCTGATAAATGAATAAATAGAAATAAATTTGAATTTACTAATGTGATTATATTGTATGATTTTCCAAAGCAGAGTAAAACAGGATGCAACAGCCACCTGCGTTTGTATTAGTAATTGAGAATGTACTTGTATTTATTATTTATTAAGGGTTTTTATATTTTTTGAAAATAAATACATAATTGGTTTTTGCTGTAGATATTTTTTTCATAACTTTATTGAAGTAAAATTGAAGCACAATAAAATGAACATATTTGAAGTATGCTGTAAATATTTTAAAGGTGATGATACATTTTCATTGTAACAGAACAAAATAGTATGCAAAAGGTTGCCCATACTTTGGAAGGAGTTACGGGATTGTGTAAGTATAACTAAGTGGCAGGCCCATAGATGGCTGTTATTTCCCCAAATCCAAAACTTGAAATTTAACTGCTTTATATTGATGGGATCAGATTTACTAATTTACTACATTAGAGTTCTCCCCTCCCTCTTATAATATGGAATCTAATTGTATTGTAAGACATTTTTAGGTCTGCATCTGTAAAAATGTTCTTTCCTTTACCACGTTTGCTTTCATTTTATGAAGAGGGCTATTTTTTAAATGTGCTCTACATAAGCATATGATGGTATATTCTTTTTTTTTTCTAATTTGTTATATATAACAGCAGAATGCATTTCAATTTATATTACACATATGATGGTATATTCTTAATGAAATCCAATGCTAGGAACAGCTTTAAAAATAAAATAGATTTCTCAGATAATTCATTAGTTTATCTGAAATGCTTTATGTTCACAGGAGGAACAGGCAGCAAAATTGAAAGCGGAGAAGATCAGAATCGCCCTAGAGAAAATTAAGGAGGCACAAGTGAAAAAGGTGATATGCAGGCTTTTGCCTGATTTCTGATTTTATCAGTTGTATGGATTTATGAAGAACTGCCTTATTTACATCATTTTCCTCTAATGTATGGAGTGGTAGGGGGGGTATTTCTTCTAGTAATACATTTTTCACATGTAAAATTTTTTTTGTGGGTAAGATGTGTTATATAGGAATAACTTTCATTCTGAAGTCTAAAAGAATAAAATGGAAAGGTCTCTTAATACTCTTCAATATTGTATCTTAAAAGACTTTTTAAAAATATTTTTTAGTTGTCAGTGGACTTTATTTTGTTTATTTATATGCAGTGCTGAGAACTGAACATAGTGCCTCATACATCCTAGGCAAAAACCCTACCAGTGAGCCACAATCCTATCCCTTAAAAGACTTTTAATATTGATATTTATTTTTAGCTTATCTTTTGATAAATCCATTATTTCCATTTTAATTTACAAAGATATTAAGCAGAATACTAGTAACATTACAATAAATCCTTTTCTAAAACGCCATTATTTGGTCTTCATTTAATTTTATTTCTACCTGTTTCAGCTGGTGATTAGAGTCCACATGTCTGATGACAGTTCGAAAACAATGATGGTAGATGAGCGGCAGACAGTGAGACAAGTGCTGGATAACCTGATGGACAAATCCCACTGTGGTTATAGTTTAGACTGGTCTCTGGTAGAAACCATTTCTGAGTTACAAATGGGTTAGTAATATCATTGCTTTAATTGCTTTTTAATTTCTGTGCAATCACAATGGTTTTCATGGTGATAGAAGCATTTTAAGACATCTTTATATTTTTTTCTATAAAATAACCAGGCAGTTTACCTCTTATAATTTGGCTTTTTTTACATTACTTTTTTTCTCAGCTATTTTGAGAAGTCTTTGAATACTAAGCAATTTGCAGTTTACTTCAGTTTTTAAATGGTTAAAAACAAAGTTTTTTTTAAGATGACAAAATACATTTTCCTTCAAATAAAAACTGCATACATCAATGCATTTACTAAGACTTATATTTATTTTCATTTGTAATTAAATCTTACCACCATTTAACTTTCAGGGCAAACAAAACATGAACAGATTTCGAAGAATCAATATCTAGAACATGTTCTTTAACATATGTTCAATATATATAAACATTCTTTGATACTTAATTTGGAAGTTAGAAAATGTATTTATGTTTAAAATTAAGTACTATTCATGAACCAAAGAAGAAATCGTATTGGAAATTATTTGAATGTAAAGAATTAAATACTGTTGGCAGCACTTGATATTAAAATTTATAGAATGCAAATAATGTGTTTATTTTTTAAGGATGGGATGGATGAAAGCTAAAGACTAAAGAATGATGTACAGATCAGAATACCTAGATTCTAGTCCTAATTCTTACCTGTCAATTGTCACTTTGTTAAGTCACTTCACATCACTAGGCCATGTTTCCTTTTACAAAAAATGAGGGAAGACAGATATTTTATCTGTAAGGGACAAGGATGTAGTGTTTATTAAGATTCTATAATTTTTTGGTTTTTTTTTAAATATTTTTTAGTTGTTGATGTACCTTTATTTTTTATTTATTTATATGTGGCGCTGAGGATTGAACCTGGTACCTCACACATGCTAGGCAAGTGCTCTGCCACTTAGCCATAACCCCAGCCCGAGATTCTGTAGTTCTCAATGTGAATTCTTCACAAGGTTTTATGTCTTGTAATTCTGGTGAATACTAACAAAATATTGATACTTTATTTTGGGTTAGAGAGAATATTTGAAGACCATGAAAACTTGGTTGAAAATCTTCTTAATTGGACAAGAGATAGCCAAAACAAGCTTATATTTATGGAGCGTATAGAAAAATACGCACTTTTCAAAAACCCACAGGTAAGACTGAATGAATAATTACAAAGGTCAGGGTTTTTTAAATATATGCCCTATTTAATTCTGATACTGCTAAGTTAATAGAGTTTAAAAGACTGGCAGCCACTTGATTAGAGCAAAGCAGCTGCAAAACCCTATGAGAGCATTCATTAGTACTCTTGAGGTGTAAAGTTAGCTGAGCTCACTTCAGGGCCCACTGTGAAGTTCCCAGTCCCACAGAGCCAGATGGGACACACCCTTGGTGAAATAGAAGTAGCTCTAGGGGGTTACCAGGCTTCCCTGTATTCCAGAGCTGTTTTGAATCCAGCAATTTCTTCAGTGAATTTTACATCTATCTTATCAAAGGAAAAAAATAATCTATCTTAAGCCATTATCCAGTTGATACTTATTTGGACTTATTTTTAAATTTTTTTTTAAAGCCCAGTGAGTGGTCTCTGATTTTAAATGGCTGCACACATCAGTATATGTTATCTTGATTTTCTTGGCATTATTCCAAAATAAATAATATTTCCCAATACCTAGACGGTTTGTGAAAATCAATAGACTAGGAAAAATATCTCCACCAAAAACAAAGTAGAAATGAGAAAAACAGCAGCAGTGTTAAAGGAATTGAATAGTTACCCTTCAGGCTTAATTATGACATAGCTTCTTGATATTTTAGTGAAGGTTACATACATATTTGAGGGTATCAGCAGATGTTGTGTGATAAAAATAATTATGCTAATGATTACAGTTCAGATTTTTGTTGAACCAAGCAAATGAAATATGGTCTCACAGGATTTGGGATTTCTTCTTAAAAATCCACAACAATCAAATTTTCTGCATCTGGATCTGTTAAACAGCATATTTTAAGGAAATTTGCTTTACTTGTACTTAATAATTTGTAAACCTTTCAGGTACTTTAAATGTAGCTTTCATTAGTTATCCCAGAACATATTTGTCAGCTGTTGCATGTAATATCACCTCAGGACTTGGAGAAGGCAGTTTGGGGAATGATTCACAGCAAGTGTTCAGGCAGGAAGCTGGGGCTAAGCATTTTAGTGATGATACCCATATACATATGGGGAGTTTTTGAAGCATTCCTCTAACTGTGCACTGGCAAAAATAGATCTAGAGTTAGTTGCTATTTCTCTTGAACAAATCATATACTCATCTCTACCAAGGGAATAGTAGAATGAGTTTATCCTTTAATTTTCATTTTATTGTTTTTCCAGAATTATCTCCTAGGGAAAAAGGAAACAGCTGAAATGGCAGATAGAAACAAAGAAGTGCTGTTGGAGGTATGACTCCCTGCCCCCGTTTTTCCTACACATTATTAAATTAAAATATTAAGCATCTTTTGGAACCTAGTATATTGGTCCTCCATATTCATAGTTGAGAAACCTGTATTCTTTGATAGCATGAGGGAGAGAATTCATCTGTGTGAACGTTAGGTCATTAAAGAGAACCTTTTAAAAACGAGTAATATTCTAGTGGACTAAAAGGAGTAACACATTTTTAGGGTTTGTCGAGTTCCGAGGACAAAGCTGATCAATGAAAGATGTGGTTGTGCTATTTTTAGAGAGAATTTTGAATATAACTAGCAATTCACAGAATATGTCAAGCCTTAGCCATAAGTAACTCAAACAAATTCTTAAGATTTTTCAAAAATGATCATTATAATTTATCTTACAGAGTAATAAATTTAAATCTACCCAAATTTTTGGCCCTTTGGCTTTTTCTGATTTTAAAGAACTAAAATCAAAGAAGTTAGTAAGTTGAAAACCTGAATAAACTCTTACCAACAAGGCAATTAGGAAAATGAAGATCAGCACTCAATTTTTCCTAGTGATACTAGTTACACTTAAGAAAAAAAATTTATGATTTCCAGTTTCTCTATATACTTTGAGGAGAAATTAATTAGAATATCCTATGTTATTGTTTACTTAGGATTTTTTTTCTTTTACAAATACATAGTTGTTTTTAATATTAGATTTTTTATTTAAGCATGGACAATGGAATTCAGAATTTCGAGTTTATTATTTTCAACCTAGTATTAAATATTTTATTATAAATAAATGCCCTCTTAGACCATATAAATTAATAGTTTTAAAATTTTTATTAATTATTCACTTGGCATGTTACTTTCTTTTTAACTTTATTACTCTTTAGCTTGACAGCTAATCTGTTGTAATGTTAATTTGGAGAAGAAGTTTAATATTTATGTTAGTTTGACATTTTTATTAAACTTAGTGTAATTATGCTCTTTAGATTTCATTTAACTACTGTTTATACAACTCAGTTGATATTTCAAGCTAGTTTCTCCTCAAAACGTTGGATAAAAGTTTGTAAAAAAATCAGTATTTTATTTATGACTGGTATTTTTTTACTTATTAAATATTTAGGGATTTCTTTAGTTGTTCAAAAATAATTCATACTGTATTTAGAGAATTTTCTAATTCTAATTCAGGTAAAATCAGCAGCATGATTTTAATACAGAACCATCTTGGCTTAATTACAGTGTCATGCATCTCACTGGAGTAGACACGTCTTTTTTCCTTGATAAGTCAAGGATCATAAGTCTTTCCAAATCATCTTCTTATTTTAGGAATGTTTTTGTGGAAGTTCTGTAACTGTACCGGAAATTGAAGGAGTACTTTGGTTGAAAGATGATGGCAAGAAGTCCTGGAAAAAACGTTACTTTCTGTTGAGAGCATCTGGTATCTACTATGTCCCTAAAGGAAAAGCAAAGGTGTGTGCTTTCTGTAAACTTGTTCCCCTCATTATGCTGATCACTCTTAATCTGTGCTATGTAGGAAACACAGATCACTTTATTAATCTAAAGAGGAGGAAACCTGAGAATTTTTACTTCTTTGATTATTAATTGGGCACATCTTAATTTTCTTACCAAATTTGAAATCATAGTTTTGTTTATTATTTGTGGAACTCCTGCTGGAGTAGTTTTGTTGGGGGGAGAATAATTTTATGGAATTACAGCCATTTCAATCTTAAGTAGTGGGCTTTTTGCTATTAGTACCATTGGTATAGCTTTTGTCTTCTGTGCTCATTGGGGTTTAGGACTGTTTTAAGCACTTTATGGTATCATCTAGTTTTAAACCAATCTTATGAGTATATTGTGACCCTTATTTAACTGATAAGAAAACCCTCAGTTGAGAATTTCTGTGTTTGAGATATGCATTATAGGCACTGAACTACTTGATCCAGAAAGCTCTCTTGTATTATATTGATTGTAATATGCCATGCTTTATTAAATTATCTTTAAAATGTCAATAACTCAGTGTTCATTATGAATGGCAAGACAATAAGCAAAAATGGCCTGCCTTTTTGGTTACATTGCCAATCAAAGAACCATTTATAGAGCATCTCATTCTCTTGTCTTCTATAAAGTAGCTGTAATTTCTATTTAATGTCTTAATTCTCAACTAAAAACTATTACCAGATGTGATATTTGCTTGCATCCACATTGTTGTCAATTTAATCTTTTGGGTATTTTTATCTAGGTCTCTCGGGATCTGATGTGTTTTCTCCAGCTGGATCATGTCAATGTTTATTATGGCCAGGATTATCGGAACAAATACAAAGCACCTACGGACTATTGTCTGGTGCTGAAGGTAAGTATGTTCTCTTTATAGGAATTTTAATTGATTAGACAGTTTTATTGGTTATTTTAGAATACTTTGAATCTCTATTAAGTAAACCATTTTTGCCCTGTTCAGTAGGTTTAATACATCATTATAGTAATTTTAATTGATGTTAGACATAGATTAAGGGCCATTGTACAATAATTTGGATCTCCATCAAGTATACTATTTTTGCTTTACTCTTATAGGCTTAAAAAGGAATGGTAAGGCTGGGGATGTAGCTCAGTGGTAGAATACTTGCTGGCATGTATAGTCCTTACGTTCCATCCCCTGCACTGCAAATTAAAAAAGGAATGGAGAAGGGTGGTAAGGGAAAAAAGTATATGTTATGGTATAGCTGATCCTTAGCCAATTAACTCTTACAATATTAGTGGAAATGGGAGTGGATGCTAATTTTATAATAAACTTTGAGCCGTAACACATAAAATATATTTGATTATAAATTTGATTATAAATACTGGACTTATTTTTTTAGACATTTTAGCCAAATGTGGGACCTGTTTTGTGTTTTAATTAGTTTTCCTGTACTTAACTCAGAAGAACATCAGAGGGCACTATGGCCAAGTTCAAAATCTATTGACTGTCTGGTCTAGAAATAATTTTTGTTTTTTTTCCCCCAAAACTAAAGCCATAATAGCCTGTGCTATCCACACTATTTGGGGGAGTTTTTTACTCCTTTAATTGGGCTTTTGAGCTTCTCACACTGATTGTATCTGTACTTTTGAGAAGAACAGACATTTTTAGTCTTTTTCATGATCTAGAACATTGATAAAAATACCACACAAAAACTCAGGGAACTCCATCTTAGCAACCCTTTATTATTCTTAGGTCTACATGCTTACATCACACTTGATTTCTCATTTCTCTTGGAATTGTCCATTTGGTTTTAAGAATAGTGTTTATAAGAATTTTAAGTTAGAGTTTTGATTGCTTTGATAAAGTTAGTTATGTTGTAATGGCAACCTTTTATTAAGTAATATTTTTCTCAGAGAACACCACTGTATTATCCAGGTTACTTTCAGGAGCAAACAAATTTTTTTCTTTTGGTTATTCTTTTGTTTTTCAGTACTGAAATTAGAACCCAGAGCCTTGCTTGTGCTTGCTATTCAAGTGCTGTGCCACTGAGTGATATTCCCAGTCCTTTCTTAAGTTTTATTTTGAGATGGAGTCTCACTAAGTTTCCCAGGCTAGCCTCGAACTTGAAAACCTGCCTTAGCGTCCCAAGTAATGGGGTTATAGGCACTACCATCTCACCTGGCTAGGAGCAAATAATTCTTGAAAATTCAGTACAAAGTAAATTCATTCAGCAGTTGTCCAAATGAGGTGCAAGGTCCCCTGGGAGTCCCTAAGACCATAATATTAAAGTTATTTTTATAATAATACTAGGATGTTATTTGCCTCTCACAAATTTATAGTAGGATATTTTGAGAGGTTATATAACATACAACAGTATTTTTGCTTTCTTGGCTACTGTAATGTGTATTTATATAATCTTAATTTTTTTCCTCAGTTTTAATTGCTAATAAGGTAAATATTGAAGGGCGGAAAAACCTCTACCTCCATTTTCTTAATAAGTTAAGCACGATAACAAGTTTTATGTGGCACAGAAGCTCTCATAAAGCAGTCAAGACCCAAAAAAGCAGTTAGAATTAGTTGCTAATATGCTGGATTGGACAAAGAAAAGTAAATTGTGAAAAGCAACTAAATTATATAAGGAGGTTTAAAAGAGAAGAGCTGTTTTAACAAGGTCTGTATAAAATCCTCTCAGTTTTGACTTCTCATGCTTGAAGATATTTTATCTCTGTAGCCTAGGGAGGGTGTCTTTTGCACTGGAATTCCATCTTCTGTTTATAAAAAGCAGCATGAAGCTCAAAGTGATCTTTTTGTATCTGCTGTTTTCCATGTTAACTTAAATGGTATGTCAGAGTGGTATATTTTTGACTTCTTCACTCAGTAAACAACCCATATACAAAGGTATTCAGGGTGTCTCAAAATGTGAATATAATAAGCTGTGTTTCCGTGGTTTACACATGTTAAAAAGAACCCAGTTTTTTCCATCTTTCCCTGATCTGTCTTCTGCATGTCATCTTAATGGCCAGGCTGGCTCACTTCAGGGTATCAAGATGACTGCTGCCGTTCTAGGCATCAGATGTAGGCCCAGCAAAATCTAGCTAAAGAGGATCTTTTTCTCCCTTTACTCATCTTTTAAAAGGAAGTCATTATTTCCCAGAAACTAGCTAAGAGCCCTACCTTTGTAGATTTTTGACCAAAAGCACATCTCCCATTCTTAAACCAGTCACTGACTAGGGAAACAAAACCATTGGGTGATTGATCCCTTATTGTTTAGAATTCATACCCTGTGGGACACTGGTGAGGGGTGGGGCTCTGCCAGGTAAGAAGTAGAGAAGAGATAGCTAAAGGGAAGGCAATTGACAATGTCTCATGAGTAAAATTAATTATGACCAGTAACTTGAACAAGTTGAACACCCCTAATCTGAAAAATAGCTAAAGGGAAGGCAATTGACAATGTCTCATGAGTAAAATTAATTATGACCAGTAACTTGAACAAGTTGAACACCCCTAATCTGAAAATCCAAGACCTGAAATGCACGGAAATCCAAAACCTTTTAAGTGCCAACATAACATTCAGAAAGTTTTAGATTTTGAAAGGGCTTGGGATAAAACTCAGAGGTCGGGCATTCACAAGGCCATGGGTTGACTCCTTCCTGACATTCCCCCAAAATCAAGTTTCAGATTTTGGAACATTTCAGATTTTGGGGTTAAGGGATGTTCAAGCTGTAAAGTCTCTGGATATACTCCCGAATTTTCAAAACTTTGAAATCTGAAGCATTTCTGGCCTTAGGCATTTTGCATACTGGATACTCAACCTGAATTACAATCCTTTCACAGCTCATAAAATTCTTTGTCTATTTTTGTGCTAAGGGTTTTTCTTATGTTTATTTTTATAACAATGATTTGAATGTTCCAGATTGACATTGAGTAGTTTAAGCTAAATTTATATTTTCTCTTTACATATAAAAATATTTAGTGTGTTGAAATGGAAGAGCATGGTGGAAATAACATTAAAAGTAATTACCACCACTTAATTGTAGACCTCTAAGTTGATAAACCTGTGATAGAAGCTCCATACACTCAATCACAAGTCTATTCTGAGTCCCCATGTTGTAAATACAGAAACTAAGGTTTAGAGAGATCCATTTGCCCATGGCCACATAATTATTAGGATTTAAAAACCTGTTGTTGTTGCTGTTGTTTTCTTTGTAAAGTCTGTACTAACTTTGCCTATGTAAATACTTTTATTCTTGAGTATATAAGTTCTAACAAATGAAAAATGTTATAGCACAGGGTCTACACAAATGCAAATTTATTCAGACTGTATGACTTGAGTCTGAGTGCTCCAATGAAAGGCAGGATATGAGAAATCCACACACACTAGTAAAGGCTATAAAACACATTTTGGTAAATTTTTTTTTTTTTAAATAATGGTAGAAAACGCTTATTCATGAAATTTGACAATGTAGAAACAAATAGGACACATGTTGATGTATCTGAAAGATCCACATTTGCTGGGACACGAGTATGCATGTATAATTAAATAAGTTTCCTAAAGGAAATCTGTTTTTTTTAAAATTACCAGTTATTATCTGGCTCATCGTAGCCATATCTAAAATTTCATCCCTAAAGAAATAAAGTAGGGCTGGGGCTATGGCTCAGTGATAGAGTGTTCACATAACACATGTGAGGCACTGTGTTTGATCCTCAGCACCATATAAAAAATAAATAAATAAAGGGCTGGGGCTGGGGCTCAGTGGTAGAGTGCTTGCCTAGCATGTGTGAGGCACTGGGTTTGATCCTCAGCACCACAAAAATAAAGATATAAAATAAATAAATAAAGTCATTGTGTTCATTTACAAGGAAAGGGAGAAAGAAAAGAACAAAAGAAATAAAGCAGCCAAGTACAGTGGCACACACCTGTAATCTCAGTGGCTTGGGAGACTGAGGCAGGAGGATCATGAGTTCAAAAGCCAGCCTGAGCAATGGCAAGGCACTAAGCAACTCACTGATAAATAAAGTACAAAATAAAGTACAAAAATAGGGCTGGGGATGTGGCTCCATGGTTGAGTGCTCCTGAGTTCAAGCCCTGATACCAAAAAACAAAAAGAAAGAAAGAAGGCAAAGTAATTTATTTCAGTATGGTAGAAAAGAAAGAGTAGTTTCTCATTTAGAGGTGAAATGTGAACGTGAATTCCTCAAATACTGTTAGAAATAAAGAAGCTATCTATAGTATGGAAATAATAGGGTAGGGCTGGGGATGTGGCTCAAGCGGTAGCGTGCTCGCCTGGCATGCGTGCGGCCCGGGTTCGATCCTCAGCACCACATACCAACAAAGATGTTGTGTCCGCCGAGAACTAAAAATAAATAAATAAAAAAAAAAAGAAATAATAGGGTAAAGTGTTATATAGTTTCCCACCTCTTTTTGGTACCCCGGGGGTGCTTAGCCACGGATCCACATCCAGCTATTTTTATTTTTTATCTTGAGACAGGGTCTTGCTAAGTTGCTGAGGCTGGCTTCGCACTTTGATTCTCTTGCCTCAGTCTCCTGAGTTGCTGGGATTACAGGCATATGCCATAATTCCCAGCATAGTCTTATTTTTTTTTAACGTATATGCCAGTTGAATGGATTTTCAAGACTGTATGTATGAGTTCCAAAGTAATAGGAGTATACATTGTCATTTTTCTTTGGTTCTTGGACTGTAGTGTTAAATACCACTTTTAGTTAGAGTTATAGGAATTATCCATCAACATTTTTATATGAACAGAGAAATATAATCTTATAGCATAATAGTAATTCAGAATTTATTTGTTAAATGTTTTATTTTCAAAAGTTTTTGTTTCGTCAGTGAATGAAAACTTTACAAATCAACACCATTTTTTAGAAAATGAAATGATGACCTTTCTTTGTTACTGCTATTCAGCTGGAAGCAATTTCTTTGGGGTCTTTAAGAATCTAAGTATTGACTTTCGGGTTTTAGCAATGATTTTCTCCTCTATATTTGCTCTTAGCTTTTGTTTGATTTTAAAAGTGGCAGAATAATATTGTAGGGGAATAGGAATTGGAAGGCTTTACCCCTAATAATGCAGTAGTGTGACAAATAGAGCCTGGGCACTAGAATGAGATGGATTGGGTTCAAATTCCACTTCTTCCACCTTGGAAGCAACTTTAAGTGCTATCCTTAACCCTCTGTGTCTTATCTTTCTTCTGGGAACATGATATAATGTTATTAAGATAGTTTTCCTAAGGATTGAATGAGCTTATTAAATTATGTGAAGTATTTCACATAATTTCTGATACATAGTAAGTGCGCAATAGATACCACATTTAATAAAAACAATATATTAGTGGAACAGGCAACCTCTTGAGGTATTACTGGAGAGAGCGGATAACTAAGGACAGCTATGAATGCCTTTTTATGTGGGAAGGTGAAGTTTTGAAATTCTAAAATGAATTTTAAACTAGCAGGTAATCTGATGCTTTACTTAGAAATAAATAGTTAAATAATTATACCATACTACTCTTCAGGATATTCATAAATTCCCAGGTTAGAGATAAGGTGAGAAGGGTAGAGATTAATTTCTCTTCGATTTTACCTAATGTTAATTTTTTAAAAAGGAAACTCTTCATATAGAGAATGAATGGAATCACATAGTTGAGTGAATACCATGCAACCCATGGATATTCATAGTTGTAAATCACCAGAGAAGGGGAATGAAGGTAAATGCTGAGAGCCAGCCTGTAGTAGCTGGTTCAGTTCTCTGAATCGCACTTTATAGGCAGCACCTACAAGAAGCAGAACAGTCTCTTGTAGCCCTACTGCTTGGCAACACTAAGAAAAATGTTTTTCATTCAACTTATTTTCTATTCTGCACATGCTATGATTCTTGATGGTTTACCTCCATGGACTTTGTTTCTTTGAAATGTAGAAAAAAATAATTGGAAATTTCCCATGATGTGAAGGTTTACTTTAACTTGGGCATCTTGATCTAAATTTTCACACAAGTTTCAGCTTGTAACAATATATAAGGGCTATTTATTTGTCCCTGTGGCCACATGAGAAGTATATTCTCATGGCCTATAATAGGATAAGTTTTAGCTTTGCTAGATTTTGGTTTCTTTCAGTTCTTTTCTTTTTTAGTTGTAGATGGACACAATATCTTTATTTATTTATTTTTATGTAGTGTTGAGGATCGAATCCAGTGCCTCATACATGCAAGGCATGTGCTCTACCACTGAGCTACAATCCCAGCCTGGTTTTCTTGAGTTCTGTAAAAGACTTTGTTGTATTTTTTTTCCTTCAATCTTGCAGCACCCACAAATCCAGAAGAAATCTCAGTATATCAAATATCTTTGTTGTGATGATGTGAGGACTCTACACCAGTGGGTCAACGGGATCCGCATTGCAAAGGTATATTTCCTTTTGGTTTGATGATGGACTAATGAAGCATTTCATGATGTGCTTTTTATTGTCATGACAGTTATTCTGATTGTTTCATGTTGATTGTGCCAGCATCTAGTTTCCTCAGGTCTAAAGTTTGATGCTTTATGTGTTGCCTTTTTACTTGGTTATTGGGATGAACTTTTAGCAGTTGACATCCATGAAATAATACTGCTGATGGTAAAAGCTTAGGTAGCATCAAAGTGACTTGTTTTGGCTTTGGAAAACATATTATACGATTCTTATGCAAGCAGAGTTTAGCAAACTAAATTAAGTAATGATCATTTACTATCCAGATATGGAGCACATTTCTGAATAGTGCTGAGGATCTGACCCTAGATCAAGAACTTGGGAACATTCATGATAAAGGAAACTGGGAATAAAAGGAACTTAATATCATAAAGTCTACAGCAAGCCTAAAACCAACATCATAGTCAATGGGGAAAACTGAAAGCATTTTCTTTAAAATCCAGAACAAGACAAGGATGTCCATTCTCACCACTCCTATTCAATATAATGCTAGGAATTTAGCCAGTGCAAGTGAGCAAGAAAAGGAAATAAAAGGGATAAGAATAAGAAAGCAAGAAGTCCAATTACCACTGTTTGCAAATTATATCATCCTACACTTGGAAGATCCAGAAAGCAAAGCTAATAAACATATTTAGCAAAGTAGCTTGCTAAAAAGAAATCAGGAAAACAGTCCCATTTACATTAGCCTAAAAAAAGATAAAATACCTAGGAATAAATCTAACCAATCAGGTGAAATACCTCTACCTACTATGAAATAAATTGAAAAAGACACAAGAAGACGGAAATGCTTCCCATATTCATGGATAGGCAGAATTAATATTGCTTACATGACCATTTTACCAAAACAATATTCAGATTCCATGCAATCCCCATTAAATACCACTGACATTCTTCACAGAACTAGAAAAGACAGTCCTAAAAGTCATTTGGAAAAACAAAAGACCAAGGAATAGCCAAAAACAATTTTCAGCCAAAAAAGCAATGCTATAAGCATCACAATACCTGTCTTCAAATTATACTACAGAGTTATAATAACAAAAACTGCATGGTACTGGATAAAAACAGACACATAAACCAGTGGAACAGAATAGAAGACACAAAGACAAACCCATACAGATATAGTAAAAAACATATATTGGAGGGTGGGGAAGGTGCATGTAGGCAGGAAAGATGGTAGAATGAGATGGGCATCATTACCCTAGGTACATGTATGACTGCATATATGGTGTGATGCTACATTGTGTAAAACCACTGAAATGAAAAGTTGTGCTGTATCTGTGTACAGTGAATCAAAATGCATTCTGCTGTCATATATACCTAATTAAAATAAATTTTAAAAACATACATTGGAGAAAAGACTGCCTTTTAAACAATGGTGCTGGGAAAACTGGATATCCATATATAGAAAGAGGATACTGGATCCTTATCTTCATTTTGCACAAAAATCAACCAAAAATGGATCAGAGACCTAGAAATTAAACCAGAAACTATGACCTCTAAAGCTCGTTAGAATAATAATGAGTTAATTAATGGCATCAAATTAAAAAGCTTTTGTGAAGAGAGAATGGGAGAAAACCTTTGCTAGTTACTCTTCTGACAATATCAAGAATATATAAAGAACTCAAAAAACTTAACCTTCAAACCAAATAATCCAATTAATAAATGGGCAGTTGAACTAAACAGACATTTCTCAAAAGAAGAAATACAAGTGACCAACAAATATATGAAAAAAATATTCAATACTGGGGAATAATACTGTCCCAATTATATTGTTATATTGTGTGCACACATGCATACTAACAATGAATCTCACTATTATGTACAATTATGCACCAATAAATGTGGAATAAAATAATTGGGGGTGAAAAATATTTATATCTATAGTAAACATAACCTGTATCCACTGTTGATATCTTGCTGGCCTTCTACAAATGAGAAAAAATAAGAATAAGTTATTATTTGCTAATATTAAAAGACAATGGAAGCTGGATGTGGTAGCACACACCTGTAATCCCAGCATCTCTGGAGGCTGAGACAGGAGGATCCCAAGTTCAAAGCCAGCCTCAGCAAAATCGAGGTGCTAAGCAATTAAGTGAGACCCTGTCTCTAAATAAAATACAAAAATAGGGCTGAGGATGAGGCTCAATAGTCAAGTTCCCCTGAGGTCAATCTCTGGTACTCAAAAAAAAAAGAAAAAGACTATGGAGTATTTTATATATTAAAACAAATTATGAATCAATAAAATGTGCCTCCCTTTCCTCCCTCATCCTGTTATGCCTTGCCTCATAAAATTCAGATGTCATTATTTACTGTCTTCTGTTTAGTATGGGAAGCAGCTCTACATGAACTATCAAGAAGCTTTGAAGAGGACTGAATCAGCTTATGATTGGACTTCCTTATCCAGTTCCAGCATTAAATCAGGATCCAGTTCTTCTAGCATCCCAGGTAGTTCAGAATGCCTGAAGGCACTATCTTTACTACTAGTATGAAGTCTTTATATTGAAACTGATAGTAGACCTGGTAACTTGAACTTTATTCTTAAAAACCAGAGCCATTCCTAATTTCCAAATTATAATCCATAGAGACTTTTTTTTTTTTTTAATTTTTACAGGGGGCAATATCACAGACTAGTTCACAAATGTATTTGAAATGGACAGTCAGTATATAGACTTCTAAAGCCAGGAGTTTTATTATTTATGTTTATGAAAGTTTGTTCAAAACTTACATGCTACTGAAAGTATGGAATAAAGTTGCTTTGAGGAGTCTTTACTCAGAATTCATGAGGAAGCTGTCTTCCTTCCACACAAGTTTTCTTCCATTTCAGTGGAATGGAAACACCTGGAACTAGTTCTGAATTATAGTTAAGAAAACCATTTAAGTCATCACACTTACCAGGACTTTCATAGGACATCAGTGATCCTCAAAGGGGGCTTTCAGACTCCCACATTCTTGAAGCAAGTATGCTATGTTCCATCTTAAGATAATGCTACTGCCCTTTCAGATGTTCCCAGAATGATGTTCATGTCACCTAAAGGCAGATTTTTTCATTGTTCATTGATTTTAAAACTGTATGACTTGATTTCATCTTTAAATAACTAAAAACAAATTTAGAATGTGTTTTTACACAAGTTGTTGTGTCTATGTATGTATGTATGTACATATCCTACATAGACAGAACCAGGATATGTACATACATACTTTCTACTGAGAGAACCTAGAAGCAGTGGAGACCTCAGTAATAAAGAGAATACCCCAAACCTAGACCTTGTTTTCAAATACCATCACTGAAAAAAAGATGGAACCAGGGCTTTTGGACAAACGGTCAACGGTCAATCCTAGGGTTATATCAGAGCTTATACAAGGTGAAGCTAGAGCATCTTGTAAGGCCTGAAAGTAAAAAGTACTCAAACATGATGAGAGTATGTCAGAGAGGCTCAGGAGCCAACCTGAAACTCCAGTAGCCAAAGCTGAAACAATTTGAACAGTATAATATGCAATGTAGTATAGGATGTAACCCAAATTATAGAACAAATAAATATTCATGAGTCCATACTAATATAAATAATTTATTGAATAAATAAACAAGGAAGAACAGGCTAGAGGGAGCCTCACATTCAGGGATGATAAATAAGGCTAGACAAGTGTATTTTTTAATCATACTGCTTATATTTGTACCTTATGGATAGCATCTTATTTTATTTTTCACTTTTTATTGGTGGGTAGCATTTTCTGGTGGTGGGGAGGGTACCAGGGATTGAACTCAGGGGACTACTGAGCCACATCCCCAGCCCTATTTTATAGTTCTTATTTAGCAACTTGGTCTCATTGATTTGCTTAGTGCCTCGCTTTCACTGAGGGTAACTTCATCCAGAGGAGTTTGGGTTTTAGGGATTGAACCCAGGGGCATTTTGCCACTGAGTCACATTTTCAGCCATTTTAAATTTTATTTTGAAAGAGGATCTTGCTGAGTTGCCTAGGGCCTTGCCCGGTTGTTGAGCCTGATTATTCAGCCCAGATATCAGTTAGAGACACACTGTTTTCACACCCGGTTCCCACTAGGCTCTGTTCCTCACTCCCAGACCTGGAGGCCAGGCCCCAGCATGGCTGCTTGCTAGTATCGTTCATTACTAGCAAAAAGGAAGTGATTATCAAATATAGGTCGGAATTCATAGGTTATAACTCCACGATGGCCTGAAAATGATGGAGTGTTTGGGAGTTGATTTCATGCAAGACAGAGTGTTAGGATAACCAGTAATGTTATATGACTCTTATTACCTGTATCTCATGGGGGACTATTTAAAAAGCATTGAGAAAATTTTCTAATGGAAAATACTGTGTTTATAATGAATGAGTGAAATTTTTATTGTTCTACATAGCAGTTGACTTTGGATAAAAGATCTAAATGTAAATATTCATGCTTCAGAACACTGACTGGTTTAATTTTATTTCTTAAAACTATTTAAAACAGAGTCTCAGTCAAATCACTCTAATCAGTCTGATAGTGGAGTTTCTGATACCCAGCCAGCCGGACACGTTCGTTCCCAGAGCATAGTGAGCTCCATCTTCTCTGAAGCCTGGAAACGAGGTACTCAGTTGGAAGAATCCAGCAAGGTAACACATGAGTTTTAATTTACCAAAAAAAAAAAAAAAAAATATATATATATATATATATATATATATAATGGTATACTATGGGTTTAAATTATGATCTTAATTCATTTATTAGGAATCTTATTTGGCACTATTTCAGTCTTTTTTCTTAGATATCCAGTCTTCATTGTAAGGGGAGAAACCATTTCAGAAAACCTGTGATTTACTTTTCCTTGGAAATTGGGTCTAATAACCTAAAATCTGAAAACAAGGGAAAAAAATTTGGCAGTTTATTAATTTCTTTATTAGTGACTCAAAATTATAAGATAAAGCAATTTCCTCCTTTCTACCTTTAACCAATTGAATGGAGCAAGACCATGCAGTAAAGAGTAGATGCTTATAGTCATTTATTTATTCATTATTTACTTTATCCAGGCTCATTTATCTTTCCTTTTCTTTTATGGCCTTTGGCATTTCTCTGGGCATTGATGAATTTTCTCAAATTGTGCTTTACGTGGGAGACTAAATTCAAATCAATCAGTCTCCTTTTAAAATTTTGTATTCCTGAACTTTGCATGCTAAATGTTTCAGTGACACTGAAGAATGAGTATAATTATTGGAAGTCTATAATACTTATAAAAATAGTGAGGTTCGAGCTCAGTTGAAAGACACTATAGTCCTCCATCAAGTAGCCTCTGTAGACAAGGACATGTGTGGCTGGAGTTGCAGTTTCAGTATGAAGAATGTGCTCCAATTTTGAAGGACATGGCATCCATGACTGGACTACTTCATTTTTACCCAGTAATCATTTTTATTTTTTATTGTTTGGGTCTGAGTCACTTACAGAAGTACATTTACAAATAAGAATTAAATGAATATTTAAATTTATTCTTTATTAGAACAAATTTGTTCCTGAATTTGCATACGTTGTCCATGGTGAAGCATTTTCCTTCAGAAATGCATATTTGAGAATTGGTTCTAATGACCTAAATTCTCAAAACACTTGACAGTTTAACTCCCTTATCAGACACTCAAACTTTTAAGTAATCCTCTCCCCCTTCCCCCCTTAATAATTTGGATACTCTAAACACATACTAGGAAGCTGGTTTACATAATTAAGATGTCAGCAGAAAAATCCCTAGCCTTACCCAATAATTAATGGTAAGATCCATGTGCATTTTAAGTTACAACTACCTAATTGTTTCATTTATGACCAAAGAAACCAAAGGTTCAAGTGCTCTGCAATTACAAAGTCCATCATTGCACAATAGAGCTTCAGAAAGAGATGACCCTGCTGTGCAGTAGTTTCAGTTTGTTTTGAGTCTTGATGCTTCTCTGAGTTTCTTCTCCTGTTACCTCAGTCTCAGGTGCCACATGAGAAGGCCAGCACAGCTAAGGTCTGCGACCCCTGAAGCAGCCAAGACAGGGTCAAATTAAGGTCAGGGGCTATTCTCTGGAAGCACATTAACCTGAGTGTCTCCTATAACCAGATCTTACAAACTAATGCTTTCATTTTGATGTATAATTTTTAAAGAAACATGTGAGTGTTCTGATTGGCATTAGAACTCAGCCCTATAATGAGCCTTCTAGTCCACTAACCTTACCCATTCTTGATGCCAGTTAGATGTCATTCATAATTGAAAATATCCCTTTTCATCAGCTTGTTCAGAGAGCCTAAAGGATGTACCCAAAGTTATTACACCAAGGGTCCTTCCTTTCCTCTTTTCAAAAGTATTTGAACCAGTCAATGCGTGATTATCTCCATGAAGTAACTGACCCAGTACAGGCATTCAGCAATGCCAAGAGCCACCCAGGTGACCTGGTTGATAGGTTATTGGTAGTTTCTAGCTCCTATTTCTTGATTAATTTCTTTCACTCTAGCATTCCCAAGTTCCCTCTCATTATCTTTGTGATATTTTTATGATCTTTTGTTTTAATGTTTACAAAGCATTTCTTTATGTATTTTCCAGTAAAACAAATGTAAAGAATGCCCCCCTTTACCTGCATTGCTGGACTTCTGTGCATGTTGGATGCAAGTGTCTCACATGCACGCAAGTGTGTGTGGAGCGCATTTCTTCCTGTGTGACTGTGCACGCCTGCTGAGCATTCTCATACTCTCACGGGTCAGCTTACTAGCATCAGAAAGCCATCCTCATTCCTCTGGAGGCCCTCCATCAGCATCCCCAGCCCAGTTATGGCATCTGCTTGATGTGGGTGCAGTCATGGACTGAAAGGTGAATTTGAGCCATCACAACCCCTTGCCAGGGTCAGGGAGGAGCCAGTGCAGAGAGGCTTCCCAGACAGTTCCCACTGAGGGCAGGGTGTGTGCAAGTCACACAGCCAAGGTCTGAAATCACACATCCTGTCACCTGCCAAGTGGCTTTTGCAGCAGGAAATCTTTCCTAGACTGGAAGCTTTAGCTGTTTGAAGAATACTTCTGGGGGAAACAGATTTTCTCTGTCCTTGCTGCCAGGGTGTCAGATTTTAGTCTTCCTGACATTGTCCGTATAATCACCAACTGCTGCATCCTTTTCATGCATGTCCCAGATTCCTTGCTTTTTAGGTTTACACAATCAAAGCTTACCTCTGTAACTGTTGTGTTTGTTGTTTTTCTCTCTCCCACCTCCCTTTTTATACTCCTTTTAGGCCAGAATGGAATCTGTGAATCGGCCTTACACTTCACTTATGCCCCCTTTATCCCCACAAACCAAAATAGTCACTCCCTACACTGCTTCACAGCCTTCACCTCCTCTGCCTCCTCCCCCTCCTCCACCCCCTCCTCCACCCCCACCTCCTCCTCCACCCCCTCCTCCACTCCCTAGCCAGTCTGCCCCATCTGCAGGCTCCTCTGCCACAATGTTTGTCAAGTACAGCACAATCACCAGGCTGCAGAACGCAGCTCAGCATTCAGGGCCCCTGTTTAAGCCCCCACCGCCCCCCGTGATGCAGTCTCTGCCCTTAGCCTCACAGTCAGTCAAGCCTCAGATCCTGGTGCCCCCAAGTGGAGTTGTTCCACCACCCCCGCCCCCTCCTCCACCCCCGACCCCTGGTTCAGCTATGGCCCAGCTAAAGCCAGCACCATGTGCCCCATCCCTTCCACAGTTCAACCCTCCTCCTCCTCCACTGAAGATTCATCAAGTTCAACATGTTACTCAGGTGGCTCCTCCCACACCCCCACCAGCTCCTCCCATCCCTGCAGTCCTCCCTCCTCAAGCGCCCCCTAAGCCCATGGTGACCATCCCAGCACCAGCCAGCACCAAGACTGTGCCCCCAGTTATGACACAAGCTGCACCACCTACCCCTGCTCCTCCAATTCCCCCAGCAAAAAAGCAGGCAGTGTTCCCTATTTCTCACGTTCCGCCCTCTGTGTCAGCTCCCATTCCAGCTCCAACTCCAGCTCCAGTTCCCCCACCCACACTGCCCAAGCAGCAGAGCTTCTGTGCAAAGCCCCCTCCCCCACCACTGTCTCCAGTGCCCTCCATGGTGAAGCAGATGGCCAGCCAGTTCCCACCCCCTCCAACACCTCCCCCTGTGGAATCTCAGCCCTTAAAGCCTATTCCAGCAAACCTCACTCCACAGTCCCCTCCTGCTGTGAAAGCAAAACCCAAGTGGCAGCCCAGCTCCATCCCTGCTCCTTCTCCTGATTTTCCTCCTCCCCCTCCTGAAAGCAGCCTGGTGTTTCCTCCACCACCTCCCCCCCCACCACCACCACCACCTCCACCAGCCCCGGCCCCAGCCCCACCACCAGTGCCACCCACAGCTTCTCCTACCCCTGACAAAGGTGGATCTCCAGGCAAAAAGCCCAGTAAGATGTCCAGCCCTGGGGGAAAGAAACCACCCCCTACCCCACAGCGCAACTCCAGCATTAAATCCAGCACTTGTGCAGAGCACCCTGAGCCTAAGAGACCCTCCGTAGACAGTCTAGTCAGCAAGTTTGCACCACCAACAGAATCAGGGTCTCCCATCAAGGAGACCCCACTCCCTCCTGCAGCACCCCCCAAACCTGGAAAACTACATCTTTCTGGAGTTAGCCTTCCCAATGTTCTCCAACAAGGGTGTGTGTCTTCAAAACCCTCTCTTCTGAGTGGGCGTGCAAAGGACTCTGTAGTGGAATTTCCTTCTCCTCCATCTGATTCTGATTTTCCACCCCCTCCACCTGAAATTGAGCTTCCTCCGCCCCCCATCGAGATCCCAGCAGTATTCTCTGGAAACACCTCTCCAAAAGTGGCAGTTGTTAATCCTCAACCACAGCCATGGTCTAAAGCATCAGTGAAGAAGGCCCCTCCACCTACACGACCCAAACGGAACGACAGCACCCGCCTCACTCAAGCAGAGATCTCTGAGCAGCCAACAATGGCCACAGTTGTGCCACAAGTGCCCACCTCTCCCAAATCCAGCCTTAGCGTCCAGCCTGGATTCCTGGCCGACCTCAACAGGACACTGCAACGGAAATCCATTACTCGGCATGGCTCGCTGTCATCCTCTCGCATGTCCAGAGCAGAACCCACAGCCACCATGGATGATATGGCATTGCCCCCACCACCCCCTGAACTGCTCTCTGATCAACAGAAGGCCAGTTATGGAGGCAGTCATATCTCAGGCTATGCAACATTGCGCAGAGGTCCCCCTCCAGCGCCCCCCAAAAGAGACCAGAACACTAAGCTCTCAAGAGACTGGTAGCCACCACAGGACTTTATATATTTCATGCTATCTGTAATCAGTTCTACAATCAGCTCACCTGATCCTCTGTGAATTCAGGTGCTCAGAGCCTCCTGGTATGATGATGATGTTATTCAGGTAGTGTTCAGCTGTATGTGTGTGTACGTGTGCATGTACACACATAGCTATACAGAAGTGTGTGTGTATATATATGTATGTGTATGTGTATAGAAAGAGAAAACCAAGAATGGTTCTATTTATTCCTTTCCTCTCCCACTCTGAAAATGAAGTTCATGCATTTTGGATGGAAGAGGCATGGAAGGAGATAGTGTTCTGTCTCTTATAATTTCTTTTTGTCTATCATGTGGATTGGACCAAAACTTCTAATTGCTCATTTAGAAGGTATTTAATAAGTGTCTGTCCATGTGCAACCTATTTGTGCATGTTGTGTATTATATAATTAAGGAATAGATGTATAATGTGCTCTTTCTCAGTTTGAGAAAACAACCAGAATGTGTGATATTATCTACAGGGCTTTTTTTTTTTGTTTTTTCCCCAGTTGAAGTAACAGCTGCTTGACTGACACTTCACTATTACACATTAAGGGGCACTTTAAATCAGGAAAATCTTTTAGCTTCATAGAACAGGTAAATAGTTCATCAGGGGGAAATTTTCACAGATATCGTCTATGTGGTTGTGCATAGAAAGTAAATCCATGGCGTAACCAAATCATTCTAGTTGTAGTACTCCTGCAGTAATTCCACTCAACATCTAGGACGTGTTCTCTCACAGGTAAGCTCTTTGCCTACAATACATGGATACTTTTTAATGCTACAGTGCTGGGTAGTTTTGAGTATTTTTCTGAAGCTTTGTCAACTTGACTTCATGATCCTTGCTTTGATTTATTGTGAAAATGTCTAGCACAATCTCTCTGTAATGCACTTTCCCAGTATGTCTTTGGATCACCAGTTAACCTTTTTAAGTGTGTGCTTTATAGGTAGATGTCAATATCTGTAGCCAAGTGGTATATGAAATATACACATCCTGTGCTCGATATGGTGCATCATTACAAAAAAACAAAATCACTTCTGAAACACCCATCTTTTTAATGTATTGCTTTCTAGGTGAGGTGAGAAAAGAGAACTAAACTGGGCCCTCTACAAGTGTTACATATGGGTTATAATATATAATACAAAAGAGAATCCTTTAGATATGGAACTGTTGTGGAGGGAAAGAAAATAAATGAGGTTTTTGATAAGTGACATCTATAGCTGGTCCTGGTTGTAGAGACTGTTCAGGTTACCAGGTGTTCTGATGAAGTAGTACAGTGACATTACATATCATGTATGTGCAGTTTGGTATAACATGGAATCATTGCTCTGGGGATGATACACTATACTTCTATATGCTTCACACTATCCTTCTATATACTTTCTGTACATTTTTCCTTGGTACATGAGAGAAATATGTACTGTCTCATCAGTTTTTGATGATAAATGGACTGTTAGGAATAAAATGCAATCTTAGAGCTGCTTTTAAACAGAATAAAAACTGGCCAGCCCAGCAATTATAAATGAATACATCTTGTAATGAAAGTCTATGCCTGTTGGAAGGATTACCAGTGAAAACTACAGAAATCTTTTGGCAGTGCCCCACAAGGAGAAAGTGATGTTGGGGAATTGAGGCAAAGTGAAACTAAAGTTACACTGTATGTGAAGGTATCACTGTAACCCTCCAAGAAAGAACTGCGTCATAATAGAGTAGCTGGCACCTCTCCATTGCCACATCTCCGGGATATTGTTCAGTATATTCACGTGGTTATGGAGCAGTAAGAATACAAACCATTGTGCATTTCTTAAAAGTCTTTCTTCTTTAAAATATATTTTTTGATCTTTCAAATTATTCAGAAGTTTTGTGTGCTTGACATAATTATGAAGTGACCTTCATCTGCACTGTTAATGTAAGCACGCACAATTTGGGTTACTTTTGAGTACTGATTGCCAAGCTCCACTGTGACTCCAGCGAAGTAATTTCCCAGTCTTCTACTGCTGCTTTATATTCTAAGGATCACCCACATTTGTAGGGTAATGGAGCTATTAAGACTATGAATCCAGTTGTCTAAGTATTCATCCTGAGGGTTTTGTTTTTAAGGAAGGTAGATGGACAACTTCAACTTTGAGGGGAAAATAATGTACCTCCAATCTTCTTTCACCCATGATTTGAGCCCTAAAACAGTCTTTGTTTATTCATTGTGTAATTTCTTATTTCCATCCTATAACAGCCATCCTAAACCACTGCTGTTGGTCTGTTTTCTTTGAAGAGCAGACACCATTGAGCACTGGTGATGGCAAGAAGAGATCAGGGCCAGAGCAGCGACCATGCCATCTCTATCCTTAATCCGCTGGCTGGCTGGCCGGCCAGCTGACTAACTACAGGCTTTTCCTGTACACTTCTCCCAAGATGGAAGTAGCTACTATTCAAAAACAAAAGAAAAAAACTTTACATGTCATACAACTGAATCAAAAGACCTCTAAGTAACACTTTATTTTTCTAGTATTTTATTCCCTAGTTTTCTTTAACTTGGTTTTTGTTGGGATGATGTTAGGGACCAAGGGAGGTTCAGGTTTTATTCCCCTGAGACTACTCTATTTTTGTAGCTCTTTTCTCTGGTGTGTTCATGTAAAACACCTACTGCCAGATGATGCTAGGACTGTGCCTTCTTCCACTGCCTTCTGCTCTGCAGCTCCAGCCCTACATGGCTTTCTTCAGGCCAGTGAAGGCCATGGATGGCTGACTTGCCTGTATTAAGAGCCAATGCAGGCAAGCTCTACCTGCTCCTGGGGGAGGTGCAAACAGGTGCCTATTAGAGCCAGTGATTTCCTTGAGACATCCTTAACTTTTGCTATAGACAGTTTCAGAATTGGATCACTCTGTTTAAAAGTTTTGGCACCAACTCTGAAGGACAATAGAACCTTGCTCATTTAATTAAACAACTTACTTCAGGTTCATAGGTTGGAAAATAAACATTAGACTATTCTGTATTGAATTTTATCAGCTTGGCTTTTACTACTCAAAAACCTAGATTTATATACCCCCCCTTAACTGCTGTAATTCTCATATAGATAAGTTTATTGTTTCTAGATACCCACTTAACTGCAAACCAGACTTTTAAAATTCGAGATTTTTTAAAATAAGATGTCTAAATCTTAAGCTATAGAAATGAATATTTTCATCAGAAAATTTCAACCAAATATTGTAAACATGCTGGTGTTTTACAGTCCTCTAAAATCAAGGTGCTCCTGCCCATGAACAGCCTATCTTGCAAAGGGCTGTGCAGTATCTTGGGTCCCTTGAATGTACATGTTTACCATGAAAAACAATGCTAAGTTCATCAAGAAAGTAAAAATTGAGAGGTTTAATTCCAGTAAGGTGACAGTTCTGAGATCAAGATTAATAGAAACTGTATACCCAATTGAAGTTTCAAAAGCTGCTATTCTAGAAGACTGCTGCTAATAGCTATGTCAAGGATATAAGGTTATAAATTAGCTTGTAAACTGTTTGAGGTTATGGTGTGGATTGGTTTGATTTTGGTTATCCATCCAACAGAACCCTTTGTTACCTCTGCTCCTCAACCCAAAACAAGTTTTATGTTACAAAACACAAGGTAATTTTTAAACAAGAAACCTATTCCTGTTTTTGTACATTACCAAATGTTTTCATGTGCTCTCAGAACTAACATTTTAACTCATGTAACCTGCAGATTTTATTTAAATTTAGACCAATTGAATCTGTATACCCGTGATTACAGGTGTGTTGACTCGCTCTCAGTAAAATGGCTGTATATCTCATGAGAAAATTTCTTTTAAAAAAAAGTCCCCGTAGATTGCAAATACAGCTTTACACCATTTTATAAAGCATGGTATCCCTAACCTGATAGGAATATGTGACCTCACAAAGTTGACATTTGACCCAATGAGAAATAAATGCAAGTAGAACAGAATTAAATATTCAACTAATTAAATATTCAACTATCTTGTTGCTTTTAAGCCCCAAAAGAACATTTCTACACCTTTACCATTCTAAAGCTAAAAAATAAAAAAAGTGCTCA
The DNA here is from genome assembly GCF_045843805.1 of Urocitellus parryii. NCBI lineage: Eukaryota > Metazoa > Chordata > Mammalia > Rodentia > Sciuridae > Urocitellus > Urocitellus parryii. The sequence goes on along the minus strand of NC_135531.1, from coordinate 252,394,038 downwards.
GTTGTTAAGGTCCTTAAAAGATCTATATGTAAAAGAAATCTGAAATACAGCAGAAGAATAAACTTGTTCAATTAAAAATAAGCAAAATACCTGATAAATACTTGAACAGGAAAAATGATGGGTTTGCTCTTTCCTTGTTTGAATAAATCATTCAGAAAACTATTTACTGTAATTGATCCCCAGTGCCTTGAACTCTTTGAGAGGAATAGCATTTAAAACAAAAACCCAGGAAGCAAGCTTTGAGGTGCTAATGAAAGCCAAGGAAGGTAACCCTAGTTTTGGCAAAAATGGAAAAAAGTGACAGTTTCACAAGAGATGGCTTTATCTATCTACCTAAACGGGGACTGGCTGCTTTCTACCAAAGAAGTTTGAAGAAATGAATTGAGTTAGGATGATGATGAACACTACATAAGTAAAAGATGGCCAAGTTCAGAAGCATATTGGTCACGGGTGGCTATTAACACCAAGCGCACATGATTGTTAGGGCCTCAGCCTCCTCTTAGGCAGGAAAACATGTCTGCAGTACTTGGGGGAGGGCTCTATGTTTTGGAAACTATCCATTGCTTGTTAAATTTATTATAACCTAATGCCAAAAACTGCTCTTTTTTTTTTCATGATTCCCCATCTCTTTTTTTTTTTATCTGTAAATAATCCCTCCTAGAAAATAAGCATCAACTGGAATGTTTCAAATGATTCTGCTTAATTTTGTTATTAGCCACTAGTGAATAATTCTTAGAGATGTATGTTTAAGGTAAAATATCATTAGCTTGTGCTAAGTGTTGTAAAAACATTGTTTACTGTTCTGAAGGCAAATTGCACATATATTTAACTGGGATTGCTCCCTCCCCTCCTGTTTCTTTAAAGAAGAGTTAAGACTTATGCTGACTTTAGGCAGTGTGAGCTTTGCCATAGGTACATTGTAGAAATATACTTTTTTAGAGCATGAAAAAAAATGACAAAAGGAACTACATTGTAAAGTACTGATTAGAGGACATTATTCAGAGGATTATGCACAACTCGGTAAAGATGAAGTTAACAAAGATGTTTCTTTTAGCTTTGTTGAGATTTTCTTCTGCATAAATGTATGCTCTCATTTCATTATGTGCCTTGCTCCCTGATTGTGCAAAACTATATATATATATATATATATATAAAATATATAAGAGGTATATTCAGTACTACTGAGGATGTTTTTGTTCTACTGGATTAAGTTATTTTCCAAATTACTCTTACCAGTTATCAGTAAACTATTGTAATGGTTTAGGACAGTAGTCATACAGTCAGTGTAAATTTGTTTTTCCAGTTACATGTTTGCATCACGTCAGCTTACCCAGTCCTTAATTAAAAAAAAAAAAAAAGTATGTAAGTATATATATATAAAAAAAAAAACAAAAACGTAAACACGGGGACTTTGAGTGTTTGTGGATCGGCACCATTAAGAATCTGGTTTTGGTTTTTATGTCAAGGAACCCCCAAAATAAGCTGTGTAGTAAGAACAAATTAAGTGTGAAGGTGAATTAAGTTTGATATGTTCAATTTAATAATTTATATCAATAGACTGAGGGAGCTTTGGCTATGAATATGCTAGTAGTAATTAACCAATAACTTAAACTTTTTTTTCTTTAAATAAAGTACAACTAGGTGTAAACTAATACACAAAGGAATTTTTTTTCCAAAACTTTGGAATCACAATGATGTGTTGGACTGCCACACTGAGGTATACGTAAATGTATACATGTTTACGTGTCACCAGCATTTACCAAACTAGGATAAAAATAAAAACAATTGAAGACCTCCCCCTTCGTTCACCACCATCATACTGGTTGTGGAAGGAAGAAGCATTCATTGTACAAGGGACAGAGGGTGACAAGACATGAAACAAACAGCATCCACCCCCACCCAGTGCCCAGATTCATAGCAGTTTAACCAAAAGTTAATTCCAGGTAACCCAGAGGAGTCAAGTAATAGGATAATTAACAAAAGACTGGATACTGAACATGTTTTGGGACAAGGTTGTTCACATGCAGAAAATGTCCTGAGAATCAAGAGAAACTTTTATTGAAAAAACTCCTTTGAAATGTAAATGCGTTGGTTGGGTATTCCAGTTCTTCACATTCTTCCATGTTACTTAATGACTTTCAAAAGATAAAGAATGAAAAAAAAGGGAGATGGCCTTCAAGGCAGGAAAAATTCAAGCATTCTTGGGTATCTTAGAAACAAACTTTGTGCCCACTGTTTCTCAAATACATCACTAGAAAATTCTAGTCAGTCTGGTTACCTGGGATCTTGGCTAACTGCCATCACACCTATGACCAATCTGCAATTTTCAGTCAACCCTGTGTTTGAAAGAATTTTATAGTAGCAGAATTTAGATGTATTCTGGGGAAAAACAGTTCATATCTTGAACAGCTGTCTTGGAAATATGCTTTGGAAAGCTCAAACTTGTGTAAGATTCAGTATTTTAAATACCTGATGTCTAAGACTGGTAATAAAAAAGTAACTCCTTTGATCAGAACAGCAGCAAGGTCCTCAACACTTAGATACCACCTTCGAAAGAAGAAAATGATTTACATAAATAATTTCACAAGACATTTGAATATACTTTGTGATTTTATTCAGGTCAAATTCTTAGTACACAGCAATAATTAATTCCAAATACAATTAAAAAATTAAAAAGTGAATGTAGCCCCAGTCACCTGGAGGTGGTTTAATGGCACACACACGGAACAATTACTGGCAACAGACTGCTCCCTCAAATTTCCTGAATGGTTTTTACTTAACACTACCAACTCTCTGGGAGCTAAAAAGTACAACTGGCCAGATCACAAATTGTTTACATTCTTTTTGTAAATCATTTTGTTAAGAAAAAAGGTACATGGACACAAAATATGATAAAAACTGCTTTTCCATAGAATTCTGAAGTTGCAAAAGAGGTTTCATTTTAATGTGAAAATAAGCTTTTTGTTGTGTTTTTATTACAAAAAACCTTAAAGATATTTAGCAAGGATCATTATACACAGCTAGGCCCTGTCATTTCACTTGTAATTTTTAAATAGAGATTCTCAATGAAACAAAGATCAGCATAAAGTAAACTTAAAGGTATGAGCTCAATGCTTCCATTTAATAACTTTTATAAGGCTCTCTTAAATAAGGCTGTTTTGCTGTGCTGTGCTCCTGCCAGTGTTGAACTAATATAATGTGTTTTTGCTACATACACCTTATGGAAAAGAGTGTTTATACTGGGTGTAGTTTTAGAAGGGGTAAATTTTTTTTCACTAAGGTTGCACTTAATATACTCCTTTAAACAGTCTGAATACTCTGATGGTTATTTACCAAAACATGGCATATATTTTCAAGTATATTCCTGAAAACATCAAGTAGAAGTCTTAATTGTTAAAGAAAAATACAGCACATTTAATTAAGACAGTTGTGGTGCAGTGGAAAGAGTACTGGACATTGAGTCAGGAACTCAAATCTGAAACAAAGAATCTAATAACCTCATTAGTCAAATGAGACTGAACCAAAAATTTTAAAAGCTCATCTAGCTCTAAAATTCTGTGATTCTAAAGTAAAGTATGTGAGGGAATTACCACCTTAACACCAATCAGGAGTTTCTGGCCAAAGTTCAGAAGTGAACAGATCCCCATTCTTTCCAAATGCCTGGCAGTCACATGCCAACTCCTCCAACCCTTTTCAGAGGTAAAGGTGGCCTTCAGGACATGCCATGCTCTCTCCAAGAGGAGAAAAGGTAATAAAAGGTAAAAGAACGGACCTGCTAAAAGAAAATGAGAAAAGATAAACGCAAACTACCATCATTTTTGATGCCTCCCAAACAGAAAAACCTTTATCACCTTTAGTCAAAATCAAATGCAAAGGAGCACAGCTACATTTACAGATAATCACTGTAAAGATGAATAAAACATTCTCTCTAGCTGGATAGTAAACAGCAATGGAAGGAAAGAAAAGAGGGGATGAAAAATGTCACACCCAGTGATTTAGGAACATAGCAAAATTAGCAGTCCCTTACCAGCCCCAATGTGGGAATAGCAGGTACCTCTGAGGAAGACAGAAGTAGCCAAAAGATGGGAAATACTGAATGAGAAAAAAGGTTTATACTTATTCCAAACACACAGCAGGCTAATGAATCTCCCAGGACTAGATTTTTAAAAACTGGCACTATTTACTGTTTCCAATTTATTGTCTTAGCCACAAAGTCAAAAGTAAAAATGTTTATGATCACTCATATGTCCTTGTGGACTTTCAAATATTAATACCAAAAAAAATTTTTTTAAACCCAACTATTCAGTCCTCTTCTTGAAGGGAAAAAGGGGAGTGGCCACACAATCAAGAAAATCTGGAGGGAAGACCATCATATTAGATTCCTGCTATCCTGATAAAATGGTTGCTTATTGGTGAGCAAATTTCAGACTTGGGTCATCTCTGCTGTAATAGCAATACATCTTTGCAGCATACGAAGATTTCATGAATTCATCTGAAATTCCTAGTAACAACCACCTTTGAGTTTATAAAAAAGATGGGGAACTTACAATAAAACAGGAAATACTACCCTTATAGACTATTAATAGCATGCAATCTATGTAATATTACATACATTAAAAGTCTCCAATTACTGTAGGCCTGGCTCATTATTTCATTGTATCTTTTCAAGACAAACTAGAATTTGAAACTACAAAACTTTAATATGCAAAAAAATCCAACAAGTATTGTTTATAAAACAAAAAGTCACACACACACAAGTACTAAATGATATAGAAAAAATAAATCAGCTAACCATGAATTTCCCCCCACTGCAGATCTTAATACTTAATATAGGATTTCACCAGTGTCTTCTGTACTCCCCAACCAGCAGGAGCAGGCCATCTGCATCCCTCTGACTCCACCAGTTCTGCTTTCTGTAGTTGCCTTTGTATCTCTAGTAGTGGTGAGCTTATGGGAACTGTTTGTTGAATTTCAAAACACACTCTGCCTTATTAATCCACTAAACTTCTCAGCCAAAAACCACTTTAAGTGATAATTAGAACAACTAATTTCAAAGGTTTTCCTATTTATGCACCAGTACTAAGAAGAGTTTGACCTATCCAAATATAGAGTTTTGTTTGGGTCCATAGGGTAGGAGGACATTCAGAGCCATCACACCATGAAGGAAAACGGAGTAAGACATGTTAGGATGACCTCACAAAACCACAAAGTGGAATGTGTATGAGAGGCAAGATAATAAAGCTAAGTCCAAAGTATTAGGGAAAATCTAAAATCAAAATAGCTGTGATTTAAAAAAAAAAAAAAACTAAAAATCTTGGTAAGGAAACACTATAACTGGGTCTCAGTTAAATGGTGAAGTTATATGCTCAGATAACAGACTTACAGGTGGAATATTAACTTCCACCTATGCCATCAGTATTTCCTCACACATTATTATACTTGTTCATTTTTCAACCAAGTTTTTATATCGGTAATACCCATCATGTTCGTTCCCTACATTTGAAATACATGCAACTATTGCCTCTCCCTTTTCACCCAACTTTGCTGGAAGTTATCCAGCAAAGCTCTATTCTGGCCAAGTCAGTGGACTAAGAAGAACCCACAATGGCGGCTTTGGGCCTGACTATAAACTGGTTCATCCCATCACAGTATTCACCTACTGAGCAGCATCCCTTCTGGATTTTTTAACTATTTCTGATGCTGATTACGAAAGTGATGATTGAAGATAGGGGAAAACATTTATTAGTTTTTCTTGAAGTTATACTGGTGTTTATCAGTGTGACTGAATCAGTATTTTGGCTTATTAATCTTGTTCCACTATATTCTTAGTCTGAAATAGAAGGTTCAAATTCTTACTAAGAAGAGCTACTTCAGAGTCCAATGACATAAAATCAGGTGAGGATTTACCTTTTCTAGAGCTCAATGAGAAAATGACAACAGAAGCTAACAGTGGCCATTAGTAATGTTCAGAGAGCACAGTAGCAGCCTTTTATTCTACTCCCAACTGCTATTCTCTTCAAAAACACACACTCACACACACACTGAAAAAAAAATTTTTTTTCTAAGTTGCAAAGAAGGAATAAGTAATAGTTGGTCTAACCTCCACAATCCTACTCCTTGAAACAGCACCTAAGGTGAGGGTTCATGATCCCTGTTTGTACAGGGCAGTTCCATCAGAGCCTTAGGAACCTACAGGTCTAACTTCACACACCAAACTCAGCTTATGAACCCCCTCTACTACATTTCACATCAGGGCACACTGGCCATCAGCAGGAATGCAGTCTCATGCAGCAGCACACTAAACCTGGGAATTGTTAACCACCCTCAAAATGTATGGAGACTTTCACATTTCATCATCCTTATAGTCTACAAACAAACATGATCAGATGCAACTGAGTTCAGCATTAAGTCATCTAGTACACTCAAGTGCTGAGAGAATGCAGAATTTACAGTGTTATAGAGGAAAAAAGCCATCTGAAACAATTGTAAAAATAGTTCATTGTGGTATTTAAATATTCTCTCCTCTTTATACAAGTGGAAGAATGTGAGGGGTTAGGGTACCCACTGGGCCATGGGTTAACCCCTTAGCACAGGCAATGATGAACATCCAATGCCACAGATTCTGCAGGAAGGAAACCCCAAGGGTGTACAGTATTCCTGAGAAAGATCACAGATTTTTTCCTGAACCAGTCTTAATCTGACTTTCGATTTATTCAGAAATGGTCACTTTATTTCAATCCAGACAGCTCAGCATAGTATAAATGATGTGTATAGAAAGATCCATTTTTTCAGACTTGTCTTGGTTTTTTGTTTTTGTTTTAATACTGGGGGATGAACTAAAAAAAAAAAAATAAGTAGTTTTTATCATTTGTATCCTTCATTCTATTTCACTGGAGGGAAATCCCCAGGGCCTCCGGATAATCTGGAAGACCTGACTATTTCTGTGAGGGAAGCACAGCCCTGCTGAGCTTTACTCAGAATAATGCATGATAGACTCAACATAATTCCCAGGAAAGAGCCCAGTCACTCCATTCATAACTCCCTCATACCAACCATCGTCATTCTTCTTGATGACATAAATAATGGCTCCTTCCTGAAAGGACAGCTCATCTTCTTTGTCTTTTGTATAATCATAAATTGCCACAACTAGGAGAGAAAAAAAAAAAAAACACGATATAAAAGAGAATACTATTCCTAGAAAGAGCCAAATAAGCAAACATGGTGACTTTCTACCCAAGCATATACCAAAATTTACAGTATTCTATGTAATAAACAGTCCTATGCAATGGAATCTAATTTTCTAGGAAAGTTATATAATGAGGACAAATGGCAAAAAGCAAAACCAAAAAAATTCCATCACAGATAGTCAAACCTTATTCTTTAACAGTCTATACAAAAGTACCTCATTGAAGAGAGAATCTTATCATGCAAAATGGCTATTCATTTGTGTTTGTCTGAGATACATATTATGTTTTTTAAAAAGCATTAAAATGATACTAATGCAATCTGATACAAGAATCAAATAAGACACAAGACAAACTAAGGGAATATCAATTTTGTTTCCTTTCTGAAGTCAGGCAGATTCACGGAGTAAAATAGTGACTGGAGTCTCACAAGTCAAATGCATGAATAATAGGATACTGTCTATATATTCATTAAAAACATTTACTACAGGGGGCTGGGGCTGTAGCTCAGTGGTACAGTGCTTGCCTCACATGTATGAGGCACTGGATTTAATCCTCAGCACCACATAAAAATAAACAAAGATATTATGTCCATGTACAATTTTTTTAAAAAATTACTACATTATGTCACTAATATATCCAGAATATTCGTCTTTAAAGTGCTAACAGAACATAGGTTCTCTCACTTGGTAACTGAGCCTTTCAACCACTGTCTCAGATAATAGCTGTTTCCTAATATGACACCTACATCAACAGTTTAGTTAAATTGGGATACCTTAAAACTTACTTAGCTCTACTTGAAGCTCTACTTAATTTTTGTTCCAACCTCTTCATCCCCTCTATCTTATTTTAATACCAAACCTTCAATGAACTCTCCATCATTTTCAGAAATATGTATTGACTTTGTTATTTTCTCATGTAACCTTATTCCTCACATAAATAAATGAGAAACAGAAACCAAAACAGGGACTTTAGATATAATGCAACTTGCCCCAGTTAAAGAAAATTTATGTTTCTGGCTTGCCTTAATAAAAATTAAATGGCTTCCTTAATCTGTGAATATATTTTGTTATTGTGATATATTTAGGACATCAAGAAATAATTTCCATGGGCCTGACTTGGAAGAGTTCAGTCTGTATTTCTCAAAATATAACCAAACACCTACACACAGTTAAGTAAAACTACATGATACAAGTTTAACTATATGTAAAAGAATAGGAGTACTGTTCAGTATTGGCAGTCAACCCAATATCTTCTAGCATTTTTAAAAGGAAAAATATTCTTCATGCTTACAGAAGTGCAAACCCACCAAAAAAATAATTCAGAAGAGAATAAAAAGGCTACTTCAACATAGTAGAAATGTAAAGTTATTAAGCTCTATGTGCATCCATCTTCTTCAATAAAATGTAGAAACTGGAATAGATAAAATTCATTGAATATGACTGCAGAGACTGTTTATAGTGATATAGCATTAACATCTTTAAACTGTTAGATGAAGGGGTGGGGATCAAAATGAGTGATCAAAATTTTGAAGTTAACTGGTTATTTTTTTCATCAAAGGGAGGGGTGCTGGGATGTAGCTCAGTGATAGAGTACTTGGCTAGCATGTGTGAGGGCCTAAGCTTGATCCCCAGTAACACAATATAGATAGATAAATAAATAAAACTTTTTTTTAAAAGCCTGCTTAAAAATATTCATTTTCAGCTGGCACAATGGCACATGCCTATAATCCTAACAACTGGGAAGGCTGAGGCAGGATGACTCCAAATTCAAGGCCAGCCTCAGAAATTTAGCAAGACCCTACCTTGAAATAAAAGTGTTTGGGGTTATAGCTCAGTGGTAAAGCACCCTTGGGTTAAATCCCCAGTACATGCACCCAAAATTCATTTTCCCTCCAGGGAAAGATAAGCACCAGTAGTTTACTTCATTTACTTCTTCATAAAGCTATTCATCAAAAGGAAAATAGATTTGATTTGGTGCAAAAGACTTAAAATAACTAAGGAATAGACATTATTACCCTATAACACAAGTATGATTATACTAATGGTGTCAAAATGCATTCTACTGTCATGTATAATCAGAACAAATTAAATTTTTTTTAAAAATAAAAAATAAAATAACTAAGGAGGCAAGTATTAAACATATATACCAAGATTCAAAACACTGATGTTGATGTTCAAAAACGTAAAATCTGTCTAGATTTTATTTAGCCTGAAAAAATAGTTTTTGCAGTCATGAGGAAATTCTAATAAATATTTTCCATTATGCATGTGTATTAGCATCACAATCACAATGGGAATTTAAGAAGTACTTTTGAGAAAAAAAAACTTAAGAAAATGTTAAATATTTGATTTCTATGTAGCTATGAAAGAAACACAGAAGAGCTAATGGTGTCCACATTGCTTCTCCCAACATTTCTGTTAATGTGAAAATATATTCTAAATTCCAAAACATAGCTGTTCAAATTTAGCATTTCAATTGAAGGCACTCTAAGAATATTTTGAAGTCTATAAGTAAGCAAAACTTCTTAGCTTAACACATTAAGTCCCAACTTTTCAATTCTGCAAATATTTCAATAAAACTGACACAGGTACGTTAAAATAGGTTGGAATTCATAATCTAGAACTTATATGTATTAATGTTAATTAATATTATGTATTTACTTTCTTATAGAATTATATTTCATATTATATAATTATATGTTATATATTATATTTAAGTTTTTATAGGTGTTACACATCTGGGATGATATTCAAAATGGGTTAAGTATTTGGGGGGGGGTGAGGGGATACCAGGGACTGAGTTTAAGGGCACTCGTCCACTGAGCCACATCCCCAACCCTATTTTGTATTTTATTTAGAGACAGGATCTCACTGAGTTGGTTGGTGCCCTTTTTTTTCCCCCCTGAGGCTGGCTTTGAATTTACCTCTTACCCCAGCCTACCCAGCCACTGGGATTACAGGCATCACTGCACCCTGCTCTTTTTTAATGTTAATGTTATAATTTTATATGAAGTATGCTGCAGAGTTAAATATAAACAAAGAAGGATGGTGCTACACAATGATGGTCAATGATTAGTAAGAGAAGTCAGCTGTCTTCTCTCATAAAATATGAAAGGTGAAACAAGAAACAGTAATCCAAACAAAATCTTTATACTGCAAATTCCTGCAAATTCTCTGAATCCCTCTGTCACTGAATACAAGGCTTTGCATTTTAGACACTTCTAAATGCATCTACATTCTATATTATTCAACTACTCAGTAACTTAAATATGCACTGGAAAAAAACTGAGGTGATACTAAATTAACAACAATCTAAGAAAGTGCTAAATGAACATGTTATTTATGAGTTAAAAATAATGACCACCAAATACTGTAATAGCATTAGCAACCATATCTAGCAATTAAGTACACAGAACTTGTGGCAAGCTACTCAAAAATCTTTATCCATTTTAAAGATACTCTTTGTATTAAGTTACATTTTAAACTGAGATTATTTACATGGAAAAGAAAAAGTTTATCCTAAGTCAGCAAAATCCTATTTAACATAATTTTTGAATTTATGTATAACTTGTCGGAAGGTTCACTGACACTACAAGTGAAAAGTCTGTGTGAACTACTTTATGCCATAAACTAAACTGAGAGACATTTTAGAACCTTTTTGATACTGTTTCTATATAACTAATGGTGCTTAGTTAATGTGGCCACATTCCTTCTGTCCCCACCAAACTGTACTCAAAGGTAACCACTGGGAGCTGGGACTGGGGCTCAGTGGTAAAGTGCTTGCCTGGCACTGAGTTCAATTCTCAGCACCACATATAAATAAATGAACAAAATAAAGGCTAAAGGCCCATTTAAAAAATAAAGGAATCTCTTTTAAAAAAAAAAAAAAGAAGAAGAAGAAGAAGGGGCTGGGGCTCAGTGGTAGAGTGCTTGCCTAGCATGGGGTGAGGTTCTGGATTTGATCCTCAGCACCACATAAAAATAAATAAAATAAAGGTATTGTGTTCAACTACATAAAAGGTATTGTATTCAACTACAACTAAATATATATATATATATATATATATATATATATATTTTTTTTAAAAAAAGGTAACCACTGAAAAAACCGCCTTCTAATTTTGAGATCATAGATCACTTTTCTTCATACACTCCCCCCCCCACCTAAATGCTTTAGCAAACTTTTTTTTTCTATCTCCAGGTTTTTAAAGTAGACACATTCGTTTAAAATAAAGTTGGTTTTTAAGAGCACACAAAAGTTGAGCACAAACTAAGAAGTAGAACAACAAAGTAAGGAATAGCAAATACATGCCTTCAACAGAAAACTGAATGTCTAAGGTAAAGAACTGATAGTGGCTAGAGTCTTCGCACTGCAAAAACACTGTTTAATGCATGTACCATGGAGTTTGTAGCTGTACCTGGTTTCTATTTATTACTTAATAAGACAGTTAAGTAGTCCTTATAGACAACCTGCATCCATTTCAAATAAACACATTTTCTACAACAGAGTGATTATAAGGCCACAATATTTCTTTTAGACAAAATCCTTTAATGCAGTAATTTTTTCTACTAGTAATTTTTCTACCAGTGTTATTCAATATTTTATTCAAATATAAAGTATTCTAACTGAATTCAGGTTACAGATAATTATCAAATGATACATACATCATGACTATTAATTTATTTATACTATTTGCATTTAATATCCAAAGAAAATTTACAACCAAATTCTTCAGAGCATATATTAATCAGTCTTACACGCTTATTAATGGATTTCATAAGTATTCATTAGTATCTATTGTTTTATTTTACTAAATTGGGAATACATCATTTATGGAACAAATAAATGCAAGTGGTACAGCTACCCAAGGATTACCATCTCTCCAGTTAGCTGTCAAGCTCAGATATAAATCACCAGTATGTGAACAAAGTCAGATCCAATTCTTCATCAAAAAGTGCTGGTAGGAGGCCGTCAGATGCCTTCCAATATAGATCCCCAATCCAATGGCAAGCAGACAGATGAGAAAGCAGCAGAGACAGAAGAAAAATCTTCAGAAATTCTGCTGAGAAAGTAACCCCTTTCTTCATAACACACATGCTTCTCATGTTGAGAGCAGCTGTGTGCTTCAAGTATTTAAAAAAGAACTCCTTGCGGGGGATACTTTCTGGCCAACATGACCAATCCCATCTCCAATCTGAGTTTTTCTTTAAAATGCTTTTGACTTCTTTCCTTCTCTGAAGATAACCTTCCTTGGACCTGTAGGTTCTCCTCCTGTAGGCCCAGGGGCTCTGCTCTGCAACAGGGTGTCACAGGGCTGCTTGGCCATGGGGTCCAAGCCCAGCTCTGGCTGTACCTCAGCATCAAGCACAAGGGAGGATGTGTACTGACAGCCAGTCCTCGTAGTTCTTTTCTTAACTGACCTTCTTGTGCTGTCTGCAATGAGATTATCTGTGTCCCTCTTCTTGACATTTTCTGCATGATTTCATGACAGTGTCTTCTTCTGGATCTTATACTAGCTTGAGTTTTTACAAAAGCCAGGAAACTAGGAGTCATTCTTGCCTTTATCTCACTCACTTTCCCCTTCATACCCAAGTCATGTTAATTCTGCCTAAAACCCAAGCACTTCTTTCCATCAAGGCCACTGCCCTCGCCAGTGAACCAGTCTTTAATCTGGAATATGTGAACTACTCAGGAAAACTAAAAATTTTCTAAGCAGGATAAGTGAAAGATGGCATTATAGAGACTAGATTTTCAACTCCTATAAATACAGCTTCCTAGAACTGATCTAACACTTCTATCAAGTGTCAGTCATAAAAGTTCTCTCCCACACGTTAGTGACACAGTCTTAAAGTGGGTGTCAAAGGAACTGTTCAAAAATATTGATGCTGGTATTAAGAAAGAGAATTATTTCACTGACTGAGTAACCCAATCCTTCTGGAAGCCAAACAGCTCCCATTTCTTTGCCTTTTTAAATAAATAAATAAGAAAGGCCTTAATAGAATTAATAGCTGACACATAAAATATGGGGGGTTTTTTGCTTTTTTTTTTTTTTTGGTAGTAGAGATTGAACTCATTGGCACTCAACCACTGAGCCACATCCTCAGCCCTATTTTATATTTTATTTAGAGACAGGGTCCCACTGAGTTGCTTAGCATCTCACTATTGCTGAGGCTGGCTTTGAACTTGAGATCCTCCTGCCTCAGCCTCTTGAGCCACTAGGATTACAGGCATGTGCCACATTCCTGGCAAAACATGGTTCTTGAACCCAGAAGACCATTTGATTTCTGGTCAAAAACTATGAAGAAGCTAAAGAAATCAAGTGATAATGCCAGATAAAATATGCTTTCACTTGTACTTATGTGAACAAGATTTTCAGTACTGTTGCTTCCATTGAGGCCCTCATCTCTGGCTTTCAAAGATTCCCAATTCCAACTTTTCCTCCTTTCCAATGTCTTCTACACTATTATCAGGTATCTCAAGAAGGAAGGGGGTGGGGGAGAAGGAGGATAGAAAGAGGGAGAGAGGGAGAAGGAAAGGGGAAATATTTAAGTATTGGGATCTTATCACTAACCTGTTTTACAAATTTTTTTCACAATTTCCCTTTACTATCAAAATTTTAAAAAAAGAAAAACATTCTTGGGCTAGGGCTGAAGCTCAGTGACAGAGTGCTTGCCTAGCATATGTGAGGCACTGGGTTTGATCCTTAGCACCACATAAAAATAAACAAATAAAGGCATTCTGTCCGTCTACAACTTAAAAAAATTAAAAAGAAAAACATTCTTATATCTCAGCATGGTGTTAAGACTTCCTGCTAACTAATTACAACTTAACTTCCTTTCCTATGAGCATATCCCACCTATTCCCTGTCCCCTACAACCAACATATGTCTGTCTGTACTGGGCAATACTCACCAAGCCCCAAATAGCCACACCCTCTACAGGAGTCCCTCTACCAGGAAGTCCTTTTATTTATTCTCTGAGAAATTCATACTCAACATCAGAAATGTAATGTCCTCCGAGAAGCTTTCTAGAATCCTCAGAATTAATGACACTATTCATTTTCAACAAGCATTAATATATCACCCATGCCCACTTTTAGGGATACAAAAAGGGACAGTTTTATAAAGACAGAAATATTACAGGACAATTTACAAGAACAGAAAGCCTGATAAAAGGAAGGGATAGTAGAAGTTTGCCAGGATGAATTTAATGCTAGTTAGTATGTGGCATAGCAATTGGATCTGGTAAATCCCAGAGCTCAAACATAGGAGTGTGAACTCCAGGATATATATGTATATATGTGTGTGTGTGTGTGTGTGTGTGTGTGTATTATATAATATATATATATATATATATATATATTATATATATATATATATATATTTAGTTGTGGATGAACACAATACCTTTATTTGTTTATTTTTATGTGGTGCTGGGGTTGGAACCCAGTGCTTCATGCATGCTAGGCAAGCACTTTACCACTGAGTCACAACCCCACCCCCCAAATCTCAACTCTTATTACTTAGTTTATAGAACATAATTAGTCTTCCTAAACTTTTTATTCAATTATAAGTAAGGATTAACTAGTTCCAACTATTTACAGTCTCAAAGCACTATTAAGTAAATCAAGTAATCAACTCAAATTCATAGCATAGGGTCTTATAAATAGCAAAAATATACTGGCTTATCTGCTGCGCCCCTCCCCTGACTCAGGCAATGGCAAGGCCCTACTGAGGTGGATGGCGCAAGGCGTCCATCCTCTGGAGGAGCGCAGTATGTTTCTGGGAATGGGCTGATTTGTTTTTGTATTCCTTTAATAAGTATAGTTGTGATTTCTCATATGACCATTAAGTATGAAGGAAAAATCATGACTTTCCCAATTAATGCAACTACTTCTAAAGCATAGATCTGTTTGCTCTAAATGCAATGATTCAGCTGTGGAGTGTAAATTGTTAATGTCTAATGAAAAACTCCCTGTATTCCTGTCAGGGAAGTTTTTGAGAAATTAAATTAAAATCTAGAGAAGATAGATTAGTGCTTAGTACTGGGCAACTTGTTCTTGTTTCTGTGCACAATGGTTTGTGCTCTTACTTTTGTTTGATTAAAAGTAATAACAAGTCAACCACTTGCCGTAACCATGGCACCGGTTCCAGTCAGTAAGTCAAGAAAAGAATAGTCAAGGTATAGGCCAATAGTTTGGGACATTTGTAACTATTATTAAAAGTTAACTAAGCAGAAACAGCTCAAAACAAAACTCGAACTGAAAGTACAAATGTTTGCTTATGCATAAGCCAAAATACATTCTTCTATTCTAATTGTAACTACGTAATATTTTGTTTCTTTGAATAATGATTACTGTTTTGTAACCACAAAATACTGTAAGCCTGCCAAAATGAAAAGTATATATGATCAACTTCACAAGTAAAGATTGGGATCAACACCTTCACTTTGGTGTCTGTGTTGTTTCTCCACCCCCTCTTTCGCCGACTCCTCACCATCCGTTCGTCTCCTGAGACCCCCTGTTGGAGCTGGTCTCCGACACTTATCATTCCTGGTTTACAAATGGGGAGACCATTTTACATATTCTCATAAGTCTTGCATTATGCCAGTCACAAAACGCATGAAAATATCCATCTCTACCCAACTTAAACTAAGATTCTTAACATTATCCCCTCTTGGCCTATATGGGCAGTGAATCGGGAACAAAGACAAACCTATGACAGTTGTCTGTTCTCAGCCTTGAAAATCTGAGGAACTTTAAAAAATTCTGATACCTGGTCCCATTTCCAGAGATTCTAATTCAATAGATATGGAAGTATAGGCATACTATATGTAGCTCCCTATGTCACTAATATGGTCTTCTAGATTTCATTTAGATAAAATATGAGGCATTTATGTTGGGATTCTTTCATTACCATAAATTCTGAGATCCATCCATATTGTTGCCTATATATGCACTTTATTCCTTTTAATTGTAGAATGTAGTTCATTGACTAGACTTCTCTCCAAAAATTAGTTTATCTAGTCACCAAGTGGGAAACATCTGGGTTGTTTCCAAGCTTTGGCTATTATGAATAAAGCAGCTATGAACCTGTGTGTTCAAGTCTTTGTGCGAACATGTCTTCACTCTTCTTAAGTAAATACACAGGAGAGGATTGCCAGATCAGATGGTAGGTAATTCTCTAACTTGTTAAACTGTCAAGTGTTTTCTAAAGTGGCTAAAACCTTTTCACTAGCAATGTGTAAAAGGTCCAGTTTTAACCACACCCTAACTCTTGGTATTGTGTTTTTAACTGTAGCCATCCCACACTGTGTGTAGTAGTCTTTAGTTTGGTTCACGATGGCTTTAATTTCATTTCCCTAGTAACCAATAATGTTGAGCACCTTTTCCTGTGTTTTATTTGCCATTCATTTATCTACTCAGTTAAGTGTGTTTCAATCTGCTTTTTTATCCTGTAAGTTGTTTATTTTAGTTATTTTACAAATTTTTTCCCAGTCTGTGGTTTGCCTTGTCATTTTCTTAATAGTATCTTTTGAAGAAGAAAAGTTTATCATTTTTTTCTTTTGATCTTCATATATTTATTCTGTAAAAAATATTTTTCTGTACCCAAGATCACAAAAATTGTGTCCTGTATTTCCCTCCAGAAGTTTTATAGCTTAGGTTTTAAATTCAGTTCCAAAATCCATTTCAGGTTAATTTCTAAGCATGGTAAATTAAAGATACTATAGATGGCTCTCCAACTGTCCTATTATTATGTATCAAAAACACTATTCTGTCGGGTGCTGTGGCACAGCATGCCTGTAAACCCAGCTGCTCAGGAGGCTGAGACTGGAGGATCACGAGTTCAAAGTCAGCCTCAGCAACTTAGCAAGGCACTAAGCAACTCAGTGAGATCCTGTCTCTAAATAAAAATACAAAATTGGTCTGGAGATTTGGTTCAGTGGTTGAGTGCCCCTGAGTTCAATTCCCAGAGCCAACAACAACAAAAAACCACTATCCTTTTCCTATCCAATTACCTTGCACCTTTGTCAAACAGTATGTGTGGACCTATTTCTGAATTCTGAGTGCCACTCCATTGATTTGTGTTTCTATATGTCCCCCAGCACTACAATGTCTTGAGTACTATAATTTTACAAAACCCTAAAATCAGACAATTTAAATCTTCCAATATTATTTTTTAAAAATTTCTGACTATGTTAGGTAAATATGACTTTTACAACCTCTTATCAATTTCTTTTTTAAAATTTATATATGACAAGAGAGTGCATTACAATTCTTATTACACATATAGAGCACAATTTTTCATTTCTCTGGTTGTATACAAAGTATATTCACACTCATGTCTTCATACCTGTACTTTGGATAGTAATGATCATCACATTCCACCATCATTAATAACCCCATGCCCCCTCCCTTCCCCTTCAACTCCTCTGCCCTATCATGGGGAGGAATAATGAACCCCTTATCAATTTCTATATGAAAGATTGCTAAATGTTTATTGAAAGTGCTCTGAATCTACAGATATGAAGAAAACCAGTCTCTTAATAATCAAAGAACATGGTATACATCTCAACTTATTTAAGACCTTCATTAATTCTCTTAATGTCTTACAGTTTTCATAATGCCTTGCATTATTAAATTTCTAAATATTTCAGATTATATTAGAAAAAGCATTGTTTTGTACATTTCAAATGTTGCTAGTATATAAAATGCAATTAGTTTTCTATATCAACTACTTATCGAGGCACTAAGCAATTCAGTGAGACCCTGTCACTAAATAAAAATACAAAATTGGTCTGGAGATTTGGTTCAATGGTTGAGTGCCCCTGAGTTCAATTCCCACAGCCAACAACAATAAAAAGCCTGCTATGTAGTTCTACCAACTTTTATTCTATAAGTTCCTTAGGATGCAAATAAAAACAGTTTTGCTTTTTTTTTTTTTAACTTGTATGCTCAGTCCCTCCCCAACCCCTTACTGCACTGACTGGGACCTCAGATTCAATGCTGAATACGAATGATAGGAATGGATACCACTAACTTTGTTCCAGACTGTAGGAGATATAATATTCAGTCTTCATACTTGAGTATTAATGTGAGCTGCAAGTTTTCCAGATGCCTTTTATCAGGCTGAGAAAGTTCTCTTCTTTTCCTAGTTGGCTAAAATTTTCATTACAAATAGGTGTTCTAGAATGTCGAATAACTTTTTCTGTGCCAACTGAAATGTCAATGTTTTTTTCTTTTTAATGTGAAGATGATGAATTACAGATTGACTTTTTCAAACGTTAGGTTGACCCTGCATTTCCAGTATAAACTGCATATAGTCATGATATATTATCTTTTTCATAAATTACTACATTTGACCTTAAATTTTTTTCTGTTTATGAGGTAATCTGTAAGATTCTTCTTTTAATAATGCCTGTGTAATTTTGTTATCAAGGTAATGATAGCCTTGTAAAATCAGTTGAGAAGTATTACTTCCACTTCTATTTTCTGGAAAATTGTGAGCACTATTGATTTCTTTTATTAATACTTGTTAGAATTTCCATTGACACCATTTGGGTACCTGAAGTTTTCTTTGTGGGAAGGTTTTAAACTCAATTTCTTTAAAATATATAAAGCTATTAGTTTATCTATTTCTTTCTGAATGAGCTTTGAGTTGTCTATGCCTTTTAGAGAATTTGTTCATATCATCTAAGTTGTTGAATTTATAGGCATAAAGTTGCTCATGTTTTTTTTTATTATTCTTTTAATTTCTGTAAAATCTGTCAATGATGCCCTTTTAATTTCATTCCTGATAAGGATAATTGTATCTTTTATCAAACTTCTTTTAACATAACAATTTTATGCTCTAAATTTCTTCTAAGTGCTGTGTCCCACACATCAATACACTGTATTTATTTTCATCAAGTTACAAATTTGTTCTAAGGGCTGAGGTTGTAGCCCAATACTCATTGCCTAGCACATGTGAGGCACTGGGTTTGATCCTCAGCACCACAAAATAAATAAATAAAGATATTGTGTCCATCTACAACTAAAAAGTACTTTTTAAATTATGTTCTATTTTCTCTTGAGATTTTTTTGGAGGGTACCAGGGATTGAAATCAAGGGCACTTGACCACTGAGCCATATCCCGAGCCCTATTTTTTGTATTTTATTTAAAGACAGGATCTCACTTGAGTTACTTAGTGCTTTCATTTGTTGAGACTGGCTTTTAACCCCAAATCCTCCTGTCTCAGCTTCTCAAGCTGCTGGGATTACAGGCATGTGCTACTGTGCCCGGCTTGAGACTTCTTCATTAAACAATGAAGTTATGTCATTTAATTTCCAAATATTTGGGAACTTCTGTTGTGCTGGGTTTTTCTTTCTATCATGGTGGGAATTTTTTTGTTTGTTTGTGTTGTTTTGTTTTAGGAGATGAGGTCATATTGCCCACATTAGTCTCCAAATCCTGGGCTTAAGCAATCCTCAGTCTCAGCCTCAGCCTCCTACATAGTTGGTTCTACAGACTCACACTACCACATCCAACTTATTCTGGGATTTCTAAGACTTATTTCTGGTATTTATTTCAACTATATTTGAATAACATATTTTGTAATATTTCAAATGTCTATATATATTAAGACCTTTCTTTGTGGCCCAGAATACGTTCTATCAGTGAACATGAATTCAGTGCATTTGAATGCTTTAAGGGAATATGCATTCTGTAGCTAATAGATAAAATGTACCATACATTTCAATGAGGGTGAGTTGGCTGGTAATATTGTTCATGTATTTCTGCATCCTTACTGATTTTCTACTTATGTAAAACTTCAGAGTGTTAAGCAGAGACATGGTGAGGCACGCCTATAAGGCTAGCCTCCCCAACTTAGTAAGACCCTGTCTCAAAATAAAAAAACAACAAAAAGGGCTGAAGGTGTACTTCAATGGTAAAAGTACACCTGGGTTAAATCTCTAATAACAAACAAAACAAAACTTTAGAATGCTGAAATCTAACTAAAGCTATGATTTGTATTTTTCCCTTCCAGTTTTTCTATTTTTGCTTTTCAAAGCTCTATTATTAAGTGTATACATATTTGATTGTTATGCTCTCTTAACAAGATAATTCGTTTTTATAAAATGTCCATCTTTATCGAAGGTAATATTCCTTGCTCTGAAATCAATTTTGTCTGATATTAATATAGCCAAGCTAGCCTTCTTTTGATAAATGTTTTTTCACCTTTACCCAAAATGTTCTTACATTTAAAGTGGGTTTCTTGTAAAGAGTATGTAATGTTTGGATCTTTTCTTTATCTAACCTCTTGATCTCTGTCTTTAAATTCAGTTTGTTTAAACATTTTACATTTAGTGCATTTTTTTAAAGTACTAAGGACTGAAACTGGGGACACTCTATATCAATGATCTATAGTCCAGTCCTTTTTATTTTATTTTGAGACAGGGTCTTAATAAATTGTCCAGGATGGCCTCAAACCTGTTATCCTCAACTTAGACTTCAAAGTAGCTGGAATTCCAGTTTCTGAGCCACAGCACCTAGCCATTTAATGCAATTACTGATAGGCTAGGTTTTAATCTACCATCCTGCTATTCAAATTCTATTTGTCTCATCCGGTTTTTATTTCTTTTATTCCTGCCTTTATGACCCAAGTATTATTTATATTTCAATTTCCTACAGTAGAGGTTCAGCTATATATTAGCTAATGTATACATTAATGTATAGCTAACCCTCTTTGTACTTATTGCTTGTTCTAAGGTTTACACTCTATCTCATATACACACACACACACACACACAGTGTATGTTTATATACATAAGTACTGTATATGTTATATTAATCTATGTATTTATACAAACCATCTTTATTTCACTCTACCTTCAGAAAGTACACTACCTTATGCTTTTATCAAAGTATAATTCATTTCTCCTTTCATAATTTATACTAGTGAAGTCACTTTTATATTTGTTCTAAAAAATACATTGCTAGGGACTGCTGTAGTTGTAGCTCAGTGGTAGAGCATTTGCCTAGCATTTGTGAGGCCCTGGGTTTGATCCTCAACACCACATAAAAATTAATAAAATAGAGTATAAAAATACAATAACATTAAAAATACATTGCTATTTCATTATTTATTTGTCATTTTTAAAAGGATTAAAATGAGGAAAATGTCTTTGTATTTAACTACATATTCACCATTTACTCTCCACTCCTTTTTTGTAGACCTGAGACTGCAGCAAGTATTACTTTTCTTCTGCCTGGAAAAGTTCCTTGTGAAATTACTTAGCATGTATCTGTTAGTCATGAATTCCTAGCTCCTCCCACTTTTTGGTCTATAATGGTCTTTAAGAAGGATATTTTTGCTAAGAAAAGAACTTTAAGTAGACATTTTCCCCAATTTCTTTAAAAATGTGACTTAATATCTTTGGTTTGCATCTTTTTTTTTTAAGTTGTAGATGGACACAGCCTCTGGTCAATAACCAATAAGGAAATTAAGATTCTCAGGTCAACAATACATGATAAAATGATTCCTGCCAATGACCTGAAAGAAAATTCTCCCTCAGTCAAGCCTAGAGATAACTGTAGCCTCAGCTGATACCTTAATGGCAGCCATGTGAATGTCACTGAATCAGAAAGTTTGGCTACGCCATACAGAAAAATGAGAATATAATTAATGTTGCCTTGTTTATTAAATTTTGGAATATCCTGTTAGATAGTAATAGATAATTAAACGTAGTTTCATCTACTGTGAAAACATTTTGGCCATTATTACATCAAATCTTTTTCTTTCATTCCATGTTTCCTGGGGACTCCAATTACACATATATTTATTAAGACTATCTTCTGGGTGGTATGGCACACACCTGTAATCCCAGGGACCTGGGAGGCTTAGGGAGGAAGGCTACAAATTCAAGGCCAGCCTGGGCAACTCAGTAAAACTGTCTCAAATTTTAAAAATAAAAAAAAACTAGGGATGTAGCTCAATGGTAAATCTCCTCTGGGTTCAATTCTGGTACCCCCCCCCCAAAAAAATTCTATCTGATTTTGTCCCACATATCTGTTGACCTATTTTTGTCTTCTATTTTTTCTATTTTTGCTTTTGCTTTGGTTTTTTTTCCCCTGTGCCTCATTTTGAATTGCTTCTATTGCTGTAAAAATCAAGGTTGCTGATCCTTTCTTCTGCAACATCATTTCAGATGTATAAAAGTTATACAAAAAGTCCTACATTTTCTTCTTTCTGGGGTCAGAGTTTGTCACTGCCTGTTGTTGAATGTCTGAAAAACTTTTGGGAATTTTTTTTCCTGAATTCAGTTTAGGAAGTAATATAAATCTGATTACTATTTCTCCAACTTGTCCACAAGTGGAGCTCACTATTTCCTAATAAAAGCTCCCCAGGTAATTCTACTGTGCAGTTTATAGAAATATACTAGGTTAGTAGCTTTGATTTCTTTTACAGAAAATTTCCTTCCAAATAACACACATTTTTTATTTTCCAAGTGGATAAGATTTGGAAACATGTCCTAAGGTACTATGTCATGGTTAGCTAATATACTCAGAGAAGCTTTCCACTAAAAGAAATGCCTGATACTACTATGCAAACAACCAAGAAACCATTATTTTTTCAAAGAATATTTCCTACATAGACATTAACTGAACTATCTGGTATAGGATGACTAAAAATAATGTTCTAAAAAGAATAATGATGTTCTAAAGCCATGAGGACAAAAATAACTAATAACTTGGAAAATAATCCTCCTCCTAGAGCATTTCAAAGGAAATAGAAAACCTCCCGCTGGTGACTTTTGTTTTATAGGATTCATTTGTGAAAAGCATCGCAATAGGAACAACAGATACCCATCAATTAAAAAAGTAATCAAATGTTCACAAAAATTTACTAATATGACTTTCAAAATTATGAACCTTAAACTGAATAGATCATACATATAAACAAAAATTTATCAGTAAAAAATAAATAAGATTATCTTCATTACCAGCAAATTTAATTTCTATTTAAAGATGTCTTCCCATCCCTCCACAGAGCCTTCTGAAACTTACCCTTTTCCAAGTAAGACCTTGGAGCCCATGGTGGGTCCTCTTCAGCATAAGGATCACTATACTCAACCACAGCTGCTTCCTCCTCTTCATAATCTTCTGGAGGAGGTGGTGGAGGGGGTGATTCATCAAAGACTGGTTCTTCCACAGGTGGTGGTGGAGGTGGTGTATCTGAAACTAAGAATGTATGAAGCTGACAACAAACTACACATTAAGCAGAGCTTCTAGATTCATGAAATATAAACCTAGACTTGAAAATAATAACTTATCAAAAAATAAGTGGACAGAAGAAGTCTTGCCACTAAATATGTTCTAAATCTAGCATGCTGGTCTCCCTCCCCTTTGTGTTACTGCTGATGGATGATGAATAAAGTTTAACCCAAAAAATTACTAGTACCTGAACCTCTCTAACCTTCTTATGCTAATACATAATCTTATTTTCAAATGAATCAGTACAATATTGGTTTGGCTTCATACTATTTTCAAGAAGGAGTTATTAGAAATATTAATCAGGACATTTAACCATATCTTTCTTATAACAAATTTAAATGAGCCCAAGGAATGGTCAAATTTTAATAATCTACTTTCAATTATTTTTTAAAATAGCATTTTATTAAATTTGGGAAGAAAAATCATAAACAATTTTGAGTAACTTCATCCATGAAGATGTTTTATTTGTTTAAAGAATTTCAACTGGCGTTGGGCTTGTGGCTCAGTGGTAAAAGCTCTTGCCTAGCATGTGTGAGGCACTGGGTTAAATTCTCAGCAATACATATAAATAAATAAAAAATAAAGTTCCATCAACAACTTAAAAAAATTTAAATTTAGAGAAAAAAAGAATTTCAAATAATTTATGATTTAGGCTAAATGTCTGAATGTACTAGGAGAGTAATTTAAATATCAAAAATATCTAAAATCTATAGAGATCTGCTTTCACAGCTCAGGTGTGAAACATCTAAAACTCAGAGAACTCAAAACTTTCAAAATGCTTGGTATATACTTGAGCACAATCCAACAAAATAAAATGAATAAACCTGCATTTGTCAGATGCCCAGTTTTAATAAACAGCACTAATTCTTATGAACTACCAAATTGAGTCCATTAAATTCTCTGAGCAATCCTGTTTATTCCTTATTCTTATCTAAGTCCATGAATGAATCAAATGGATTTTGTAAGATCATTTCTGGTGAGAATCAGCTATAACAACAATCTACTCTGTCCTATTTCAGTATTCTTCCTGTCTATTATGCCCTCTGCACTTATCCTATTCTACAAACTTAAAAATGTACTAATTTTAAAATCCTTTTAGTCATATGATTTAATAATGAACAAAAGATATACATGTGATTTTAGCATATAGTTTATGAAAAATTATATAGGGATACCTTAAGAAATAACAATATTCTCTATTTGTATTTCCAAGGTAAAGAGACTGATGGAAATAATTGCATAAAACCACAGATCCAAAGGAACTTTCAGGACAATCACCTTGAGAAACTGCACTACAAAATTACTCCTGACATGTGCTGTGTATATTCTGATTTTATTAAAATAAAAAATTGAACTGCAAAAAAAAAATTACTCCTGATGCTGTCATTGGCCATTTTTACTTTTCTTATAACTTCTTGAGAGCCAGTTTAATAAGACAACCATAAGCTCCCATTTTTTACCTAAAATAGTTCAATTACTTGAGAATCTAGCAC
Source organism: Urocitellus parryii (assembly GCF_045843805.1). NCBI lineage: Eukaryota > Metazoa > Chordata > Mammalia > Rodentia > Sciuridae > Urocitellus > Urocitellus parryii. The sequence goes on along the minus strand of NC_135531.1, from coordinate 252,369,106 downwards.
CTTATAAGACATTATTTCATTTATCCTTTACCTCGGGAGATAGTGTTTTAAATCTTAATTTTATAGATGAGAAAACAGGATTTCCAAGATTAACTAGTCTCACAGAAGTAAGTGGAAGATCACCTGAATGTATTCATTCAGTAAACATCAAATGAGTGCCTACTATGACTAGGTATGATGCTCAGCACTAAGAAAAGTTTAGTGGGCAAAGTCATGGAGATATGGATAACAAAACTTTCATTTATAATGAAATCTAATAAGCGCTTTAAGATATTATAGGAACACTTTGCACAAACCAAATCTTTTATGTGAGTCAGGGAAGGCTTCCTCAGATCTGAAGGATAGTAATAAATGTCTGGGAAGTAGTATGCATCATGAATATTTCATCTTATATATAAAGAAAGATAAACAGGAAACCTTCAAAGAACTATCCAAAGTTCAGCAGAAAGCATAGGAAGCTGAAGAGAACAAAGCAAGATGGGCCTTACAGCAGTTTGGACTTGCCCAAAGGGCAATGGGCAGCCACAGGAGGATTTTAAAAAGAATAACCGAATCATTACTGTACTTTTTACTCCAGCATAACTGGTTCCAAGTAATTCCAGACTTCTTCCAAACATTACACTTGATGCATAGTAAATATTTTCTATCATAAAGCATCTTCAAAATAATATGCCTGAGAATTTTAAAGGTAATTCTAAAAGAAAGGTATATGTCTTTCTAAGGCAAATGCTTTGAAGAGGAGAACATACATTTGAATGTCTAAGTCCTGCCTTGTCTGTATATTAGTCATAGCATACCTCGTATGAAAAAGTTTTTATTTTATACTTTGGTGTGTGAAAAATGTATATGACTACAGAAAGGGGTGTAAAAGGCAGTCAGTCCCTGAGCTGGGATGTTGCTCAATATTAGAAGAGGCACCTGCGAGTTCAAACCCCACCCAACACCTGAAAAGAAAGAAAAAAAAAAAAAAGGAAGACTCCAAAAGGCAATTAATTGTGATAGTGTGACCTATTTAGGAACTGACTTTTTAAAATACAGGTAGTATTGTTACAATAATGTTTGAAAATCATCTATCATGTGCTTCCAGAGGTTTGTTGATGAAAAATTTCAGTGTATCTACAAACTTTCCACTCTAATTACTGATGAAACCCAATGATGTCCTGTTTCATAATCCATTCAACTTTCAAGCCTAGATTTTTTTAAAAGAAAATAATCCTTTAGTTCCTACAGTAACATTCCTGCCTAATTGATCATTAATATTCAACACTGATTTCAAGATCTGACCTTAACTCCAGAAACTGCTCAAACTACTTTGTTCTGAATGAGAACAGAACACCTTGTGAGGTGGAACACATAGCAGCAACTGAAGGGAATTCTTCAAAGTGCATGCTCATCATGATAATTTTTTAAAAAAGAAAAATTTCAAGATTCTTTCTTTTTAAAATTTTTTTTTAGTTGTAGTTAGACACAATACCTTTATTTTTGTTTTTATTTTTATGTGGTGCTGAGGATCAAACCCAGCGCCTCGTACATGCTAGGCGAGCACTCTACCCCTGAGCCACAACCTCAGCCCCTCAAGATTCTTTCTTAATCAATGTGATGCATGCTCATCATGATAATTTTTTTTTAAAAAAAGAAAAATTTCAAGATTCTTTCTTAATCAATGTGATTAAATTGGATTTGTGTTGGGAGAAAATTTCTCTTATTGTAATGATACTTCAACTTTCCATCTTATATGGCTATATGGAACACTGGAAATTCCTTCAATTTTGATACTCTGATTAAATCCTTTTCTCTTTGGTCTGCTGTTTGGATGCAGCAAAATTTTTTAAAAGAACAGAGAATGGTAACTTTCCATCCCAACATTTAACGTCTTAAGCCTGGCAAAGGATCACCCTATGGACTGTGCTAGGCACAAGTTGGCCAAGCTAAACCTGGCTGAGAAGACATTTTCTCCCTGAGCCAGTATGGGTCACATGAGAGCCAAAATAACAAATGGCTCCAATAGCATAATTTAAAAACATTAAATCAACTAATTATATATGAATATAGCTCTAAAATGTAAGAAAATCTCTTAAAAAAACAGAGTGTGGTAAACATTCCAAGAATTCATGAGGTACCTTTCAAAAAACAGAAGATATTTTTAGAAATCAACAAATAGAAATGCAAAGGTAACTGAAAGACAGAACTGAGCTTCCAGGCCAGTGAGACTGGATTTTAACCAGTTAAAATACTAACACAACTTAAAAAAAAAAAAAATTAAAGAAAAGAAAATGTGTTGATAGAGAAGGGACATTTAAGTTTGCTACAGGTGCACAAATAAAGGAGGGACCAAAAGTGCCTGCTATGTATCAGACACTTTTCTAAGGCCAGTGAACAAAATAGGCAAAGTTCTTGTTCTCCTAGAACTTGCATTCTACTACTGACGATGCCCATTTCTAAAGAATCCTAAGCAACAGACTGCAAATCTTTTCATCCCATCAATGACACACCATCCTTGTTATAAGAAAGATGCATAGGGCTACTTTTGCTTGATAACATTAAATCTTAAATTAATGTACAATTGACCTTGAACAATATGGGGGTTAGGGTCTCCCCACCCACCCGTAACAGTCAAAAATCCACATATAACTTCTGAAGCTCCAAGACTCAAGTATTAATATAGCCTTGCTGTTGTCAGGAAGCCTTACAGATAACAAATAGCTGATTAACACATTTTGCATATTATATGAACTATATAAGGTGAAAAACTTGAGAACTGTGGAAGCACTTTTACTGCAATACACAATTTTACTAGAGAGATGAATTGCTCAGAAGCAAGACCTTTTAAGTTGATACTTGAAACACTTTTATTGGAAATACATGAGCTCAGCAAAACAGCAAAAAGAAGTAGTTATAAAATTATTACAGTAGTTAAGTATTACTATAGTTATTTTTATGCAGTTATGATTTAATACTGCATCTTTACATTTATTTATACTCTCAACTGTGCATGATGTTGTATATGATCTATGAGTAAATTTATGCCTGTTTTGAAAATTTTTAAATAGATTTGTATATATTTTATGATAGTAAATTATAATACTATTATCCATAAATATTTTGTGCATTTTTGATAGACTTGTTCTTATTTTTCTATATATCTAGGCTAACACAATTGTTGATGAGTTTTTTAAACTGTGACAAATTAAAAAGAAAAAAAATCCATCTAAGTGACCCAAGCAGTTCAAACCTGCTCAATAGTTCAAACCTCTTGTTCAAAGATCAACTATAATTCCCCTAGTTCAGATTCTATGCTCATTATGTAGCCTTAAGATTTCGATGTGGGCCCTTATGTAGGCTAATCACAATAAAAGAAATCACCTATCATACAGACTATGTGCACTGGTTTCTGTGACAGCAATTCCTCATTGAATGTTGACACAGGTCCCCTGATTTATACATGTAAAGTTTCCTGAGTTTCCCTAATGCTTCCATAGGAGGAGACTCAATGTGCCAATAAATTAATTATCTGATTCCACATGCTTCAACACTAAACAACAAACCAAGGTAAATTCATTGCCAGTCTGTGAGGCATCTTCGAAGATAAACTGGCAGCTTGGTTCCCTGAGCCCTAACATGGCATTGCCCTTTTTACACTTAGAATCACAGAGAGAGAGTCTCAATACCTACAATACTCAAAAAGTTTAGTAGCGGGAAACAAGAGTACCACTACTTATCTGAACAACCCAGAAAAAAAAGATGGAATATCTGGTGATTAAAGAGTTATCTCCTCAGATGTGATCTTTCTTTTCTTACATATGTCACTATTTCATATTTGACTTATCTTTACAACTATAACTTTTTACTCTTATTTTGGGTTTTTTTGGGTGCTAAGGATCAAACTCAAACCCTAACTGAGTTACACACTCCTACTTCAGATTTTGCCAGATTTAACGCTATTTGAAAGCTGGGCAAATGGAGCATGCCTGTAATCCCAGCAACTCAGGAGCCAAAGACAGGAGCATCACAAGTATAAGGCCAGTCAGGGCAATATATTGAGACCCTATCTCAAAAAAAAAAAAAGTAAAAATAAAAATAAATAAAGCTATTTGAAAGTAGAACATTTCATCTTAATTATTTTATCATTCCCCAATAGCCAATCATACAGTGACTTGTTCATAATATTAAAATAGCTGAAGTATCAGTGAATGAATGACTATTCAGTCAATCATATATAAATGACATTTTATGCCTATAATCTGATCTACAGCATAAAGAAGACATAAACTTACTATTTTCTTGAACTCTGGCCACAAATCCCATTAAAGGTAACTGAGGAGTTACCTGTAGGATGGAGGGAGGAGGAGGAGCAAGAGATACTGCAAAAACAAAAAAGGTGTGGAGGATAAGGGGTAAGGGCAAGTTACATTAAAAGGAAAGGATAATACAATAAAATGAACATATAAAGGAGGAAAACCACTCTTCACAAACATTTTATAAGCTATCTTAAGGATCACCTTTTGAGCAATAATTCATAAACACATAAAACAAAGTATTAGGGAAGTTTATTCACCCCATCAATGACATCATCCTTGTTATGAGAAAGAAGCATGTACACCAGAAAGCATTTATCATATATAGATCTACTCTAACATATAATGGCAACTGAACTTACTGATATAATATGCCTTCTCAAAGAATTTCTGCAGATTATCATAAATAATTTAAAATAAATTTAAATGTCAAAACAGGAGAAAAAAAATTACATTCCAACATCTTAAATTTATACTTTGTATTACTTCAATAACAGTCTAATTAATTAAACAAATATTAACTAACTTTCTACTAAGTAGAAAGCACTCTGCTAGGAGACCAGAATCAAAACCTTTCACCAAGGGACTGGGGTTGTGGCTCAGTGGTAGAGCGCTCACCTAGTGCATGAGAGGCCCTGGGTTCGATCCTCAGCACCACATAAAAAAAATAATAATTTTTAAAAAAGGCATTGTGTCAAACCACAACTTAAATAAATAAATAAATAAATATTTTTTAAGAAAGCCTTTCACCGAGAGTCAGATCCTGTTATTACAATTTTTCAGAATCCTAACTACATTACCACCCTATAGAAAAGTACTGGCTTTATTCAAATCTTTCTACTATTCTCCCCAAGTCTTTCCCTCTATCTCAAATACTTGGCAAAGTGCCTAGTGCTAGTAAGCACTCAATAAATGCCTAACCTACACAAATGCATAAATAATCCAGATACATCTAAATAATTTTACAAGATAAAACTCTACATTTAGAGTTTCCTTCGAAAAAAGTACGAAGTATACTATGCTTCTTATAAAGACAGAATGCCTTTTATCTCCAAATTACAATCAAGACTAACAGAACTAAAAAGAGTAAATGTATTGCTGTCCTCAAAGAGAACACATCCCATTTGAGTATGGAAAACAACTGTCTTAACCTAACAATATTTGTAGTAATTCCTAGAGATGGAGATGGTGATAGTGAGGAAGACTATAGAAAATGATTTCTAAACAGGTACTTGAAGGAAAAGAGTTCACCAAGCAGACAGGGGTTGAGATAGAAAAATCAAACTGAGGGAACCAGGTGACAGCAAAGGCTTAGAGCATCAAATAGCATGACCAGTTCACAGGTCCAGAAATGCTTCCATATAACTATCTTAAGATAAAAAGAAAGATAAGTGGGTGGATATGCAATAGGGAAGGACCCAAAGTGTAACATGAAAGAATACACAGTGGAGACTGGGTTTTTTATTTTGTTTTGTGGTTTATTTGCAGCACTAGGGATTGAACCCAGGGCCTCAAGTATGCTAGATAAATGCTCTACAACTTAGCTTAATCCCCAGCCCTGAGAGATTTGTTTTTAAAGTCACTCAGCCTCAAATCCTTGTGCCACCATTTCCTTGTGTTTGAACAGCATGTCAATTAATTTCTTCAGGCCTAATCTATAAATATGATATTAAAAAGAGGCAATGCAACCTTCTTCACATACTGTTGCAAAGATTAAAAAAAGAAGAAAAAAAAACAGGCAAGGCCTGACATACAATAAACCAAGGCAGTTCCTACAAATAGAAAGGAGAGAACTAAGTAATCATATAGAAAAAGAATACATGGTAACTAATGATTTAGCTAGCATATAAAAAACAGCAGCAAGATAAAGGTGATTCTTAATTTTTAGCCTTCCAGACTATGAAGGTGAAGAGGCCTTTAAATACATTAACCTTGGTAAGTACATACAGGGAAAGGAATAGACTGGTGAGTAGGCAGGTCAGAGAGAGAGAATAATGTAAAAAATGAGGTGTATGAAGGTAACTTAAGCTTGAAAATTTGAGGCAACTGAAAATTTTAAGTTTATATTAAAAATCAAGAAGTATAAAGAATTATTAGTCATTAGTAGAGATAACATTTGATGCTATGGATAGATGCAGGGAGAACGCATATAATGCAGAGTTAAGCAGATAATCTTGAAGAATATAGATACACGGACAGCCATATAACCCTAGAAATTGGTTTCTTTCATTAAAACATATCTTTAATTTGGTTTGTCCCTAAAGTCATAGTTCTCGTCATTAAATCCTTGACCTATGTATCTGTCTCCCACTCAGAGGGTTAGAACAATTGTTGATACATTCACAATAGCATTTCTATACTTGGAGTAAGCAGAAGAGAATAAACAGAAGGTAGCAAAAACAAAATATATAAAACTGAGAAAAAGCAATAGATAACAAATAGAACTAAAAACACAGATATTAGATGCAACTTCACATTAAATAAAATGAAGTGCTCCTCTTCTGTTAGCATACATTCCATCCTTCCTTGCAAAAGAAAAGAGGGAAATTTCTCACTTATGTAATTTCTTTACCAAGTAAAAATTTGGCCTTATGGCCTCCCCCTGCCCCAAAAATGTGTCTAATTTACAACAATGTTTTATGGGTAGAGTTTGTTGTTGTTGTTTCCAACATAAATATGACTTATTTATTTGCTAGATCCCAAACCACAATGCTTTGAAGAAATTCACCAAAAGCAGCCACAGAAAAATAATTCCAGATCTTCCTTAATCAGAATTACTTTAGTAAGTTACATTTTTTTCAAAGCTACTCCCACAGCAGGTTCAAAAAATCAGTTACATCTGGGGTTTGCAAAGGTCACCCTAAATTCTGTATTTTTTGCCCAAGATAAACATTCAACATGGTAGTCCAAATTAACTCAAATATACCTCAGAGCATGTTCTTTCTGGACCATGTAAGATATCGTCTGACCAGAATGCCTATGAACCAAAATATGATATAACAAACCTACCTGAGACTAGATTTACCTTCCTTTGTATTTAGTTCAAAACGTATTATCCAAAGAGAATTTAAGGAGAATTTTGATACAAAGAATTGTTTTCTATATTCAGGTAGGCTTCTTGTAAATAGGTAAGAATGGAAAGTAGGGACTAGGGGTGTAGCTCAAAGGTAAAGTGTGTGCTTGGTATTAAGCTCAAGAACCTGGGTTGGATTTCCTACACCATTAAAAAAAAAAAAGACAAGAATGGGAAGTAACTATAAATTTGTTTTTGTTGTTTAGCCTAGAAGATTCCTCACATAAGACTCTTTCCCTATAACCACCAAAGAACTCCAAATTTAAATTTTGTTATATTCTTTTCACAATATTCAATAATGAATTGAATGTGAAAGATAGGCTCACCAAATAACTGGAATTTACAGAGATTTTAAGTTAAATTGCAATACAAACTATAACTATAGGCATAGAGCAACACTTAGATATAATCAGCAAAAGGCTAACTATAAATAGTTAAAAGCAAACCAAACTTAGAGGATGAGCCTAAGTTGATAAAAATTTACAGACTTTCCAAGCATAACCTTCCTGTTTATTTATCAAGTCCTTTGAATGCCTGAGGCTTGGTGTTTCAAATATCCAATTAGAAGAACTTTAAAAAATGAAATTAGGCTTTTCCCTCTTATTTTTATTGCTTTATAAATACACTGAGAAAATTTAAAAATAAATACTCTAAATACTACTACTAAAACCATTACAAAACATCATCTTTAGCAGCCACATATTAACCTTAAGAGAGCCCATTCAAATTTAGTTACTTGTATTTTACATTTCAGGGAGGGAATAATATAAGCAACCTATTTTAAGAATGAGACATTTTGGGGCTGGGGCTGGGGCTGGGGCTGAGCGGTGGAGCGCTCGCCTAGCATGTGGGAGGCCCTGGGTTCAATCCTCAGCACCACATAAAAATAAATAAAATAAAGGTAATGTGTCCAACTACAATTAAAAAATAAATATTTTTTTTTAAAAAAGGATGAGACATTTTCTAAAAATGAGCAATAATTTAGAACAAGGGGAATTTAAAAGTGTACTTAAGTGATCAGTAAGAAGGGCTTCACTGATGATGCCAAGACTATAGTTACCAAATAACTATCAGTCTATTAGTCTCAAAGTTAATAGTATTGGATCATTTTTATTATTTTTTCAAATGGAAAAAAAAAATCACCATATGATACTATGCCAAGAAAATCTAGAAGATCAAGACACATCATTTAAAAATATAATTTGTTTTTTGTTTTGTTTTTGGTACTGGGGATTGAACACAGGGGTGCTTTACCCCCAGTCCATTTTATTTTTTATTTTGAGATAGGGTCTTGCTGAATTGTTTAGAGCCTCACTAAGGTGCTCAGGCTGGCCCTGAACTTGCGATCCTCCTGCCTCAGCCTCCAAAGTTGCTGAGCTTAAAGGCATGAGACACCACACTCAACGAATTTCTGTTTAATATTCAATGTAAAATATCTATTTAATTACTTGGTTATATAAAACTATACTTAAAACTCATCATACACACACACACATATATAGGATATATAAGTAAATATTCCTAACAAATCCTAAAGATTGCTTAAAATAAGATTCAAAAATCTTATTTTGGGGGTCTGGGGATGTAGCTTCTTGGGGCTGGGGATGTGACTCAAGCCTGGCATGCGTGCGGCCCAGGTTCGATCCTCAGCACCACATACAAAGATGTTGTGTCCGCCGAGAACTAAAAAATAAATATTAAAAAATTCTCTCTCCCCTCTCTCTCTCCTCTCTCCTCCCTCCCCCCCTCCCTCTCCCTCTCTCTCTCTCTCTCTCTCTCTCTCTCTCTCTCTCTCTCTCTCTCCTCTCTTTAAAAAAAAAATAGCTTCTTGCTACTGCTCCTTATTTAGAGTTTACTAAAACCCCACCACAACTGTATTCTTCTGAAGATATATGGTAATGCTATAACTTTACTCATCATTTAGAGAACATTTCTTTTGGAATATTACCATCCCAACTTTGTTTTTTTACTGTCTCATTTTAGTGGCTTATAATAATAGTCAGGAATTAGTCTGACATTTTCTCTTGTAAAACAGCATACACAGTCTCTAGCAAATCTAATTATATAAATATAAATTCCTCTTGCAGTTTATGAACTGAATTTTTTTAAAAGGCTCAGTTATAAGAAATTTTGATCAATAAAATGTAGGCTACTTTCTTCTCAAATACTTGTACTTAAATGCAAATTACTGATGCCTTACTAAACTAGGTGTATGTATATATGTAAATGTATAAGCACAAATACAAATATGTAGATATGTGTATCTTCTTCACTACCAAGGTAATTCATATTTATATTTTTAAAGACTATTAACTTGAAGTTAGCTCTATATGTCAACATGACTCTTCTCACTGCTGACAAGATGAATAAGTCAATATTCCTATTGTTTTGCTGATTTGATTATGCAAGTACAAGAAGCCAGTCAAGGTGGCACACTCCTATAATCCCAGCTACTCAGAGGCAATTTAGTGAAACTTTGTCTCAAATAAGAAAAGGCTCAAAGATACGCCTAGCATGTGTGAGACCCTGGGTTCAATCCCCACTCTTGAAAAAAAAAAAATTAAGCAAAAAAAAAAAAAAAGAAAACCCACTGAGAATCAAAGGGCTTTCAGATATTCCCAGATTAAAGTGTCTTTTAATACTTGTTTCTGAGATTATCCCATTAGGAAACAACAGCAGTGCTGCTCCTAGGACTTGCATTAGACTTGCGTGTTCTGTACTTTAATTCCTATGTTAAGTGCCCTTTTTCAAATACAAACAAAATTGTACATTAGTAAAAGCACTGCTATTTTTACACCTCACAGGTCCCCACTGACTTGTCAACTTACTTCTTTATAAGCATGCATCAATGAAGAGGCTCCCATTGCAAAATACAGGTTCATCAAGCACACACCTGGCATCATTTTGATAAATCAGGGAATTAGCTACTTAAGAAAGCATAACATTTTCTAACTTTAAATATGAAAAAAAAAAAAACAGGAACTGTTATAGGACCAGTAGGAGTAATACAGGAAGCTTATACAATATTCTAAAGCAAATAAAATAGAGCATTGGTTCACAAAGCATTAAGCCTCACAAAAAGAGCTTTTCAAATTAAAAGAATATGGTTGGGGCTGGAGGTGTGGCTCAATGGTAGAGTACTGTTCTATATTCTTAAAGCCTTGGGTTTGATTCCCTGTACCTCAAAAAAAAAAAAAAGGTTTAATAAAAAAGTATTTTAGTTTATAAAATGCACTCTGCTTAACCAACTAACTAAGCTGTAGTTATCCCTCTTTAAAGAGATACTAGATCCCTGAAGAAACCCAACTTAATAAAATGGAGTACAGAAAACAAAAATCCACAACTAAATTACCTCACATCTATGCTAAATGCCCAATGAACCCAATCACAGGGCTTGAGTGTGAAACATAGTTTCATTAAAATCATTCCATAAAGTAGGATATTTCTACTTTAATATATATTCTCAAATATGTGAATCAGATTTACAAAGAAAGAAATACTGAAAGAAGAATTTAAAATGGATTCAATATGTGCTTAACCAGTCTTCAAATAATTCTACCTACAGGGTTCTCATACAACTATTTTGGTGAGTACACACACATAGTATGAAATATCTTTCCTTGAACATTTTTACTGTACATCATGTACATCTGGTCTCAAGCTGTACCAGTCGAGCATCACTTACTTTGGGTCCAGCCTACTTTGTATCAACATCATTTTTCAAAACTCTACATAAGAGTAAGGAAGGAGCATAAGGGCCATAAAAAATAATTGTCTAAACTTCCAAAAGGGCCAAGAAAAAAGTCTATCTTCAGCAGAACAACAAAATGCGCTATATCTAGGAGGAGATCCAAGATGGCAGAATAGAAGAGTTACTGTTTCTGGCTGCTCTGTAAAATGAAACCAAGAAAGCAGTCAGGCAGTGTCTCTACAAGGTCTCATCTAGACAGAATACAACATCTCACAGCATGGGACAAAAACCACCAGTGCTGCGACCACCTGCTCTTCGACCACCCATGCAGAAATCAGAGCCTCTGTGTTCCAGTCACTCTGCTGCAATCTAGCCACAGCACAAGGCCATCCCAGCTCCCCCAACCTCACCAGACACCTCGGTGCTGGAAGCAGACGACTCTGTCTTGGAAAACCTTTCTCACCATTTTTTGATGAGCGAGACTATCACTGCAGATCTCTGTCTGAACAGGTGATGCATTGTTGAAATTGGGATCTGATAACATTGTCCTTCCACACAAAGGAGAGATCTTGGAACCATACAAGAGCACTACAAATCTATAGGGTAAAAACAATAACACACCAGTCCCACAGAGCTGGAAAGAAAGAAACGCAAGCAACATGAAAAAACAAGGGAAGAAAGTACCACAAACAAATCAAGACAACACATCATTAGAAGAATTGACAGCTACAGCAGAAAGAATGACAGAGAAAGAATTCAGGATATATATATGATTAAAATGTTTTGGGATCTCAAAGAAGACATAAGAGAACAAATACAGGCAGTGAAAGATCACAATGAGCTACATAAACAAATCCAAGAAGAAAAAGATCACCTCAACAGGGAGATAGAGGTTATACAAAAACAAACAAACATAAATCCTTGAAATGAAAGAAATAATAAACCAAATTAAAACCTCAAATGAGAGCATCAACAACAAAGTAGACCACTTAGAAGATAGGACATTAGACAATGAAGATAAAATATACCATCTTGAAAAGAACATAGACAACACAGCAAAAATGCTAAGAAACCATAAGCAGAACATTCAAAAAATATGGGACAGCATAAAAAGACCAAATTTAAAAGTTATTGGGATAGAGGAAAGCATAGAGGTCCAAACCAAATGAATGAGCAATCTATCAAATGAAATAATATCAAAAAACTTTCCAGACATGAAGAATGAAACAGAAATCCAAATCCAAGAAGGCTACAGGATGCTGAATGTGCAAAATCACAACAGGTCCACACCAAGACACATTATAATCAAAATGCCCAACATACAGAATGAGGAGAGAATTTTAAAAGCCACAAGAAAAAGGAATCAGATTATATACAGGGGTAAACCAATTAGGATAATGGCAGATTTTTCAACACAGACCCTGGAAGATAGAAGATCCTGGAACAACATATATCAAGCTCTGAAAGATAATGGGTGCCAACCAAGAATCTTGTATCCAGCAAAATTAAGCGTGAGATTGGAAGATGAAATAAAAACCTTCCACGTTAAACAAAAGTTAAAAGAATTTATAGCTAGCAAACCAGCACTACTAAACATCCTTGGCAAAATATTTCATGAAGAGGAAATGAAAAACAACAATGAAAACCAGCAGAGGGAGGTAGTACACTAAAGGTAAAACTAATCAAAGAGGAAAACCAAGTCAAGTTAAATAACAAAAATAAACAAATATGGCTGGAAATACAAACCATGTCTCAATAGTGACCCTAAATGTAATGGCTTAACCTCACCAACCAAAAGACATAGGCTAACAGATTGGATTAATAAAGATCCAACAATATGTTGCCTACAGGAGACTCATCTGACGGAAAAGATATACACAGAATGAAGGTTAAAGGTTGGGGAAAATCATACACTCAAATGAATTATGGAAGCAAGCAGGGGTTTCCATGCTCACATCAAATAAAGTAGACTTCAAGCCAAAGTTAATCAAAAGGGATGAAGATGGACATGACATACTGCTCAAGGGAACCAAACACCAAAAAGACGTATCATAAATATATATGCCCTAAACAATGGAGCAGCTATGTTCATCAAATAAACTCTTCTCAAGTTCAAGTGTCAAATTGACCACAACACAATAATCGTGGGTGACTTTAACACACCTCTCTTATCACTGAATAGATCTTCTAAACAAAAGTTGAATAAAGAAACTATAGAGCTCAATAACACAATTAATAACTTAGACTAAACTGACATATATAGAATATTTCAACCAGCATCAAGAGGATACACTTTCTTCTCAGCAGCACATGGATCCTTCTCTAAAATAGACCATATATTATGCCACAAAACAACTCTTAGCAAGTACAACCATGCGTTTTATCAGATCATAATGGAATGAAATTGAAAATCAATGACAAAATAAAAAATAAAAATTTCTGCATCACATGGAGACTGAATAATATGCTACTGAATGAACAATGGGTTACAGAAGACATCAAGGAGGAGATTAAAAAATTCTTACAGGTAAATGAGAACACAGACACAACATACATATCGAAATCTCTGGGACACTATGAAAGCAGTAATAAGAGGAAAATTCATTGCATGGAGTTCATTCCTTAAAAGAAGAAAAAGTCAACAAATAAATGACCTCATACTACATCTCAAAGCCCTAGAAAAAGAACAAAAAATCAGCAGCAAAAGCAGAAGGCAAGAAATAATTAAAATTAGAGCAGAAATCAATGAAATCGAAACAAAAGAAACAACTGAAAAAACTGACAAATCTAAATGTTGGTTCTTTGAAAAAATAAATAAAATTGACAGTTCCTTAGCCATGCTAACGAAGAGAGAGAGAAAAAAAACTCAAAATACCAGTATACGTGATAAAAAAGGCAATACCACAACAGACACTACAGAAATACAGAGGATAATTAGAAATTATTTGAAACCTTATACTCCAATAAAATAGAGGACATTGAAGGCATCAACACATTTCTTAAGTCATATGATCTGCCCAGGTTGAGTCAGGAAGATATACACAACTTAAACAGACCAATGTCAAGTGAGGAAATAGAAGAAGCCATCAAAAGATTACCAACCAAGAAAAGCCCAGGACGTGATGGATACACAGACCAGTTCTACAAGACCTTTAAAGAAGAACTAATACCAATACTCTTCAATTTATTTCAGGAAATAGAAAAAGAGGCAGCACTTCCAAACTCATTCTATGAGGCCAATATCACCCTGATTCCAAAGACACTTCAAAGAAAGAAAACTTCAGACCAATATCTCTAATGAACATAGATGCATTTGACAAAATACAGCACCCCTCTATGTTCAAAACACTAGAAAAACTAGGGATAACAGGAATATATCTCAACATAGTAAAGGCTATCTACACTAAGCCTCAGGCCAACATCATTCTAAATGGAGAAAAATTGAAGGCATTCCCTCTAAAATAAGGAACAAGACAGGGATGCCCTCTTTCACCACTTCTAATCAACACAGTTCTCGAAACACTAGCCAGATCAGTTAGACGAAAGAAATCAAAGGGATATGTATAGGAAAAGAAGAACTTAAATTAGCTCTATTTGCTGACGATATGATTCTATACCTAGAAACCCCAAAAACTCCACCAGAAAACTTCTAGAACTAGTAAATGAATTTAGCAAAGTAGCAGGATATAAAATCAACACCCATAAATCAAAGGGCATTTCTGTATATCAGTGACAAATCCTCTGAGAAGAAAATGAGAAAAACTACCCCATTCATAATATCCTCAAAAAAAAAAAAAAAAAAAGATACTTGGGACTCAACAAACAAGGTGAAAGATCTATACAACGAAAACTAAAGAACCCTAAAGAGAGAAATCAAAGAAGATCTTAGAAGATGGAAAGATCTACCTTGTTCTTGAGTAGGCAGAATTAGTATTATCAAAATGACCATACTACCAAAAGCACTATACAAATTTAATGCAATTCCAATCAAAATCCCAATGGCATTCCTCATAGAAATGGAAAAAGCAATCATGAAATTCATCTGGAAAAATAAGAGACCCAAAATAGCTAAAGCAATCCTAAGCAGGAAGGGTGAAGCAGATGGTATTGCTATACCAGACCTTAAACTATACTACAGAGCAATAATAACAAAAACAGCATGGTATTGGCACCAAAACAGGCTGATAGACCAATGGTACAGAATAGAGGACACAGAGACTAACCCAGAAAATTACAATTATATTAGACAAAGGTGCCAAAAACATGCACTGGAGAAAAGATAGCATCTTCAAGAAATAGTGCTGGGAAAACTGGACATCCATATGCAACAAAATGAAATTAAACCCGTATCTCTCACCAGGCATAAAACTTAACTCAAAATGGATCAAGGACCAGAGACTCTGCTTCTAATAGAAGAAAAAGTAGGCCCTAATCTTCATTGTGTGGGATTAGGCCCCAACTTCCTTAATAAGACTCCTATAGTGCAAGAATTAAAACCAAGAATCAATAAATGGGATGGAATCAAACTAAAAAGTTTCTTCTCAGCAAAAAAAAAAAAAAACCAATCTGTGAGGTGAACAGAGAGCCTACATCCTGGGAGCAAATTTTTACCCCTCACACATCAGATAGAGCACTAATCCCTAGAGTATAAAAAGAACTAAAAAGATAAACACCAAAAAAAACAAATAACCCAATCAACAAATGAGCCAAGGACCTGAACAGACACTTCTCAGAAGAGAATATACAATCAATCAACAAATATATGAAAAAATTCTCATCATCTCCAGCAATCAGAGAAATGCAAATGAAAACTACTCTATCATCTCACTCCAGACAGAATGGCAGCTATTATGAAGACAAACAACAATAAGTGTTGGTGAGGATATGGGGAAAAAGGAACACTCATACATTGCTGGTGGGACTGCAAATTGGTGCAGCCAATTTTGAAAGCAGTATGGAGATTCCTTGGAAATCTGGAAATGGAACCACCATTTGACCCAGCTATTCCTCTCCTTGACCTATACCCAAAGGACTTAAAAACAGCATACTACAGGGCCACAGCCACATCAATGTTTATAGCAGCTCAATGCACAATAGCTAAACTGTGGAGCCAACCTAGATACCCTTTAGTGGATGAATGGATAAAAAAAAAATGTGGCATATATACACAATGGAATTTTACTCAGCATTAAAAAAGAACAAATTCATGGCATTTGCACGTAAATGTATGGCATTGGAGAAGATAATGCTAAGTGAAGTGAGTCAATCCAAAAACCTCAAGTGCCGAATGTTTTCTCTGATATAAGGAGGTTGACTCATAGTGGGTATGGAGGGAGAGCATGGGAGGAATATATGAATTCTAGAGAGGTGGGAGGGAAAGGGAGGTAGCAGAGGATTAGCAAGGATGGTGGAATGTGATGGACATCATTATACAAAGTATATGCATGAAGACTTCAACTGGGTATCAACATATACAGAGATACAAAAAACTGTGGTATATGTGTGTATTAAGAATTGTAATGTTAAAAAAAAGTACATGTATAAAGGCATAAATTGACTTGAACATACTTTATATACAGATATGAAAAATTATTGTATATGTGTAATAAGAATTGTAATGCTTCCCACTGCTGTCACGTATTTTAAAAAAATAAAATCAATGAAAGATTTTTAAAAAACGGGCTATATATAATAAAATAAAATTTTAAGAATAAAAAAAAATATATTTAAAGAGACAGACATGGTAATGTACACCTTAGTTCCAGATAATCTGGAAGCTGAGGCAGGAGGATCCATTGAGCCCATGATTTGAGACCAACCTGAGAAATACAGTGGGACACCATTTCAAAAACAAAAATAAGCAAGCAAACAAATAGCAATAACAAAAAACCCAAACAAATGCACTCAGGTACAAAATAGCACTTGAAGAAATGTGGGTTTTAGAAAATGTGGTTTACAAGTACGATGTGTGACTAATGGCAGGCAATTTAGTCAACAAAGTGAAAATGAATTTCTAAAAATGGTATAACCTAAAATACCAAGTGTGATCAAAGACAGCAATAAGAGAAGTACATTTCAACTAAAGCAGGTTGGTATTCACACTGTGGTCTACATTAGCTAGACTACAAATACAGCATTTAATTTACAAGAGAAACCCAAAAGAATAAAGAAATTTGGATAAAGGGACAAGTAATTCATTCAATATTTAGTTACTGAGCAATATTCTCAGAATATAACATAGAGATTGACAATATCTCAGAATCCCAAGTATTTATAATACAATGGGAATATCCTTCCTTCCTTTTTCCCCCAACAAAAAAAAAAAAAAAAAAAAAGAGAAGACCTGGGAAGGAAAGAGAAAAAATTTTAAATCTGAAGGTAAGTAGGATAGAAAAATAGAACATGAAACTCATAGTCAAAAAAACCTTCAAATCCCACCTTGGCCTTGATTTCATATGCAAAATACATATGAAAATGATCACCAATTTTATTTTGTATATGATTATAATATCAAGTGAGATACAGATACAAAAGTATTCTTTAAATTGTAAATGTTTATGTACAAAGAGGATCAAATCTCTTTCTTGTGTATGATTCTTTGTAACTAAGGTTTTCACTAATAGGCAGTAGCCACAGTGGACAAATTCCAGCTCCACGAAAGCCAAGGCTTTTCAAAGACAGAATGAATCATCCCCTAATATCTAAGGTGTTTATGTACAGGCTTAATAGCTTGTGAGCAAAAGTCCAGAAAAACATAACAAGCGGACATACCATGTCTAATTTGCTCATGTACCCTCCAGGGAATAAACAAAACAATGAGTATGTATAGCATAAAAATGTGTGTTAGATCAGTTTTTTCCTGTATGTATGATGCAATTGTATACTATAATTGTTTTGGGTCAATTTCTCCAAGTCCCAGTTTTCCCATCAAAAGTCTGTTATGAGAATTGAATAAAATAGTATAATAACCTAGCACAAAACAGCTGCATGGTCACTCAACTTTTCATCATTTGTAATTCATTAAGTAAGGTTGTCTCATTAAACAAAAAGGAAATACTGTTCACCATATATTTTTTTATCCAGCATTGGGCTCACACATGCTAGGCAAGCACTCTGAGACTCTGAGTTATACCTCTAGCCCTACAATATTTTTTAAAGCAAATAACCACTATCATAATCAAAAGAATTCTGTTCAGAAAAAACAAGTTATATAATTTTACAGGAAAATAATGTGCTGATTTCTTAAAAGAGAGAGAGAGAAATAAGAAATACAGTGTTATTAGCAACTTAGTATTCATTCATGCAACAAATAGTTCTAACCACCCACCATGTGCTAATTATTTGTAATTAAAGGGTTTTTTAATTGAAGGTTTTAGTTAGATATATTCTATAAAATTAAAAAAAAAACTGACCTGGATTCTGGCTATAAAAAGGTCCTCCATTCAGCTGATTCTGAAGGCTTGTTTGTGACGTTATGGAAGGAGGGCGTCTATAGGGCAAGGAGCCCCCTATTGTTGGGGGTGTATGGCGAGAAGCAGGTCTATTCATGCTGTAGAACTGAACAGGATGACCTGGAAAAGGGATAGAACATAAATCTATCATTAAAAGAAAATCTCAGATAATGAAATACTTTATGTATATTGCCTAAATCTTAATAAGATTATTAAAACAATAATATTTAGCTAATTGCTATCTGAAAATCGACAGATGGCAATTATTGCTCAGCTGTCATTGTATCAAAATACAAAAAAAAGTAAATGAAAACATAATTTTGAAAAGCTACACGTAAGTAAATTACCAATTAACATTTGGATTTTATTAAATTAATTATCTGATGGGGTTTTCACAATCAACTAAATTTTGCCTCTTCTATGGTTTGAATGTGTCCACCAAAACTTATCTCCAAAGCAAGAGTATTAAGAGGTGGAATCTCTAAGACATAGTCACGAGGGCTTTGCCCTCATGAATGGATAATGTAGTTATCATAGGAATGGGTTAGTTACAGTGGGAGTGGGTTTGTTATCAGGGAATTAGGTAGGTTCCTGATAAAAGAAGGAGTTTGGCCCTATTCGCTCTCTCCTTTTCTCTCATACACTCACATTCTGATCATGTATTTGTTAACTTCCACCACATTATGACACAGCAAGAAGGCCCTCAGCATACACAGCCCCTAGATATAGGGCCTCTTAGCCCCAGAACTATGAACCAAATAACCTCTATTATTTATAAATTACCCAGTCTGTGTTACTCAGTTAAAGCAGGGAAAAAAAAAAAATGGACTAAGACAGCCCTCTTCCTCCAAAAACACAGCAGTCACTAAGGACTGGAAATCAAACTCAACAAGATTAAGAATGACACTGGGAAAGCAAAAGAAAAAATGTTTCATACAGTTTTTCCAAAATAATAAATGATGAAAATAATAATAAAACTAAGGTAGAAAAGAAATTTATTTCAAGGAAAACAGTATTTCAGCAAAAAGTCTGATGACATAATTCCAAACCAAACACATCTTTATTCAATCCAAAATATCCATCTCTAAATACCTATTTTATTTTAAAATTAGAGTTTATGAAATCTACAACTATGTAAAAAGCTAAGATACAAAAAGTGAGTCAAAATATCTTATTTGTAACATTACCCTGAACCTGTTTACCATTAATTTCACTAAATTTTGCTATCTTGAAAGTTCAATTGCTGATGCCAGCTGGAGACTCACTTCCTTAATCCATCCAATTTCCTAATACAATTTAGTTCCTAAATTTTACCTTGACTTTATCCCCCCACTCAGCTGTCAGTCAGCTGAGGATCTTCTATTACAGGCACCACTAAAGCTCTCATGAGAGAACACTCTAGCGGGCAACAGAGCAAGTGAGTGAGAAAGAGGATGTGGGAAGAGAAGTAAAAGAAGAGGAGAGGACAGAGAGCCATGTAAAGTAAAATAGTTTATATAACTAAAACTGCTCTTCAGGAGTTCCATAAACTTATAAAACCTGGATTCAAATGGAGTCACATATAAGCACTCAAGATTTACTATAGCATTTACTCTTCTTAGATATACATTAAAACCTACAACTTGGGGCTGGGGTTATGGCTCAGTGGGAGAGCACTTGCTTTGCATGCATGAGGAACTGGGTTCAATTGTCAGCGCCACATAAAAAAATAAATAAATAAATATATTGTGTCCATCTACAACAACAACAACAAAAAAATCTACAACTCAATTCTGTTGTATAAAATTAAGCACTCAAGCTTAAACATAATCCAATATGAATTGAGAAATTTTTAACAAAAATAAAAGATAAATATGCAAACTAAGAAACTATTATTTCAAAGGCACACTTAGTCATTTGAACCACCACACACAAAAACATTTGTAGCATTTTAGTAATAATACTAAAATAATACAAACCTAGGATGATGAATAACATCATTATGAATTGTATAGTTAGATTCAGTCTAAAAGTTCATGTTGTAAACCTGCAGTGACACTGTCCATACTATTAATGGGAGATTTACCTTGTTTGGGGTTAAGACAAAAATTTAAAAAAAAAAAAAAAAACTACAGCTAATTATTAGAAGACCTATAAAACCCCAAATTAAAAACTTCCTAGAACACAAAATCTTTGTGTGTGTGTGTCTGTCTGTGTGTGTGTGTGAGACAGAGAGAGAGAAAAATAAATATTGGGCATTGAACCCATTGGGCACTCTACCACTGAGCTATACCTCCATCCCTTTTTGTTTTTTTTTTAATTTGAGATGGGATCTTGCTAAGTTGCCCAGGCTGGCCTCCAACTTGCAATTTTCCTGCCCTTAGCCTCCCAAATCACTGGGATTACAGGCATGTGCCACCATGTCTGCCAAAAACAACATCGTTATGACCTTGGGTAAAAAGGTAAAAAGTTTTCATAAAAGCACAAATCCATAGAAGAGAAATAATGACAGACCAGATTTAATAAAAATGAAGACCTCTTCTTATTTGAAAGACACCATTAAGAATATGAAATAGGACTGGGGTTGTGGCTCAGTGACAGAGTACTTGCCTAGCATGAGTGAGGCACTGGGTTCAATTCTCAGTACCACATACAAATAAATAAAATAAAGGTCCATCAACAACTACTTAAAAAAAAAGAATATGAAATAACAAATCACCACATGGAAGAAAATATTTGCAACTCACATAATTGATAAAGGATAAAATATAAAAGAACTCTACCCAAAAGAGGGGGGGACATTAAAAAGGTGGGGAGAGGAACAAAACATTTGAATTGACACTTTACTAAAGAAGATATAGAGGACAAACAAGCACATGAAAAGATGCTCAACATCATTATTCATTAGGGAAAGGGAAATCAAAACCACATGGAAAATCACTGCACACTTATTCAAATAGCTAAAAACAAAAAGTTTAAATGACGGTACCAAGCGCTGAAAGGATGCAACTGAAAATCACATCACTACTACTAGGACACCAAATTTTATAGTCACTTTGGAAAACAACTTGGCAGGTTCTTAAGTTGAACATTAACTCACAATGCAACTTAGCAATCCTACTACCTATTTACTTAAATGAAATAAAACCTATGTTTACGTATAAACACTGAAAATGGAAAATAATCCAAATGTCCTTCAACCAGGAAAGGGACAAACTGCAGTATAGCCATACAAAAGAACACTACTCAGTAATAAAAAGGAACAAATACCTAAACATTCAACAATTGAACAAATCTTCCAAATGTGTCTGGCTAAAACACCAGACTGAAAAGGATACCTAAAGTTAAAACTTTAGGGATAAAAGAACAGATATGGGGTTACCAAAAGCTAGGGAAAGGACTGACAGTTTTGGGATGATAGATTATGGGATCCTGGTTATAGTAGTAGTTACACACTGTATGTGTTTGCCAAAACTCAGACATATACAATATAATAGGCAAATTTTACTTTATATAAGTTATACATTAAGAAAAAAGTACTTGATGACTCAAAGATATTGTAAAAAAAGACTATTGATGTAAATTATTAAGATATTTATATTGCTTTTTGTTCTTTAAAAAACATAGTTAATTTATTCAATCACATAACAAAAGTTTATTTATTGAACCCTATGAGCCAGGTACTTGCTTCTAAATTATCATTTCATTACTAAAATGTTGACTCATGGGGTGTTCTATCCTTTCCAAGTCTGCAACCAGTTTCAAAATGCATTCTTTACTTATACAGGGGCACAAGAAGATTCCTATACTTAATAAGCAATCTGGTCTAACCAAGTTGTATGTAGGACAACAACAAAAAAGCCTGTGTTTACATTTAACCACTATAGAAAGCTTTCCTTTATAAGTGCTATTATGGAAGCTATCCCGAAAGACAACCATCCAAAATCAAATTTGGCTAAAAGTATCTTTTTTAAAACATGTAAATATATGGTTATGGAGGCATAACTGAATAGTTATTCTGTGAAATTACTTCATTGGCAAGCAAAATACTATGATGATATGTCCGAACATGCATTTTATAAGAGATAAAACCTGTTTACTAACCAGCATCACATTAACTGCTCAAATGTATTTTGTAGCTATTGGGATTTTACCTGGTGCCCCATCAAAACAGATTTTAGGTTGCAATTTTAAAACACTAAAATATCAGTCAACTTAAACCTGACATCTTTTAAAAGTCCATTGCCCTGTGAATTCCCATGGCTGCTAAAACAAGCAACAGATTGCTATAAAAGACATACAGAGGTTTTCAATTTGTTACATAAAATATTTCCAACGAAAGACATCTGGAATTATTGTCACAGACTTCTTGTTAACTGCGCCACTTGTAACTGCCTGGTGTTCTCATTTCTTGTGCTCTTGTTTGACAAAATTTCAGGCAAGATGTGAGACTTAGTGTAACAAAGTTTAGTAGAAGGGAAAAGAGAAGGGGGCAAAAGGCCTTCTCAAGGGAGAGAGTGGGGTCCTCTCAGAAAGGAAAGTGATGATGACATGCTCCCTTTGTTTTTAATTCTCCCATTTTCCTGAGTCCTGGAATCTCTGGTCTACATAAAGGTTAGAAAAGTACCCACCCTCCTCCTTCAGGGTATCTTAGGTTCTTAGTTGCAGGGAGGAGGAGTCTTAAATTCCTCAAGCCTGAGAGATTAATCAGGCCCTGAGAGTTTACAGGTTGTTTGAGGAGGAATGCAACATAATCCTATTGTTTAAGGGCTGGAATGGTATTAAAAGGCATGTAGGTGGAAGCCAGTACAGTATACCCTAACTTCATGTTCCTAGGCTCAAGCCTCTCTCTATCTCACTTACTTATTTATGTGTTTGTTTGTTTATTTTGGTGCTAAAGATTGAACCCAGGGGCACTTTACTACTGAGCCACATCCCCAGCACTTTTGTTTTAAATTGCTTATTAGGGCCTCACTAAATTGCTGAGGCTGGCCTCTAATTTATAATCCTCCTGCCTCAGCCTCCTGAGTTGCTAAGATTACAGGTATACGCTACTGTGCCTAGCCTCATAACAATATTTCTAACAACAACCTCTCAAAACTGTATAGAAGGTAGCACCACACTAAATTCATAAATCTTTAATAGAATGAAATTTAAGCTATTAAAAATGTGTATTTTTGCTATCCTATAAGAAAAACATATGACACTTTATCATGATTTTCTCAAGAAATTCTAATTCTTGGTTACATGACACTTTCTATTAGAATTCATCTTTTTTTTTTTTTTTTTTATGGTGAGGGGGGCACTGGGGGATTGAACCCAGGGGCGCTTTACCACTGAGCTAAGTCCCCAGGCTTTTTTTTTTTTTTTTTTTTTTTAAGACAGGGTCTTACTAAGTTACTGAAGTTGGCCTTAAACTTGCAATCCTCCTTCCTTAGCACCCTGAGTCACTGGGATTACAGGTCTTTGTATTTGTTTTTTTAATATAAGTAATACAAACAAACAATAACAAAATCATGAAGCTGGAGATCCAAGTAAGAGAATAGCCAAATGACTGGATCTACCTGAAAAGAAATAAGCTAATACTCACCTGTAGGGGGATTAGAAGAAACAACAGGGGGAGTTGGAGAAGTGAAGCCATCAGCAAGGGTCTGGGCACCCCCAGCAGCAGCCTCTGGGGCAATGGAGGAGGGAACAGTAGCAGGAACAAGAGGGGCAGGAGCAGATGCAGAAGTAGCAGGAAGGGGAGGAGTGCCAGAGGAGCCAGCAGGGGCTGAGGGGAAAGAGGAGTAAGAGGCAGCATTAATGAGGCAGTCACTTTAAGCGGGATTAGAAAAGGCATTAGAGTATCTAACGTTAGATATTCAGTGCTTTAACATTAACCAAAAGAATAGGGAGATGGAAAAAAGAAAGAAGACCGAGGCTTATGTTAAAGGATATTAGGTATGCAGAAAATAATTCAAGATGCTCAGGATAACGTACAAAATTTTTAATTCATTAAAAACGAACTTTCTGGGCTGGAGATGTGGCTCAGCGGTATCGCGCTCGCCTGGCATGCGTGCGGCCCGGGTTCGATCCTCAGCACCACATACCAACAAAGATGTTGTGTCCGCCGAGAACTAATAAATATTAAAAAAAAATTCTCTCTCTCTCCACTCTCTCTCTTTAAAAAAAAAAAAAAAAAAAAACGAACTTTCCTTTTTATTCAAAAACCACAATCTGGAAGAAAAGAGCTCCCTACACATTGTTAATTTTAGTATAAAATACCATAAATAGGAAAAAAAACCCTAAAGAACAGTATTCCATTTGAATAATATAAATCAGAAAAAAAGACATATACTCATACACTCAAGGTAAAATTATGTTTAAAAAAAAGAGCTTAAACAAGTTTTTTTCATGATTTTTAAAAAATATTTATTTTTAGTTGTAGTTTAACACAATACCTTTATTTTATTATTTATTTTTATATGGTGCTGAGGATGGAACCTAGGGCCCTGCACATGCTAGGCAAACGCTCTACCGCTGAGCCACAACCCTAACCCTTCATGATTTTTTTATTTTATTATCTAAAGACTATAGAGGTTTAGCACAGAGATGAAATGCTTGCCTATCTGGTGCAAGGATCTGAATTTGAACCTGAGTTATGAAAAACAAAAACAAAACAAACCAGGTCTTATGTACTCGTTATAACTAAACTAAATATTTAATAATCTATCCTGATGTCTTTTGAGTCATGCTTTTAACTTTGTATATCCTCAGATCAAATAAGCACATTTTTTCATTTCAGAGAAAAAAGGATAGCATTTCAGAGACTATTAAATTCCAATAATCCACTAAATTTAACAGTCGAAACTACTTTCCTATTTTGCCATCCTTTATCACCAGTATGATTCTCATGCCAAGTCCCCCCTGTGTCCAAAGATACACACTGTCATAAACTAGCTGGAATTAAACATTAACTCATACCAAAGTAGCACCTGAAGCATCAAAGTATCAACTGAGCCACAGTACCAAAGGGATAAAATCAAATAACAGAAAAGTACACAAGGCTGGGGCTGGGGCTCAGAGGTAGAGCACTTATCTCACTTGTATGGGGCCCTGGATTCAATCCTCAGCACCACATAAATAAAATAAAGGTATTATGTCCACCTACAACTAAAATAAAATATTTTTAAAAATAATAGAAAAATACAAAAAGAGCAAAAATTGTACAAATAATTTGGTTAAAAATAACAAATACATAAAGACTTGTCAAAATTCATGAAGTTCTAAGAGAAGAAAAAATCCTGATTAAGAAGAAAGTTTACTATAATTACATTAAAAATTGAAGTAAAATTCACAAAAGAAAAACAATGAAACTGTTTTACCTGGAAACACACTGGGAGGAGATGGAGTAGGAACAGCAATAGGAACCCCCACACTCCCACTTCCACTGTTCTCCCGGCTGCTGCTCCGACTACTTGGGTGGCTTCCTCCACTACTCCCACTGCTGCTAAAGAAATAAAAGCCACCAAAATATGAGTATTTATATAGTAATATATCATTAGCATTTCCCAAAAATTGCTGAAATGAAAATAGCTATAAGAAAGACAATTCAAAAACCTTCCCCTTCAAGTATGAATTTCTTAATAAAGTTGGGGGAGAGCTGAGTTCAGTTAGCTTGTTTTGATAACTTTTAATAAGCTGTATTAAAGAAACTGAAAAAGAAGACAAAAATTCTCCATAAATGTTGGAGCTCAACAAATCAAAATAACAAATATTACCTTCGTATATTCCAGTTTAATGCCCATCTGAAGAAACTTCTTTTACAATAAAAACATTTTTCTGAACAAATTATCTTATTTCAATTTGTAACGATATCTTGATATACTATCCCATACTAGTGTTTTGTCGTGTGTAGTTTTTCATCTGTAAAGTTCCACCAAAAAACAACTTGAAATTTTCCGCATCTGGTCCATAATTTCTTTTTTTTCCAGTTCAACTGAACTATTATCTTTGTAGAGAAGTTTGCACTTTGAAATGTCTGTTCTTTTTCTACTTCCTGGCTGCTCAAAGTTACATCAGAACATGAGGAGAGAGAGGTGGAATCAGATGAGGTTTGGGAGAGTAGAGTGAGGAAAAGAACTTAGAACTTAGCACTTGGAAAATGAGAGAGATTTAACTGAAGTTATCTGAACAGAATATGGTACTATGACCATCACATTTTGTGCTGAGGCAGAGAAAATACCTGTAAGTTCGATTTCTTTGATTCACAGAAGCTGTCCTCACAGGGCTCTGCTGCGAGGGAGCCATATTACGGGTTGGGCTAGGTACGTAATCATTTGGTACCACTGGAGGACGCACTGGCTCCAGTGTGCGATAGGGGGAGTGCCGCCTACAAAAAGAAGAGCGTATGTATTGTGTGATTAAGCAAGTTTCGGCACAATAAATTCCAAGAGCTGCCAATAGTGAAGTACAATTTACAATCAGAAATAGGAAATGTGTTTTAACCCAGCTACCAAATTTTAGTCTTTCCTAAAGTATCACTTCTCCAACATTAGGGTTTTGGTAAGTATGCACTATTATTTTTCAGTTTCCAACCTCATTTCCCTGTGCTAATCCAATTCTGTTCCTTTATTTTCAGAGATCCCAAGAGTTTTCCACCATTGAAGCCAATAATTCCTACTCTACTCTTTTCTTAGAAAAAGTGTGAATTATTTTAGTATCATGTCAAAGTATCCCATTGCACTGCATGAAGCACCATCTTCCTCTCCCCTCTCTCCCTAAACCAAAAATGTTCAAAGACAAACACAAGAAATCCAGATTTTGGAATCACAAGCCCCACTCTGATGATCAATACCAGTCCCAACAATTCACTTCCCTTTCTCTGTTAATCTCATCTGCCATTCTCACAGCCTTACTTTCTCCCTCAACTTTCACCTTAGTTTCTCTCCAACTTCTCCAAATTCAACATTTACAAGGGCAAGAAAAAAATTTTAATAGACCACCTAAATCCTTCTACATTATTTACTTTTAACTGTAAAACACAAACCAGACCGATATTAACACACATTTCCCTCTTTTTCACAATTTTTCCTTTTAGAGAAGAAGATGAGAAGATTAAGAAAATAAAATAGGAAGTCAAATTCACAGTGCAACATTAGTGATTATTAAATTAATTCTCTATTTGAAGTTTTTGAATCTTCATGACAATAATAAATAACATCTTATAGATGAGATCTTGGTCTTTAAAAGAACAAACGTTGGAACATCAATATTTAAAAATTAAAAAGCTTTCTTCTCCTGAAATGATATTGTTCAAATGACTTATATATTTTTCAATAATTGACTTCCCAAAAGGCTCCCAGAGTTCCTCTAAGTATTGCTCCCCTGGACAACTCAAGTTATGGATCAATGATTTTGAAGGAGATCATTTTGTAATAAATGACCTTGTGACTCTAATACCCTCAAAGTCTCCCTGCATAAATACACATATTAATAATTAAAAATAGATAAGGTGCTGGATAGGAGAGTAGCTCAAAGGGGAAAAAGGAATGTCAAGACTCTAGATTTAAAATACTTTAGAGCCAGGCATTATGACTCATGCCTGTAATCCCAGCTTCTCCAGAGGTTGAGATGGGAGAATTTCCAGTTCAAGACCAGTCTCAGCAACTTGGCAAGACCCCGTCTCAAAATAAAATAAAAAGGGCTGGGAATGTAGTTTAGTAGGTTCAAGCCTCAGTACCAATAAATAAATAAATATATACATACATACACATATACTAAAAAGTAGTTCAGGTATCTCTGAAATTATAATGTAAATACAAAAATGAAACAGGAAATTTATTAATTTTTAAGAATCTAATTTTTAGATAGTGTTTCCCAAATGATTTAAAAAAAAATGTTCTATTTCATCCAGGGAGAAAACCCTTTGCTAACTGAGAACACAGTGAGGAAAATGACATAAACAAAGTCAAAAAAATAATAATTAAAAAAAACAATAAGGGAGAAGAACAAAATATGATGACAAAGACAAAGACTGTAAAAAAAAAAAAAAATTAGGCTGTGACCATCAACTGACCGAGAGATGCTCATCAACTCTGGTCTCTAAGATCTTGCAGAACTATTGCTAATATCCAAGGAAAATAAATACTGGTATATGAATAAATAATCAAACTTTCAGAGCAAACTAAAATTTTATTTTACTAGAGATTACACAGGCTATCTTGCTAATAATCTTGATTTAAAACTTATATCCATTAGATGCTTTATATAACAGAAATGTAAACATTCTCCAGAAAAATAAATAGTTCCTCCATATTATTCTACTCTTACCACTGCACCAATACCCTACAACATCATCTTAATTCTACCCTGAAGTTTAAATGTTACTTGCTCTACTAGATTGTTTCCTCTCCGTTGTAAGCATAAAACCATTCTATTCCTGGTTGGTAATCATGTTTATTCTGTCTTCTCCTATTCTCATTCTGTTTCCAACAATATTCTCCTTTATATCCCAATTCATTGTTGTCCCATCCTGATCCACAGTGGTTGGTTTTGTTTTGGATTTGTTTTGTTTTGTTTCAGGGGAAGAGGGTTCCTGTATATGTGTATGCGTGTGTGTGTGTGTGTGTGTGTGTGTGTGTGTGTGTGTACATACACTGGGATTTTTGCTATTTACTTTTATTTATTTTTTTGGTGAGGGGGCCAAAAACAAGACTGCCAATTTAAAACTTTTAGTATATATCATAAAGCCAATGGTTGTCAAAGCATTTTGTCTTTGTATAATATATTTTTTAAAATCCAATTTGTGGTATAGTGACCCTGAAAAGGTAACAGAAAATAAATATTACCCCCTTTTACAGATGAAAAAACTGAATTGTTGAGAGACTGAATATAAAGGACCACAGGGCAAGCAGTAAGCCAGAACTTTAGCCAACTGTCTTCTGGGCTATATTTTATGCCCACCTGATCATAAATCTCAATCATGATAACTAAGCTTGTATTATGATGTTACAGAAGAAAAAAAGTCAAGCTTTTCCATTAATTGACCATTTTGCCAAAAGTTAAATCCAGAGCCCAATTCTATAGCTCTAAATCAAAACTCAACAGTATCATAACAAGGTATATTGAATTTTATAATCTATACAGCCTTCTTGGGAAGGGTAATCCAATACAACTATAATACAAAAGGACTGCAAAATATTTCTGGAAAAACAAAAAGTATAATGATTAAGATGGCAATTTACAGGAGCTGGGCTGTAGCTCAGTGGTAGAGTGCTTGCCCAGCATTTGAAGCCCTGGGTTTGATCCCCAGCACTATTTAAAAAAAAAAAAAAAAAAAAAAAAAGACTGCACTTTATAATAAACCATGAACTTGGGCTAGGATTATATCTCAATTTAAAATTCATTAGAAAAAATAATTTCTAACCAAATATCTTTAATGTATAAAGATGTGCTTCCCAGAAAAAGGGAAAAATTACAAACCCAAGAAATAATCCTGGGGAAAAATCTTTTTTTTGTAAATATTTTTTAAAAATCATTTTTAACACAACACTGCATGAAATTATTTTCTATTATACTTAGTTATATACTCACCCAAGTGTCCCTTTCCCTGACATAGGGGGACTGGGGGGTTTCTGAGTTGGAGGTGTTGTACGTGGCAGCCCACCCATCTTCATATTCTGGGTACTCACCTAAAAAATTTCGAGGAAAACTCAACTTAACTTGCATGCAGTGAAATAAAGTACTGGGGGGAAATAATGCTATTCTATTTAACAAAGGAAGGGAAGGTTTAAATACAGGAAAAAAATTAGAGGCCATGCATTTCATATGCAATTTCTAATCTACTATTATTCTACAGTTGTACTCAAAGGACTCTTCCTATCATGATTTTCAAATGATTATAAACTTGTATGCAAAGAATTTATTTGCCATTAGGCCATCACACCAACAGATCACTGGTTAGATTATATGATGTTACATTCAACTGAAGAAACTGCTAACTATTAAATTTTTACTTTTAATAAAAAATAACAATCAGAAACAATAAAGTCTTCAAGTAATTCCTTATTTTTTAGTTAGCTTCCTTTAGACAGTAACTACATAAAACAAAACGTTTCCCAACTAAAAATACCCAACTATGCATATGATCTACTGTAATTAGAGGATATAAAATAAATTGTATGATATATAGAAAGAACACGTTCGTTTTTTAAAGTTGCAGATCACCCTCACAATTCGAATTTCTTTAATGTTCTATTATGAGGAAATGACCTACCTGACAACTGCTAGAAATTAAGGCATATTCTCAAACATCTGAACCAGAAAGTTAGGACAGAGGTATTTCATTCAAATATGAGTAGCACAAAGGGCCACTGGCAATATCCTGCTTTCAATGGGAATTTGGCCACTCAGGCCCAAACTAAAGGTTAATTCAGGCATAAGGAGGTGTGATTTAGTCCTTTATCAGAGTTGGACCATGACTCTACTTACTATTCTATTCTCAATTGAACATAAAAGTATAGAAAACATGGATAATCTGGGAAAAACGAATGTCACCAAAGGAAAAAGAGAAATTTCTAGCAATCTGAATATCTTATAAAAAACTAACAGAAGTTATTCACAAATTCAATTCAAATGCAATCTCAAGTTGTTTGAGACTATCAATAGGTTAAGTTAATGCCCACAATGGGCACCTGGCCCTATTTTAATCCTCTAATATTATAAACTGCTGGCTTTAAAACACACTTCAAAAAAACATTTTAACTTTCTAATAAAAATATATTTTGAGTATTCAAATTACATTTGTAAAATGAAGCTGTAAGATATTATATTAATGAAGTCAGAATACATTTATAATTTCAATTTTAAAATGTAAGTTTTAAAAAAACAAATCATAATTGCATACTGATGTATCAAGGCTGTCAAAATCAACTCTGGCCTGGGTGATATTTTTTAATTCTAAAATACTACTTTGTTATCTGAGTAGGCAAGAAATAACATATCAAGAAACAAATTCTTCAAATGAATAGCCCAGTGAACAAGTTGTGTGTGATGTTAAAACAATCTTTAATGACAAATGATACCTTGAAATATCAATATTATTAAAGTGAAGCATTTATCTGTAATCCTTTTGTTGCCCTTTTAAACCATAAATACAAAACAAACCAATTATTAAGTAAGAATAAAAATTAACTTATCCTTGCTCTCCTCCTCATTAAAAAGCAGAGGACATACTAATTATATCTTACAATGAAAATGCTAGAAGGTTGTTTTTTTTTTTAAATCAATCCACATTTGAGGAAAATTTTAAGAATAATCTCACAAATAACCAATATAGCTTTTAAAACTGTAGATCTTCATTCAATGATACCACAAGATTTTAAAGTGTAGTAACCAAAGTCCTTTAAGCTCAACCTTAAACAACATAAAACCCAAAGTTATAAGTGATGAGGGAGAAGTGAACCAAGCACTAAACTATAAATCAATTTGCTAGAAACAGGAAGGAAAAGGAGCAAGAATAGAAAAGGAGTTAAAAAAAAAAAAAAAAAAAGAATTTTATTCTATACATGGGATAGCAAAAATACTTGAAAATAACTTTCCAATTTGATTTGTTTTTGGATTTGGTATATGAGTGTTTTTGTTTAAAATTGCAGTATCTTTAGAACCTGCTCCAAAAATAGATTCAAATTAATAATCCATAAATTAAAGTCTTGTGGACATCTAAACAAACAAAACTCAATATATTTTATAATCCATAGAATCCTCAAATGATTGTACTTGCTTGGTTAATGAGTTAGATGAGTAACTTAAATCACTTAAGAAACCAAAAAGATGCTGAGTAAAATCCAGTCTAATTTTATACTTCATTGATACTGTATTATTTTTCAAACAAGCTGAAAGAGTTTGCAATATTTTCCAAAGACCATTTTCTTTGTGAAAAATA
The DNA here is from genome assembly GCF_045843805.1 of Urocitellus parryii. Taxonomy (NCBI): domain Eukaryota; kingdom Metazoa; phylum Chordata; class Mammalia; order Rodentia; family Sciuridae; genus Urocitellus; species Urocitellus parryii. The sequence continues at coordinate 252,336,690 of NC_135531.1, read as the reverse complement.
TTTCTGTGCTAATTTAAACAATAATTACACCACACGGAATATAAATACTGCCACCTACATTAAAGAAATAGAACAGAAATAAATGCCAAAAGAAGCCAGGCACTGTGGCACATACCAGTAATCCCAGTGGCTTGGGAGGCTGAGGCAGGAGGATCGAAAGTTCAAGGCCAACCTCAGCAATTTAGCAAGGCCCTAAGCAACCAGCAAGACCCTGTCTCTAAATAAAATACAAAAAAAAAAAAAAAAGGGCTGGGAATGTGGCTCAGTGTTTAAGTACCCTTGAGTTCAATCCCCTGTACCGTAAATGAATAAATAAATGATAGATAGATAGATAGATAGATACCAAACAAAACAATTTCTGTGTAAAAGGAGAACATGTGTTATAATTAAGCAAAACACTTGACTACATTGTGTGTTGATAGAGGTGAACTTCAACATTTGTATGTGTATGTACATATGCTTACACCAACAACTCTGAACAAAGACAAAGCAAGACTAGAGCTGCTTCATAATGGTAATTAGTCTTGAAATATTTTTTTAAAATATTTTTTAAAAGGCCAAGTGTAGTGATGCAAACCTGTAAACCCATCTACTTGGGAGGCTGAGGTGGGAGAATTACCTGAGCCAAGGAGTTTGAGTCTAGCCTGGACAATATATAGCAAGACCCCAGAAGGGCATCCAGGATGGGGGGATATAGCAGAATTATCATCTGGCACATAAATGTCTAGTTAATGGTCCTGAATCAGGAACAGCAGTGTTCATTATACTTTTCAAAGTTTTATTTGTGAATTGGAATGAATCTTTATACTGGCTGACAACAATAATAGTATTATGTATTCCAAATATTGTATTATTTATTGCAAAAAGCAAAAAATCCCTGTGAGATAAGTGAAGAAAGTATTAGGCACAGCAGGAAAAGCTTCTTCTTCTTTCCCCCCACCCCTTTACTGGAGAGACACCTTCAAAACTGAAGAAATATTTCATTTAGGTCATGAAGATTAATGCTTGGCCATTCCTCAATACCTTCCTCTAGGCCTATGATAAAGGAATGCAAATGATACTGAAGGTATGAGTTCCCCTATTACCAAAAATCGGGTTCTCATAAGGTTTGGAGATCTCTACGCATCAGGTCAATTATTATACCTTAATATTTCTACAGTACTCCCAGCTTTCCTGCTATATTCTTCTGGTGCATTCAATACCTCCTGAATGTTGATATATCATGGTTATGTACCACATAACAATGTTTCACTCAATAACTGACTGCCCTCAGTTGGTGTAAGTATACTCCATGATATTCACTCAATGCCAAAATTAACTAATGGCATATATATATATATATATATATATATATATATATATCTCCATCCATCCCTATTATTAAGTAATGTATGGCCATATAATTTTGATTTAAAATGGCAAGGTTTTCTAGCATTCTTTGAACTTCAGAGGATTACTTCTAAAGCATTATTTCTAAAGCTGGTCAGCCAATTATCTCTACTTCACAGAAGTCATCACCTCCTACTGACAGATAGATCAGAAGTAGATGTATTCTAAAATAATATGTGATATATCCCTCATTTTATCAATCACCTACCAGACTATTATGTATAAGAATACAGGCCTATAGATAAAGGAGAGAGTCTGGGGAATACAATGGTCTATAAAAGTAATAAATATTACTAGTATATTTAAAACAAAAAGAAATATTTACAAATTCTGTAGAAATCAAACAAAAAAAGAAATACCAATATTCGAAGAAATTGTTAGAAAGTTTCAGAGAGAAATAACTGAGCTACACTATTAAATTAAAAAAGAAAAGGAATAGAGGAGAGCAAGGGGATTGAGAGAGGGGGAGGAGGGAAGGGCATGGGGAAGTACTAGGGAACAAACCTGCCAAATTGTGTACATATACTATGTACTGCAATGAATCACATATATATGTGAGAAAATGCACTAATTAAAATAACAGTAACAAGAGAAGGGAGATCAGTTAAGTAGAGCAAGCAAATCCAGGAAGGAAGGAGGAAAGGGTAAGGGAAGGTACTGAGGAATAATAACAATCAATTAGGTGCATATATGAACATGGCATTATGATCCCACTATTATGTATAATTTGAATGGACCACTTAAAAAAATAAAAGTGCACTTAGCATGCCAAGGCCTTGGGTTCAATCTCATCACCACAAAGAAAAAAATCTGATTTAAAAATACAAAGAGAAGAGGCTGGGGTTGTGGCTCAGTGGTAGAGTACTCATCTAGCATGCACGAGGCACTGGGTTCGATGCTTAGCACCACATAAATGTAAAATAAAGATATTGTGTCCACCTTAAAAAAACTAAAAAATACAAAAATTTTCGGGCTGGGATGTAGCTCAGTGGCAAAGCATCTGCCTTGCATTCGCAAAGCCTAGTTCCAAAAAAAAAAACTTTTTTAAATACAAAGAGGAATATGTGTAGGTTATGTCTGTATATGGAATAGAGGATGGGATAAAACTTGTCAAGTACCTCTGAACCTTCATTCTCTGTCCAGCATTATTCTCCACTATATTCCCAATCAGTGCATAATTCTTTGGATTCCTAGAGTAGAGCTTTTTGGTGCAAAGAGCAAAAGATGTTACTATCTAAATGTGATGTTAAGGGATGTCATCTAAGTATAATTCCTTGTTAGACCTTTCTAGGAGCCCCTCAGTTGGACCTGTCTCCTACATGGGAACAGACCCTGAACTCAGGAAGGTTAAGAAGGAATCACAGTGGGAAACAATTATGGCATAGCAAGTTAGACAACTGATCTAAATCTTACAGATAAAGGATCTATTTCTGTGTTTTCTTCAGTTAATATTTCTGTGTACCTCTATCACTTTGGAAGTTAACACATTAATAACCAAAATTTAAAGCCAGCCTTTAGAGGAAAAGGATGAAGACAGTCACATTCCCTGCTTTTGGGTCTTCCCATTTATAAGGAAATCAGAATCTCCCCACAATTCCACATACCTAACTCACCTAACCTGAGGTTCAAAGTCAACGCCCATCAATAACACAAGGTATATATCTGCCTGGGCTCCTCTAGTCAGCCTTATCTACCATAACCAGGTGAAATTTCTGTGACCATAGTTAACACTAGTTAATGACTCGGAACTCAGTCATCTTGTCTAATGGTTACCACTGACTATGCTGAAGACATGGAAACAACAGGATGTCAGATAGAAAAAATACTTGAAAAGATATTATAAAGTTTGGTTTAATGAATAACTAAGAGGGGGCTGGGGTTATGGCTCAGTGGTACAGTGCTTGCCTAGCATGTTCAAGGCCCTGGGTTTGATCCTCAGCACCACATAAAAATAAACAAAATAATGGGGCTGGGGATGTGGCTCAAGCGATAGCGCGCTTGCCTGGCATGCGTGCAGCCCAGGTTCGATCCTCAGCACCACATACCAACAAAATGTTGTGTCCGCCGAGAACTAAAAAATAAATATTAAAAATTCTCTCTCTCTCTCTCCCCTCTCTCACTCGCTCTTTAAAAAAAATTAAAAATAAAAAAATAAACAAAATAAAACTATTAAAAAATAAAAAAATAACTAAGAGAAAGATATACTAAGTTTGGTGAAAATCATTTTTTTAAAATATTTGTTGATTGACCTTTATTTATTTATTTAATTTATTTATATGTGGTGCTGAGACTCGAACCCAGTGCCTCACACATTCCAGGCAAGTGCGCTACTGCTGAGCCATAACCCCAGCCCAATGAAAATCATTTTATTAACATTTTATTTGGGGGCTCGGGCTACAGCTCAGTGACAGAGCACTTGCCTAGCATATCTGAGGCACTAAGTTAAATACTTAGCACCACATAAAAATAAACAAATAAAATAAAGACATGCTGTCCATCTGCAACTACAAAAAAAAATTTTAAACATTTTATTTGACAGATTCCTGAATATAGTTGAATTATTTTAACGTTAATCCTCCAAAATAATAAAACCTTACTGAAACAAATCACAACAGGAATATATCTCTAATTAAATTACTTTTTTTCCCCCCTAGTGCTGGGAATCAAACCCAGGACTTCACACATGCTAGCCAAGTCCTCTATCACTCAATAATACGCCCAGTCCCGATCTCAAATTTTTAATTTGTAATTTGTTAAATATTACCATGAGTTTTGCTGTTTCATATACAATCAATATTCACCTTTAAAAACTCTAAAAGTGAACTTATATCAAAATACATATTTTATACAGTTATTTGAAAAAAAGACATTTTTTGTAAGATAGATGATACTGCAACTTAAACACATAACACTGAATATTTTGTGTTTCTCAGTTTCTTTATATTAATTAATAATCAGAAAATGACAGATTGTCCAAAAGGTATATAGTAAAGCACACCATTTATAGAATAAAAAGGCTATTACACAGGGGGAGGTTTAAATACAACACATATGTTGGCCCTCCAATCCATAACAAATTTTTACACTTAAAAAATCCAGCTAATTTTATTTCCTAACAACATTTTATGATAGAGTAGCTTACATTTCAGTTTCACAAAATATAATAATACAAAATAACCATTCATTCAACAGATACTTACTAAGCACCTGATGTCTGTCAGGCACTATTCTAGACACAAAGGATAAAGCAGTGAAGGAAACAGACAAAATATCTAACCTCAAGTAACATGAAGACATATACAAAGCTGCATGACAAAAATAAAATAAACAGGTTTTTTTTTTTTTTTTGGTTTTAAAAGGCCAGGCACCAAATATCTTTTTGCTCCCCATATGTAATATTCTACATAAGAACAAAGAATGGAAATCCAGCCCTGGAATCTCTTACCTTAAATCTAAGCAACCACTTAATGCATAAATGGAGCAAATAAAAGAGGTAAGGAAAAAAAGCATTGAAAGGTTAGTTCGAACTTCAGGATGTGAAGAGAAAGGAAAAAAAAAAACAGAAAAACAAGTTAAGCATTCAGCATTAACAAAATAATGTTTCAGTAGATCATAGAAAGAGTGGTTAAAGCAGAATGTGTCATGAACAAGAGTTTCTTTGATGAGATTATTTAAAACATTATTTTCATCAAAAACTTAATTTCATTAAAGATTTATTCAAATTAGTGATCCTTGAACACTAAAATACAATTAAGGGACTACAAAGTCCTAAAAAAATAACATTTTACTTTGAAGAGTAAACAAAATTCACTGGAAGGAAATCACCTTTTAATTATATAAATAGACAAGCACAAATGTAAATTTGTTGCATTCCAAGTGTCTTTTGGCATTAGATTCTGGCAGTATCCTAAAACAGTCTATTAGAAGTTGTTAGCATTGAATAAGTTTTCCCAAGTTAGAATAAATTTCAGTTATTAATTAACCATTCAATTGCATATCCGATTTCAAAATGTTCTAATTAGGAATTAAGATGCATGTAGGTATCAATTATAAAAATAAGTATCAAATTCCAGATAATAATGTTTTCAAAACTCTGAAGGAAAATATTTTAAAACTAAATTTGTACCTAAATTTACATAAAATTTATATTTAACTGACTTATGTCCATAAAAGTATACATGTATTTTTTAAATATGTTTATATATATTTGGGGCTGGGGTTGTGGCTCAGCGGTACAGCACTCGCCTGGCACGTGCAAGACCCTGGGGTTTGATTCTCAGCACCACATAAAAATAAAATAAAATAAAGGTATTGACAACTACAACTAAAAACTATATATTAAAATATATATACTTATATATTTATATTACCAACTGCATGAACTATAGAGTTTCACTATAGGCATATATCCATATATACTCAAAGTCATATTTGATAAACATTAAAAAAAGACAATGACTTATTTTTTAGTTGTAGGTGGACATAATACCTTTATTTTTATTTTTAATGTAGTGCTGAGGATTGAACCCAGTGCTTCACATGAGCTAAGCAAGTGCTCTACCACTAAGCCACAACCCTAGCCCAATCCATTATCTTTTAAATTCCTGATTAAATATAAATTTTAATGCTTAGCTGAGGCTCTAAATGTTTTAAGTACAAATACCAATTTAAAAGAAATCCACATGCTATTCTGTTGTGGCTGGTGTTTTTTGGTTTTCTTTCATTCGTGTGTGTGTGTGTGTGTGTGTGTGTGTGTGTGTGATTTTGCAGTACTGGGGATCAAATCCAGGGCCTTACACAGGCAAAGTGCATGTTCTACCATTGAGCTACATTCCCAGTCCTCCTCAGTTTTGACCATGGCACTTGATATACATCCAAGGTACTCTAATACATCTTGAAAGATAGGCAAAATATGCAATGGCTACATACTCAAAAGCAGTGGAAAAATTAATTCATGTATTACTTTTATCTACACTATTCTCACCCAAAACACTGAGATAAAATTATACTAGGAAAAAAAACAAAGCACATGTCATTAATGGGTTGTTTCCAAAAACTAATGCCAAAAGTCTGCTGATAAATTTTTGGGATAAACTAAATACTTTAATAGCATCTTTAATTATTTTTAATCCGTAATATTAAATCATTAAAAGATTAATAAAGATTATACCACACTGTTCCATCTGAATGAAATATTACCATAATTGATTAAGCAAATTCAATTTATTCAAAGATGACCATTCAAAACTTGAGAATATAGCACTAAGAGAAAAAGCAAGAAGGATAAAATAGTTATAGTAGTAAGGAATCCTTACGACCACAACTGGGTCAAAAGTTTTAATTTCCTAAAGACTTGGTTGACAAAAAAACTATACTTACCTTTACCCCATGCCCAATGTCATCCAGAATTGTATAATCAATAGGTTTTCTAATATAACGAACTGGTCGCTCAAGATTGGCTGGAGCAATAATCTTATGTGTCCTTGAAGTGTTTTTATTGGTAGTCAAAATGCCAATTTCTCTTCTTGCAACTTTCTCTTTATGAATATCAACTGTCTGCAAGATATAATATTAAAAAAATAGACAACACAAAAATGTATGCTCTGATATCAAAAACCAAAATACAAATACCCAAAGATTTAACACTGCTGTTTTTATTCACTTGTTAAATTTTCTCCTTTATGGATTTTCTCCAATTTTAGGCTACTGCAAAGGTTAGCAAACCACAGTCCACAGGCCAAATCTGGCTTACCACCTAATTTTATAGCCCACAAGCTAAGAGTAGTGTTTACATATTTTAATGACTTTAAAAAAGAAGAAAATGTCCTGATGTGAAAATTATACGAAATTCAAATTACAGTTTCTGTAATTTTAAAAATTTTTTTTTCAGTTGCTGATAGACCTTCATTTATTTATATGAGGTGGAGAGAATCAAACCCAGTGCCTCCCACATGCCAGACAAGTGCACTACTGCTGAGCCACAGTCCCAGCCCCAGTTTCTGTAATTTTATTAGAATACAGACACACTGCCTACTTGCTGACTTTCCTGTGGCTACTTCTATACTACAATAAGAAGATAAGTAATCACAACAAAGAACTTATGGCAAACAAAATCTCAAAATATGTTATTAGCTGGCCTCTTTACAGAAAAAGTTTGCCAAGCCTGAATTAGAGCATGCCATGTTTCACTCTCCATTAAGATTTAGTCTTATAAAATGATGAGAGCCCAAATGATTTATCAGTTATGTTTTTAAATAACTTATTAGCAAAATTTTTATTAATGCTTAAATATATTTTCATTTAAAAAGAGAGCTAAAACATAAATACACACTAAAAAGTCAATTTAATAGTAAAACTTAAGTTTGCCTATATTTTATCATGACATAAGGCTTACCAAACATTTCATTAATTTATCTGTACTTATTAAATTACAGAACAACATTTAGTATAAATGACAATGTATTTTACTTTACAGTATTCTATTTGCTAACAAAGGGTAAATTTCTCAGGTAATTAATTTATTAAAGCATCACTTTTTTAACTGCTGGTTGCAAGTTAGTGGTACATAAGCAGCAATTACTTTAAATGAAATGCAACAGAAACATCACACTGCAAGTACACACAGTAAGGTTAAGTACCGTTTCTTTAAACATGTTTGTTATATAAATAAATATATACGCGAAATATGCACTGAATACCACTTAAAATGCATTTTTCTCCTGCAGGTTGCAATTAGAGTCTGCAAAAGACTTGACTAAAACTGGTCACATCTCTTTACCACCATTTCTGGCTCAAGCAGCAATTAATAGTAACTTTTTTCCCCCAAAGTTCTCCCCAGTCCTACTTCAAGAAGTAACAATGAAAACAATGATAAGCATTCTGACATTCCTTGTCATCTACTTGAGGGAACTAGCACAGTACAGAAATAATGTCACTAATGCAAGTTTTTCTGTACTGTGCTAGTGAATAAAGATTGAAGATGAATAAAGTTTAATAAGTCATCCTGAATGATTAAAATATGGGCTAGGAAAATAATTTCATTGTTTACTAGCAAATGTGCTTCAAGATAAAAACAATGTATAACACTTTTTTACATAATTGGTCTTGTCAGATCAATAAGAGAAAATTCATCAGAGAAGTTAATACTCTTGTAGATATTGATTTTGCTCTCCCTAGTTTTTAGAACACACTTAACTTATTCAGATATGAAAACATAAAAATGCAAACCTGACAAACTACAATAGAATTTAAACCTTACAGCAAATTAAACTTCAGTTGACATTTTGTAACCAATTATTCTTTGCTGTGGGAAGACTTCCTGAACAATGTAGAATGTAAACCATCCAGGTAGACACCTGTAAGCATGCCTTCCACCTCCAGATATAAAAACCAAAAATGTTTGACATTGTAAAATGTCCACTTAAGGGCAAAACTGCTCTAGTTAATAATCAAAACTGTAGAAAGAAATTATTCATTTGCTTGTTCCTTCCATTATTAACTCTCCAATAGCAATTGTTTTCAAACTTTCCACAAGAGCTGACTCAACATTAATGCTTCCAAAGCACTGGGTTCAATACCCAATACCACATACACATGAAAATCAAATCCTCTAATGATTGCCTAAGAATAAATACTTAGAGTCAACTTTTTTTAAACGTCCATAATAATAAAGGTAACATATAAATATCTGGCTAAGAAAACCAAAAAGTATTAATTTGGCTGGTTTGTTTTGGTTGTTACAGTCCTAGGTCTTAAACACAAGGCCTAGCACATACTAGGCAAGCACTCCACTACTCTGCTAGATTCTCAGCTCTATTAATGTTGTTCTTACCATTCACTACCACACCAGTTTGAACCATGGATAGAATCAAATATGCCTTTAGAAAATGTATGTGGTTTTATTTGGACTTTGAATAAAAACTTTGAGAGCACTAAATCTATTCCATAAATAAGTAGAGAATTTAGCCCAGAAAATTCTGAGGTTTTCAGCAATCACCTATCTCAATTTTATAAAAGCTTTTTCCTTATAGAAAATATAAGCATATTCAAATTAAAATAATACAATGGACATCACCACCCCATACTTACTGCAGCTTCAACATTCATCAACTCACAGTCAAATATCAGTTAAAAAATATTTAGTGGGGCTGGGGTTGTGGCTCAATAGTAGAGCACTTGCCTAGCATGTGTGAGGCACTAGGTTTAATTCTCACCACTGCATATAAATAAATAAAATAAAGGTTCATAAACAACTAAAATATATTTTTTTAAAAAACATTTACTGAAGTTCTTATATTTTTAAATATTTATTTTTTAAATTAAAAATATGGCTACTGTTTTCCTAAATCAAATAACACAGTCTCTATTACCTTTTCCTTCATGATATTTTTGACATTATAATACTAAAGCATATTAAGTTAAATTTTTAGAAGTTCAGGTTCAATAGTGATATTTAGTAAGAATTCTAATAGTAAAAAAAATAATAATTCAAATTTATCCTGGGTTTCTAAAGTTATAAATTATAAGATAATAAACTTACACTTATTTAGAAAAGGCCTCAAGAATAACACTCACCTGTGGCAAGTAAAATACATGTTTACCTAGCAAACAAATATGATCTAAACTAATGCAAGTCTACTCCTTGTTAATACTATTATTGTTTGCTGCAGAGTACATTAACAAAAAAACATACCAATGAATATCACTGCAATGTGCAGGACTTAAACATCTATTCTTCAATGGTTCCTTATTAGAAAGTCTTCCCATCCTTCTTACTGCTATTGCCAAGCTGATCTCACATGCTGCAGGCTGCCCCCAAGACATTTCAGCCACACAGTGCCAAACCAGGTTCTTATAGGATATCTCAATTTCCTTGAGGAAATCAGTAATACTGACTTCCAGAGCTCCTTTGCAAGCCTAAGCCCCACTCCCAAATCTCCCTCATGAACCCAAGCACATGCTCAGGCCACAGCAGATGACAGAAAGATACTTGTGTAAATATTTTGTTTTAGGTTTCTCCATGCATTGCTGTTTCCCATTACCACATATATTCAGAGTTGACTGTACTGGATAGCACTACCTCAGTTAGCTGCCCATCAGTGTGGGAAAAAATCTGCAATCAAACAATTACAATTGATTAACTAAGTTGGGTGTTTTTTAATATGTCTCATTAATTAAGCTAATGTTTGAACTAAGCATTTAACTATTTAAATTACACATGTGCTCCAAATTATGCATCTTTCATAATATCAAATCATTACTAACAGTAATTTTTATTTATTCATTTTATAGTAATATATAAACTATGCATAGGATATTAATTAGGAAATATATAAATTCTACTATCTATATGTAATCACATATTAATAATCTTAAGTGGTATTTAAGAATTTTTAAGCAAAATATATATATATATATATATATATATATATATATAGCTACATATAGAAAGCTTTAAATAAAAAGTTATCCTACATGTTGAGTTATTGAAGATTTATACCTTCCACTGCCTTTTAGTACCTAACCCTTGATAAGCATTACTGCCATAGTTTTAAATTATTTTACAATTATTCTTTTGTATCTCCTTTACTTACTACCTACTAATTAATACAGTGCCTGGCCTTATAATTCCTATTTAGCTCTCTTTCTCTTTTTTTTTTTCAATGTTGGTACATTCTCTGCCCCTTGACCACTCTCTTGATCTTTTATTTTAAGCCATGATGAACTGAACACAGATAGTGCTACTTTTACTAAGCAAGAGAAAGATGGGCCTTGCTCCTAAGAATTTTAGTTCATAAACTGATAAAAATTTCAGTTTAAATAATGTTCTAGAAGTTGTTTTTTTTTTTAACTTACCAAAATGGACACAAAATCACGCACAAAGTAAACAAGATTCATCCTTATACTTTATACTACACTGACTCAAGGGTATGTCTGTATGTGCTTATATATGCAAGTATTCAGTAAAATTATATGTCTACTCTGACATTTACACATCACTGAAAGAATTTGTTTTGTGGTACTGAGGACTAAACCTAGCATGTTCTATCATTTAGCTACATGTCCAGCCCTTTTTAGTTTTTATTTTGAGAAGGGTTGCAATAAATTGCCCAACCTGGCCTTGAATTGGCTATCCTCTTCCCTCCACCTCCAGAGTGAACAGGATCACAGACCTACACTGCTACAACCTGGCTCATGCTTGAAAAATATTTAATGTTAACTCCTACAGTCAGTTTGAAGTTTAAAATGTTCAGTTATTTTTTAAAATAACAAATTTCCAAAGAATTAAATAATAGCAACAAAGCTAGAGGCATAATTTTTAAAAAATCAAAATTCATCATCCCTAAAGTACCTAAAATAACCCATGTCAAGAACCTATCCTTAAAAAAATAAAAAATAAAATAAAATGAACCTATCCTAACACTACCTTGATGAGTCTGGTGTAAATGTGGGTACTACTTAATACTCTATTGTCCTTTTAGAACAGTAAAAAAGTATCTGACACTTTACATTCCTAATCAATCATCTCTATTTTTTTTAAGTATTTGACATTCAGAAAGCATGGATTACTTACTATTTATTTTTGTTGATGTGGTTTTCTTTTCCTGATATGTAGTTTGTACAGTCATTGGAATTCTCATCGCCAAATTCCAACTCAGAATAATTTGGAAAACAGCTCAGTTTTATCAGAGTAATAGTAATTTTAGGTGGTCAGAGTAATAACAGTTGTATCAGAGTAATAGCAACAATGAGATCAGTGGACATAAAAAAGAGCCAACAGAACATAAAGAGAAGCAAATACAAACCAACCTCATCTGTGAGAATATCAGAAGAATAAAGAAGTCAGAAAGACAGTTCAGAAATCATCTAGTCTTATAATCTTATGCAAGAGAAAACTGAAGTTCAATTATCTTCAGAAAAGCCAGAGTAAAATTTAGATTCCCCTGACCCACCCTGCTTCAATCTTAGTGTTCATTTCCACTACAATGGAGAAAAGGGCAAGAGCATTAGGAAGTGGAAAAGTGATTAAGGTTCAACCTCAGGAAAAAAAAAATAAAAGAAGTACTCATGAAAAAAACCTCTATACCCCAGGTATCTATAATGTATTCTTGTCCTGAAACATTCTACCAGATAACCCTTATAATTCCTGAAGCCTGCTGCCATTCCAATAAATATGTGATCTCCAACTTGACTGACCCTCCATTATTACTATTTAACTCAACATTCTCTACAAATTCTCAGAACCTAGTATTTTTGCCAAAGTTGCACAAAACTCTGATCTCAAGAATCCTGACTTCCTCTAAAAATATAATATTTTAATAACAGACAATAATGACAAACTTAAGAATCCAACTTTTTTTTTAAAAAGTATTTTAAGAACAGAAACTTGGGCTGGGGATGTGGCTCAAGTGGTAGCGCGCTTGCCTGGCATGCGTGCGGCCCGGGTTCGATCCTCAGCATCACATACAAAGATGTTGTGTTCACCAAAAATTGAAAAATAATATTAAAGAATTCTCTCTTCTCTCTTTCTTAAAAAAAAAAAAAAAAAAAAAACTATTCCCACAGACTGTTTTTATATGGCCCAAAAGGCAAGAATCATTTTGTCATCAGAAAAGTATTTATCTCTAGGATAGAATCTTAAGTAATTTCCATAGAAGAGGAGACAAGTGGGGTCTTTAACATATGTGATGAAGAATTTTAGGCAATATGGAGATTCCCAAGAGAACCTGAAATGGAACCACCATTAGACCCAGCTATCCCACTCCTCAGTTTATACCCAAAGGACTTAAAGTGATACGGCTACATCAACGTTTATAGCAGCTCAACTCACAATAACTAAACCTATGGAACCAACCTAGATGCCCTTCAACAAATGAATGGATAAAGAATGTGGTATATATGCACAATGGAATATTACTTAGCCTTAAAGAAGAATGAAGTTATGGCATTTGCCAGTAAATGAATGGAGCTAGAGAATATCATGCTAAGCAAAGTAAGCCAATCTCAAAAACCAAAGGCCAAATGTTTTCTCTAGTATGTGGATGCTAACTCATAATGGGTGGTGGTGGGGGAAAACCTAGGGAAGAATAGAGGTATTTTGGATTAGACAGAAGGGAGTAAAGGGAGAGAAGGGGGTATGGGGATGGGAAGGATAGTAGAGAATGAATCAGACATTATTACCCTATGTGCATATTTGATTATATGACCAGTGTGATTCTACATCATGTACAAACAGAAGAATGAGAAGTTATACTCCATTTATGTATGATGTGTCAAAATACATTCTACTGTCATATATAACTAATTAGAACAATTTTTAAAATTTTTAAGAAAGAATTTCAGCATATGTCAGTACTGGCACAGAAATTTATTTAGGAAAGCAATGAATACACATTCAAGAGAGAATGCAGGCCAAGAGCAATCCCTTGGTATAGAATGTTAATACTGATAGAGAAACAGCAGCTAGGGGCTGGATTAGAGATGGAACCAGGGCAAAGTAATTCAATTTTACCCTAGTTTTTCTAGAGCTTACACATTGCTCTCATGTTACTTTTTGCAGGAAAGGGTGTCGATTAAGGGAACCAGCCAATGGAGCAGGTTGGGTTGCTCAGGAGTTGCTTGTTTTGTATTCCAAAAGTTTATTTATGCATTCTGCATTTCAACAGTTAATGGGCACTTCTTTTTGAGACTCGGTATATCTTTCCTTTTCTGTATTCCCAAATTCTTATCTGTGTTCTAACATTTATAAGTAGTTGTTTAAAAACATACTTGCAAGGACTGGTGGCTTATGCCTGTCATTCCGACTACTCAAAAGGCTGAGGAAGGAGAATCACAAGTTTAAGGCTAGCCTGGGAAACCTAGCAAGACCCCATCTCAAAATTAAATTAAAAAGGGTTGGAGAGGGGATGGGGATTTAAGCTCAATTGGTAGAGTGCTTGACTCACATGCACAAAACCCTGGGTTCAATCCCCAACAACCCCACCCTCCCACACACTCACACTCTACTGTCATGTATATCTGAAAAGAACAAATTTAAAGGGAAAAAAAGGTAGGGCTGGAGATAGGTAGCTCAGTGGTATAGCAATTGCCTACCAAAAGCAAAGCCCTGGGTTTAATCCCAGTACTCTATGCCCTACCCTACCTCACCCCCCACCCCACCCCCTCAAAACAAACAAACAAACAAAAACTCTATAAAGAATAAGACTGAGATCATATCTAACTGACAAAACCTAAAATTCCACCTGCCCCTTTACAGAAAAAGTCTGCCAACCCCAATTTTAGTATTTACTGAGTATCTGCCTTTTTTTTTTTGGTACCAGGGATTGAACTCAGGGCACTTGACCACTGAGCCACATCCCCAGCCCTATTTTGTATTTTATTTAGAAACAGGGTCTCACTGAGTTGCTTAGCAGCCTCTCAGTTGCTGAGGCTGGCTTTGAACTCACAATCCTCGACTCAGCTTCCCAAAATGCTGGGATTACAGGCTTGAGCCACAACACCCAGCTGGAGTATCTGTTTTCTAAACAGAAAATATTTTCTTTTATACTCTAAGAAAATAATTTGGGGGCCAAAGGTATGCTCAATGGTTGAATATGTGCATAATGTGTAAGAATCTGGGTTCAATCCCCAGCACCAAGAAAAAATCATCAACATCATCCAATCTGTAGAGCATCAAATTTCATATTCAACTGACTTTGTGTGCATGTGAGAAAGAGAGGGAAAGAGGGGACTGAACCCAGAGGCAATCTACCATTTAACCATATCCTCAGTCCTTTTTTTAATTTTGGGAGAGGGTCTTGCTCAATTACCAAGGATGGCCTTAAGCTTATGATCATCCTGCTTCAGGCACTAGAGTCTCTGGAATTACAGGGCTGCACCACTGCATCTGACTCAAATGACTTTTTTTTTTTTTTTAATATTTATTTTTTAGGTGTAGATGGACACAACACAATGCCTTTTTTATTTTTATGTGGTGCTGAGGATGGAACCCGGGTCCCACCCATGCTAGGCGAGCGCTCTACCGCTGAGCCACAATCCTAGCCCTCAAATGACTTTTCAAGCAAAGAATTCTACCTGTGCATTGAACATAATTTTAAAAATTTCAATCCCTGGAGCAAATTCTATATTTTTTAAGTTTTTATTCACTTTTTAGATATGTCCTCCATCAGCTCATTTCTCCTACTCAACCCCTCATCCAATATACTAAGATATTTGACAGCTGCAGCAGAGTTGCAGATCCTTCACTTCTCCGGGTATTGCCCTCTAAACACTAAATGCCAAATAAAAAAGGTTCAACATATTCCTGACAGCTCTATTTGGGGCCTCTATTATTTCTAACCTACTAATTTCTATCTATTCATCTCTCCTGCTTTTCATTTATTCCAATAGCTTAAAAAGATGGCATTAAGTAGATCATATTATTAAATGTCAATTTATATGACACACAAAAAGAAAATGCTCTAATTAACTGAATTAATACAAATACTTACAATCTTGGGTGGCCTTAATCACCTTCTTCCTTGAGCTTATTATAACCCTTTTTTACCTAAGTAATATAGCTTGTTGCTTCCTACTTTCCAACTATTAAAAAGTTGTCCTTACTATTTAGGAACTCTAACATATTAATTTCTTTTCCACATTTGCTCTTTTCTTACTTTCCCTTTCAGGTCCTTTGCTAAAACTTCAAACACACAAAAATGTTGAGCCTCTTAAGTATAGACCTTTAAACTGTATATCAAATTGGCAGACTGTCAACCTCTCTTCCATTTCATCTACTCCTTATTCATGTATCTATTTCATTATTTAAAATACCATTAATTAATTCCTTTAGGTCTTCCTAAAACAAAATTTACCTCTTGCTCATTAAAATTCACCAATTAATTTTAAAAAATTCTATTTTTTTAAATTAAGAGACATGGCAATACAACAAACAAAATATACAATGTCTACAGATGTTTAAATGGGATGTCAACAAACCATTATAAATGGCAAACTCAAATAAGATTAAATGTTAAGCCAGGCGTGGTAGTGCATGCCTATAATCCCAGAGTCTCAGGAGACTGAGGCAGGAGGATCGCAAGTTCAAAGCTAGCCTCAGCAAAAAGCAAGGTGCTAAAACTCAGTGAGACTCTGTCTCTAAATAAAATACAAAATAGGGCTGGGGATGTAACTCAGTGGTCGAGTGCCCCTGAGTTCAATCCCCAGTACCCCCTAAAAAAAAATTAGTTAATTTGATATTAAATAACAAAAAAAAAAAACTCTGAATCAGCCTGATGAATTTTAAAATAGTAAAAATAAACACCATATCTGATGTAATGATCTAAACTATATTTGATTTAATAACACAAATTGGATAAACTTTTAGACTCTCAGAAATGGTCAGATTGGGCCTAGGGATGTGGCTCAATGGTGGGATGTGTGCTTGGCATGCATGAGGCCCTGGGTTCAAGCCCCAGAACCGCAACTAAAAAAGCTGGATCAATCAATTTCAAAACACTCCTGAAGCCTCAAGTTATTTTTTTAAAATGCACATATAAAAAAAATTAATTCCAAAAGAGTCTAAAAAAGAGTGCTAAATACTGCTAAATTACTCAAAATCACAAGAGTGCTAAGATAGAAAACTTCAATGATCTCTTCAAAAAGAGGCAGAGCAGATCAAAACTTTTATCATTTTCATGTTTTTTAAAATTGCTTTTACAATTAAATTAGTTTTTCATTGCAAATGGTCCCCCAAAATAGAAATGATTATAGAAGCTATGACAAATACATGCCAACATTATAGTCATTCAGAATGCATACAAAGATCTAATATCATGAATAAATGCTTATTTTAATGCTAAAAGGGCAAAACCCAAAATTCTATATCTATTAGAATCACAGTTAACTACAGGAAAATATATTACAAGGAAGAATATAAAAAATTTTAATAGTGAAAAGCTCAGATAGTGGTGAAAAGCTTTGGTGAAAAGGTTTGTTTCTCCATTTTCTTCCTATATTTTTATAAGCATGACTTTTATAATGCAAAAAAAAATTAACATTTAAAGTTTAATGTAAGAAATTTTTATGCCGGGAGCAGTGGTGCATGCCTGTAATTGTAGGATGCTGAGACAGGAGGATCCTGAGTTCAAAGCCAGCCTCAGCAATGGTGAAGCGCTAAGCAACTCAGTGAGACCATGTCTCTAAATAGAATATAAAACAGGGTTGAGGATATGGCTCAGTGGTTGAATGCCCCTGAGTTCAATTCCCGGTGCCAAAAAAAAAAGAAAAGATATTTTTATAAGGTTTGTTAGTTTTTTACTCTTTCCATTATTTTAAGTATGGTTGATATCCCAGTAAACATAAATCCTACCAACATAAAAAAATTTAAATATGGGGCTGGGGATGTGGCTCAAGTGGTAGTGTGCTTGCCTGGCATGCGCACAGCGCTGGGTTCAATCCTCAGCACCACATACAAAAAAAAAAAAAAGTATGTTGTGTCCACCAAAAAGTAAAAAAATAAATATTAAAAAAAAAATTCTCTTGGGCTGGGGATGTGGCTCGGGCGGTGGCGCGCTCACCTGGCATGTGTGCGGCCCTGGTTCGATCCTCAGCACCACATACAAACGGAGATGTTGTGTCCGCCGAAAACTAAAAATTTAAATATTAAAAAAATTCTCTCTCATTCTCTCTCTCTCTCTCTCCTATCTTTAAAAAAAATTCTCTCTATTTAAAAAAAAAATTAAACAAGCCATCGAGCTATCAAATTCTATTTTTAAAATAACAAAGAAATGTGAAATATGGCAAAAAAAATTGGAAGAAATAGGACAAATTATCATTTCAGGGCTGATTATGTTACCAAGACAATGAGTTTTAATAGAATCCATTCAGATTTTCTTTCCTTTCATAGAAGATAATGATACCATAAAAAGTCAGAATCAATGAACAGCCTCATATTGAGTTTATTTTTTCCAAATCATACATGCACATTAACTCACATAATAAAGGCTGCCAGCATTACAAGATGGGCTATGTTTGAAAGTTCTTTATAGGCAAATAGGAAAATAGCATTTCTCACTTGTGAAATATGATTGATTGAAGATTCCATTCTTCGTAACTGGGATGCCTGGATATCCAGCATCTGCAGGACATTGTTGGCCAAGGTGTTTATCAGATAGGCAACACTCGCTAAGGATTGGGTGGTGTAGGCTTTGGTTTCTTCTAGGGCTCGCTGCTTGTCTGCTGACTAAGGAGAAAAACAAGATCATTACTTCAAAGATAACCCACTTTTAGCCAACTATATAAAAGTACTCACCAAATTCATTCTGGATTGCTGAATCTACACCCACCATTGATAATGTTCTGAAAACTATCAGTATCATGTAAACCCAAAACTAAACTACTGACAGAGTTCACTGATATTTTCAAATTCAATAGATATATTTTTATACAAAAACAAATAAAATCTTAAAGCTATTATTTTAAAAATGAGACCCAGTACACATTTTGCACAATACCAGCAAATATATACCTTCTCAAAAAAATCACTGGTTAGAAAGGTAGCATTGATTTGAATATATAAATTCTAGCATACTTTTTTCTACTTTCCTGAATTCCTCCTTTTCTTTCATTCTAACACATGAAGTGTGACTATAATGTGGTTATATGTCTATTAACATATTAAACAATTATAAAATAATGATAAAAATGGTAATGATGATAAACAATGAAAAATTAAAATTAAAATAATGAAAGTATATTAAGTGTGAGAACTCTATGTGACATAAACTGCTAAGAATCATAAACAGAGATTACACAGCAAAAAATAACTCAATTTTGTCCAAGATTGCATAGCACAGCATATTCTATGCTGCCAAGTGACAAACACTATCTTCTTGCCTTGGTTCTTCAGAGATTTGGTGGTTCAGTAGGAAGTACATTAAGTCTCTGAACAAGAAATATTTGATGTTAACATCAATACTAACACCTACAACAATATGTCAACTCAGAAAACAGTCATAGTTCCTCAATTTTCTTACAAGGCAAAGGAAAGAAAGTTGAAAAGTTGTGGACATCAAGATAATGAACATCTCTAAAATATAAACCATTAAATGTAACAACTGTTATTTCCTTGAGTGATTTAACTGTCAAAAGTCCACTATTGGAGCTGGGATTGTGGCTCAGTGGTACAGTGCCTGCCTGGCATGTGTGAGGCACTGGGTTTGATCCTCAGCACCACATAAAAATAAATAAAATAAAAGTATTGTGTCTACAAATGTACACTTAAAAAAAAAAGTCTACTACTGTCCCAATTCTGTCTCTCCTATACAGTCTAGAAGTGCCAATAAAACTAAATATAATTTTTTCCAAAGTTGGGGGGAAGGAAACAAGTCAAATTCTACTGAAGTAGTTAACAAAATAGTCAAATGCCATTTTACCTTAAAAAGAATTAAGAATTGTCACTTAGTTCTTTTTCTTTTCTAATCCTTAGTATTCTTTTTATCAAAGCCTGAATTAACAAGACAGATTAGTGCAATTTGGAAGAAGGGAACTAATAACCACATAGTATCTACTGTTCTTCCTCTGAGATCAACCCAGAACCAAAAGAGACTTTGCTCACCAGAGAAAGGCACCTAGCAGTTCCCCACTCATTTGCCACTATTTGAGGCATTTATTTGCAGGCCCTGAGCCCAGTTTGGTGGGCAGCTGAATTACCACACCCAGGCCTGGAGAAAGAGTCCAATCCACATTTAACCCTCCCCAACCCAGGCTCCTGAGCAGCAGGAAGCCATCTGATACCCTATCCACCCAGGGAAAACTATACAGGCCCTGCCCCAGGAATTCTTGGGACCCATCCAGGAACCCCTACTCACTCTCCCACAACCCTCCCCGCAAGCATCTGGGCTGCCTACCTTGAGCAGTATGACCAACAGAGACAACACCCCCCCACACACAAAAAATAGCTGTGCACCCTGGGTATCCTCCAGCTGCCCCAGAAGTAAAAATAGTCATGCCTACCCATTTTGGCCCCAGAAAGCAGCCAGCCAACCTCATCCACCTACCCTTGGCCAGGGGAGCAGCTAGGTAGAACTTCCTGAGCAGACTGGCTCAAGAGGCCCCAATAATTCACCCAGCCCCAGGCATGCTGCACTATATCCAGTTGAGGCTACCTGAATGACCCAGCCCTCACACAAACCAAGGGGTGGTATGGATACAAAAATTCTCAACAAAATACTAGCAAATGAGGACTGGGGTTGTGGCTCAGTGGTAGAGCATTCACCTAGCATGCATGAGGCACTGGGTTCAATCCTTGGCACCACATAAAAAAATAAACGAAATAAAGGTATTGTGCCCATTTAAAAAAAAATTAGCAAATAGAATCCAAGAGCTATCAAAAAGAGTATACAACATGATCAAGTGGAACTTTTCTTAGGGATAGAATTTTTATTTATTTTTTAATTCTAGGATTCCACAGCACACCTGTTCATATCTGTTCTAAATTTCATAACTGTTGATACAAAGATGTTAAAAATTATATTATCATTAAAATCACATATATACATAAAATTTAGATTGTCCTTATAAATTATAAAACTTAAATTACTTTAAGAAATTTAGTATGATATCCTATGGTTGAAAGTAACAAAATCTCAATTCTTCATTTTTAACTAATATTTGCCAAAATTTTTCACAGTAAGATAGTTTAAACAGATTATTTTAATTGAGTGCCATTGATTTTAGGACTTTTTAATGTATCAGATGGGGACATCAGTTTAAAAATAACTATAAATGATGTTAAAAGGAACTTGCAGATAGCTTCTAAAACAAAACAATTTATTTTTATATTTTTTATTTCAACAGTTATTTATAAAATTAGCAAAGTTGCAAAACTAACAAATATCACATAATCTGAATAAATTTTGAAGTGACTAAATAACTAAGAAAACAAATCCAGCACTGTTTAGGGGTTGGTAGCTCAAGTCATGCTCCTTTTAATTACAGAGCATTTTTAATTACAATGAGGTAACATAGGCAAACAATAAATAATACATTTACACCTAATGAGAGATAAATATACATTGCACTGTACTGTATAAACAACAGTTTTAAAATAGGAAATGCAATTGTTGGCACCTACATCATTTAAGTCCACAGTACTCTTCATAATACCACACAAAGCAATTTGTAAATCCACCACAATATGTAAATTTCATGGGACACTGAGTTTTGGAAAAAATATTATCTATAATGTTACTAATTCTGATTTAAATTTTATTTGTATTATAGTTTTATTCACAAATTTATTTTGAACTTATAGTTATTCCTGAGCTTTAACCAAAAGTGGTTTATATCTAATTTTGTTTAAGCATTAAATAACATTTTTGGGGGGGCTGGGGATGTGGCTCAAGCGGTAGCGCGCTCGCCTGGCATGCGTGCGGGCCGGGTTCGATCCTCAGCACCACATACAAAGATCTTCTGTCCGCTGAAAACTAAAAAATAAATATTGAAAAATTCTCTCTCTCTCTCTCTCTCTCTCTCCCCTCTCTCACTCTCTCTTTAAAAAAAAAATCTAAAAAAAAAAATAACATTTTTTTTAATAAATTAAATCAACACTGTGGGTCATATTTCTTTCTTTTCATTTAAAATTAAGGCTTCTAGAGCTGAGAAGTGTAGCTCAGAGGTAGACTACTTACCTGCCATTCAAGAGGTCCTGGGTTTAAGCCCAACACCAAAAAAAAAAAAAAAAAAAAAAAGGATAAAATTAAGGATTCTGATCATTTATCAAGAAATACTAGGGGCTGGGGTTGTGGCTCAGCGGTAGAGCGCTCACCTAGCACATGCGAGGCCCTGGGTTCAATCCTCAGCACCACATAAAAATAAATAAATAAATAAAGGTGTTGTGTCCAACTAAAACAAAAAAAGAAATATTAAAAAAAGAAATACTATGACAGCTTATATCTGAATATGAAAAAAGAATGTAAAGACAGTCCTGTAAGCATTACTATAGTCCCAGATAACATGCACTCTGAGGGAGATAAACATTCTAATTGATGACCTCATTCAATGAACCAGAAATAATTTATATATTCACTTTTGTTTAGCAATTATTTTAATTAAAAGAAGAGGCAAAATATGATCCCAATCTTCCCAATAAAATAAAAATGACAGTATGAAATTCTAATGATCAACGCCACACTAAAGAAGAGATGTGTGTCCACTAATTTGAAAAGAAAAAAAAACAGTTTTCATTCAATATCACATATTAGTTTTCATTCACTATCACATATTAGGGATCTACAACATACAAAGGATGCTCAATACTGAGAATTTTTAAATATTCCATCTTCTATCAAAACCTATTTGGGAGAAGATTCACATAAATTATCAAGGTAAATTAAGCAAGGTGAACAAAAATAAAGTAGTACAGGTTAAAAAAGAGTAATATGATGGGCAACAAGAGGAAAAAAAAAAGCAGCTTGAGAACCTCAACAATGTCAAATGCTCAGATTTCCATCCAAGGAGGGAGAATTTTAATTGACAGACTACATACACAACTGATTAAAAAAAATAATTCTTACAGGTTATTTATATAGTATTTCTCTTTTTGATAATAAGGATTAAACCCAGGGGCACTTTACTACTGAGCTAGGTGCCAAGTCCTCTTTTTATTTTGAGATAGGGTCTTACCAAGCTACCCAGGCTGACTTCAAACTTGTGATCCTCCTGACTCAGCCTCCCAAGTTGCTGTTATTACAGGTGTGCACTACACACCTGGCTTCCATACATCTTTCAAATAATGTAAACCATTTCATTAAAAACCTTAAGTAAAAATGTGTAATAAATGAGCCATAACCCCTATTAATTTTTTTTTTTTTTTTTTTTTTGGTAGCAGAGGCTGAACCCTGGGGCCTTAAATCAATGAACCACATCCCAGCAGTTTTTATTTTTTATTTTGAGACAGGGTCTCACTAAGTTGCTTAGTGCTAGCTTTGAACTTGCAATCCCCTTGCCTCAACCTCCAGAGTTGCTAGGATTACAGGCAAGCACCACTGCACCCAAATCCTATTAATCTTTAAAGTAAAACTGTCAGGAAATTTTTACATCCCTATTCTTTGTACCAACAACCAAAAGAAGTAATTTGAGGTGGGGGGAGTACCAGGGATTAAACTCAAGGGCACTCAACCACTGAGCCACATCCCCAATCCTACTGTGTATTTCATTTAGAGCCTCAGTGTTGCTGAGGCTGGCTTTGAACACGTGATCCTCCCACCTCACCTTCCCTAGCCACTGGAATTACAGGAATGCACCACCACCTTTTCATAGAAGAAACACTTAATGAACCATCTCTACATATAAATGCAGTAAGGGACAAACGAGGCAGGACATGGAAGATAGCAGGAAGCAGTTTTATTTGGCTGCAGCCAGGTTTGGAGGGTATAGCTTTTGCTGTGATCAATTAATCTCCCTGAACCTGGAGTTCAGGCAGTTTCAAAACTTTATACCCAGCGTGTAAGGGGAGGGGCTTCTACTCCCCTTTTTTCCCCTACCCCTGCCAGCTGTTACCTAGGAGCACAATTAGTAACAACTTATCTTTGAAATGCAAACACCTCTGTTAAGCCCCCCACCCAAGACCAGAGGCCTTGTTAAAGGATCTGTCTTTTTTATCACATTCCACATATCCCAGGAGGCTGAGACAGGAGGATCCTGAGTTCAAAACCAGCCTCAGCAACGATGAAGCGCTAAGCAACTCAGTGAGACCATGTCTCTGAATAAAATACAAAACAGGGCTAGGGATGTGGCTCAGTGGTTGAGTGCCCCTGAGTTCAATCCCTGGTACAAAAAAAAAAAAAAAAAAAAAATCACTAAAGATGTAATACAGAGCTGGGATTGTGGCTCAGCAGAAGAGTGCTTGCTTTGCACATGTGAAGCCCTGGGTTCGATCCTCAGCACCACATAAAAATAAAATAAAAATATTGTGTCCACCGAAAAACTAAAAAATAAATATTAAAAAAATTCTCTCTCTCTCTTAAAATAAATAAAAGATGTAATACAGACGGCAAATAAGAATATGAAAAGATATTCAACATTACATGTCATAAAAGAAACAGAAATTAAAACAATGAGATTACTGCTATTAGAATGGCCAAAATTCCACATACTAACAACTCCAAATGCTAGAGAGAATGTGGAATGAACAAGAGCTTTCATTTATTGCTGGTAGAAATGCAAAACAGTACCACTACAATGCAAGATAGTTTGGCAGCTTCTTATAAAACTAAACATATTCTTAACCACATGATACAATAAGCTCCTTGACATTTATTCAAATGAGCTGAAAAGGTGTGCCCATACAAACTTTGGTGCTACACACCAAAGTTTATAGCAACTTTATTCATACCTGCCAAAACTTGGAAGCAACCAATATGTCCTTCAATGGGTAGATAGGTACAAAAGAATATTATTCATCAATAAAAAGAAATGAACTCACAAGCTATAAAAAGATATGGAGGGGGCTGGGGTAGAGCACTTGCCTAGAATGTGTGAGGAACTGAATTTGATTCCCAGCACCACATAAAAACAAATAAATTAAGGGGCTGGAGTCGTAGCTCAGCAGTAGAGTGCTTGCCTAGCACTTGTGGGGCACTGGGTTCAATTCAGTACCACATATAAATAAGTAAATAAAATAAAGGTCTACCAACTACTACAAAAATAATAAATTAATAAAGATATCGTGTCCATCTACAACTAAGGGGAAAAAAACCTCACAGGTGAACCATTTAAAAAAAAAACTAAATGCATATTACTAAGTGAAAGAAGCTAATTGGAAGAGACTATATAGTTCCAATTAAAGAACATTATAGAAAAGGGAAAACTATAGAGATAGTAAAAAAGTCATCAATTGCCAAGGGCTTGGGGATGAACAGGCAAAGCACAGTGGATTTTTTAAGACAAAGAAACTATCTTATATGATATTGTAATGGTGGCTACATGTCACTGTACATTTGTCAAAACCACAGAATATACAACACAAAAAGTAAAACCTAATGCAAACTATGGACTTTACTTAATAAGGTATATAACATTTTGATTCATCAATTGTAACAAATATACCACATAAATATGAGATATTAATAACAAAGCCGGGTGTGGTGGTGCACTCCTGTAATCCCAGCATCTTGGGAGGCTAAGGCAGATCACAAGTTCAAAGTCAGTCTCAGCAACTTAGTAAGGCCCTAAAACAACTCAGCAAGAAGACCCTACCTCTAAATAAAATATAAAAAAGGGCTGGGGACCTCGCACAGTGGTTAGGCTAGGTTCAAGACCTAGTACCCCCCCCCCCAAAAAAAATATTACTAACAGTGGCAAGGGGGAAGTGACTCTTTATTTCCATTTTTCTGTAATCTCAAAACTGGCATAAAACTAATGTCTACTTTATCTAAACTCTAAAACCAATAGAGTTAAAGACATAAATCCATTAAAAAAAAGAGAGGTGATACAAGTGATGGATCAGGAAATTCAATGAATAAAAATTAAAATAAACAATAAGCAAGAAAGAAGTTTCAACCTTGCTAAATAACAGTTCCACACTTAAAGCCTGGAATCAAACATGGATAGGCTCTGCCATTTACTAGCTGTGAAACCTTAAGAAAGATTTTTAAACACCTGTAAGTATTTGCCTCTTACTAAGCATTAGCCTCTTAAAAATTTAGAGGTTTTGATGAAGAACATCACAGCATCATACTGGATCCACATGTTTGAAATTCAAAAACATGGGTCAGGTGGTGGGAGGTGTGGCTCCATCAGTAGAGTGCTTGCCTCCCACGTGTGAGCACTGGGTTCAATCCTCAGCACCACATAAAAGTAAATAAACAAAATAAAAACAATGAGTCCATGTACAACTAAAAAATATTTTTAAAAAACAAGTTGGGTCAATTCTAGAATAATTGATTTAGAATCTGCATTCTTACAAGATATCTGGGTGACTTATATGCAGATGAAAGTTTGACAAGTCTATTGGAAACCTCATTCTCCCACATCTTTTAAAAAGAAGATGAGATCAATATTTTATCTTTACAGATTGCTAACATTAAATAAGATAAAATATTTAAACATTTAACAATTACAAAAATCTTGAGAAAAAGTATTGATTATTAAAAGTGTTGACTATTAGCATAATAATTAATAATTTATTAGCAATTGAAAGTGAATTAGAGACTGGGAAGTTAGCTCAGTGGCAAAGCACTTGCCTAGTATGTGCAAGGTCTTGGATTTACTCCCCTGCACTTGGGGAAAAAATTAAAATAAAGAAGTTAAATTTCAGGTTAAATTATAAATTAGCAGCCCTTTTAAAAAATAACAAGCAAGCCCAGCGAAAGTAAAGCAAAGCAGATATTCACAAGAGGTTAACATGTTTGGGGGATATAATCTTTCTTGAAAGCAATCTGGCAATATGCACTATATATGCAGTATATTCATACTCTTAAAATTTAAGTCAATTCTGGGAAACTATGCTAAACCATTAAAAAGAAATGTGTACAAAGATTTTTGTTCACACATGCTCTTTGCAATTACTTATAATAGCAAGTGTAATAAACTCTATAGGGAATCATCATAAATTAACTAAACTTTCCCTCCATCCCATACTGTTAGGTCTCCTTCCCCTGCTCCTGGATTATAGCAACAACAGATTTTGTAGCTTCCCTATGAACTTCCAGGTATTCAAGTTTTCATTTTCAAATATTTAAAAATTCATTCAACCTAAATCAGAATTTTACTTTTCATTCCAATTTTCCAGCTCAGATCTAAACTGAAAGATCCACAAAAACGAAAAAAGAGAGAGAAATGTTTTTTTCATTATTCTTCTACCATGTTTTTCCATTCTTCTTACTCACTTCATTATGCTGCTTCTAGCCTGCTCATCCAGGATTGGAAGAGCAGGAAATAGGAAACAAAGAGTATGAGAGAAAAAGTACCAAGGTCTTATGTAACCATATTATGGCAATCTGGTATCAATGCTGTATGCTAATGCCAGATTTTGACCCTCTCTTTTAGTGAAGCATTTATGAGGTCTTCAAAGACCCTTTTTAATAAGATGATGCAGCCTCTGGCTAACATTCTGTACCTTCATCTGAGCTTAGGAGCAAAACAATCTCTCAACAGGCAGGTTTATTAAAATATACCTCTATCTCAGCTACCTCATTCTCTGTAACTTAGCCCCCTACCCTAGGGTATCTCAGCATTTTTGTCCCTCCAAACTCTAGAAGTAGGAGGTCCTCATATTTTATTCCAATTGTCTTTAACCTTCAAGCTTTTTACCAGCAAAGTCAGGCAATAGTTTTCTTCCCCACTTTCATACCAATCCCAACTTAGACAAGGGACAAGTTCTCACAAGAATTTTCTCCCTGAAATCCATCTCAGGCATTTCTATTTATCAGCAAGGCTCAAATTTGGTATGAAATTTCAACATCCCTTTCAGCAGACAACCCCAATTTCTATGACTGATTTTCTCAAAATTCCATTGACTTGGTCAAAAACTGAGAAGCACAATACTTCTTCAACTCTCTTTTAAAAAATTTTTATTTAATTACATATAATTATTCATATGCATGGATATGGAGAGAGAGAAGTTATAGAAGAGTCTCATCCTTCAGCAAGTTCTACATGACTGATTTACCACTTCCTTAAAATGTGGAAGTAATTGCCTATTGGAGCCTAAACTGTAACTCCAAGACAAAAGTAAAAGACCACTTTTAACATTGCATTATGTAAACAATTACATAAACAACTATCCAAGAATCCAACAATAAAGGGTTAAATGAATTTGACACAACTATATCAAGAAATATTTGGTATTAAAAATTGCATCTGGGGCTGGGGTTTTGGTGCCCACCTAGCATGCGCGAGGCCCTGGGTTCAATCCTCAACACCACATTTAAAAAAATAAACAAAATAAAGGTATTGTGTCTAACCAAAAATAAATAAACATTTTTTTTAAAAACTTGCATCTGAAAATTTTTAATCTGAACAATCGTAATGTGAAAGAAAAAAGTAACAAAACTATTTAAAATGTTGTACAGTAAAATCCAACAGAAAAGCACAATATTTAAAATACAGTAAAACCCAAAGATAATGCACCCAAAATAACATGCATATGAATGTAATGCAACCACTTTCAGAACCTCCAATCAATGACCTCGAATTGTATGGAATTTAATTTTTAATGACTCTATTCATGGGCTGGGACTGCAGCTCAGCCACAGAGCGCTTGCCTAGCATTCATGAGGCACTGGGTTTGATCCTCAGCACCACATAAAAATAAACAAATAAAATAAAGGCATTCTTCCATCTACAACTACAGAAAATTAAAAAAAAAAAACTCTATTCATGTCATCATGGTGAGGTTATACTGCATTTCAACTATGAAAAATACATAAATAAGTTTATTTCCTTTGATTAAGTACTAATATATCATGCACAATTAATGTTAATTCCTTCTAGTTTATTAATAATATAATTTTATATACATATACATATTAAAAGTTCCCATAATAAAACCTTAGATAATTTTAATTTTATTGTTAACTGCCAATGTCTGGGCTTGGCACAAGATCACAAGCCACCACACACTTGCAGATTCAAACAGCAATTCTTTATTCCCGAACTCACACCGGCCTCCACACAGGTTCAGGGGAAATCCAAAATCTGCCGCCCCATTCACCTACTCCAAGAGGCTTTTTTTTCAAATCCCATTTGAATCTCACGACAACTCAACAGGAACAAGCAGCAGGAACACCCTAATCCCAGCAGCAATAATCTTCCACCTCCAACTTCCCTAAAACCCATATTGTCTTAAACTGTGATCGCCCTAAACTTGTCTTAAACCGGGAACGCGCCCTAAACCCAAGGACAGGGATACTTCCTCAAACCTGCAGGATACACCTTAAACCTGGATCCACCCTCGATCACCTTGAGCAGGGTCACCTTACATGCAATGTCAACAGCGAAATTCCAAGGCAAGTCCATTTAACATGGGGTATGCTGGCAAGGAAATTTCAATGCGTCATTCCTACTTGGCAATGGCCCTCAGCAGTTAACATTTTTACATTTTCTACTGTTAGGTATTCACCTTTTTTAAATATTTTTTTTAGTTGTATATGAACTAAATTGCATTTTTTAAATTTTTTTATGTAGTGCAAGGATCAAATCCAGGGCCTCACACATGCTAGGCAAGTGCTTTACCACTGAGCCACAACCCCAACCCAGGGTTATAATAATCATAATTAAAAATAATTTTTTAATAATCTCCTTTTATGCTTAGATGAAAAATGACCAACAACAGCACATTCTAGATGTCACATTACCTACACCTTCATTCCCCTCATTTTAGTATAAAAGTTGGTCTTTGCCACAACTATGAAAATGGACTAACTGGACTACTGCCACCACATAGCTGAGATCACAGAAACTATGTCACTTTGGGACCAGCATACAAATGAACTAGAAATGTATTACTATAATGATCAACTGCAGATAAGTCCTGGGGTAATTGATCCCGATTATGAAGGTGAAATAAAAATTATAGCCAGTCCATCAGAAACATTTTCTCCAACCAACAAAAAAAATTTTAGCTACATCTCCTGGGGATTCACAAAGGAAGCAATAATTCTCCACTCACATTTCTTATTAATCAGTATAATCACTCAAAATTTCTGTATTCACTAATTTAGCATAGAAAACAGATTTGTAAAAAGATACTCTCTCACTTAAATGATATTGGCTGTTAGACACAGAACACAAATTTAATCTAGGTGAGCAAATGAGGAACATCTATGTTAATGGATCTTTTAAATTCCTACATTTGCATCTCGAAGTCATTTAAGTAGTAAGAAAGAACTACCATTGAAAATAGATTGGTTGGTTGCATGGCTCTGCCTTTCTGTTTGTTTAAGGATTTTCATTCTGCTCTCCCTTATGTTTTAGCATTGTCTTCTATACCACCTTCCCCCCAACCCCGCCCCCCAAAAAAATCCAGTGCAGCAGAGCAATATCACAGAGAACACTGTTATCAATTTTTGACCCTAAAGGCAGGGTCCTCTCTCCCTCTCAAAACTATGGAACCGGGCTGGGGTTGTGGCTCAGCGGTAGAGCGCTTGCCTAGCACGTGCAAGGCCCTGGGTTCGATCCTCAGCACCACATGAAAATAAATAAATAGAATAAAGGTATTGTGTCCAACTACAACTAAAAAATAAATTTAAAAACTATAGAACCAATAACAAGATGGAGCACAAATTGAGCAGAAAAGAGATTCTTATTAGCTTGGCCTAGAATAGGAAAAGTTGGGAGACAAATTTGCAAACAGACTCTTCACCCCTTGGGGATGAGGAAGTTAAGGGATAGGGTAAAAGAAAGGAGAAAGAGGCTTATAAACAGGAGTAATATCCTTGTCTTTTATTATAATGAAATGTGAGATTGTCTGGCAGTCACCCTGCCAGCCATCTAAGATCCAACCAGTTTCAACTAGCCCACTGTGGGTCTTTTCCTCCTGTGACGTTGCTCCAAGTCATAACTTAGAACTGGCAGCCCAGAACAGTACTAACTCCAGAGATGGGAGTTCAAATCATTCCCACAGGGGTAAAAGGGCCTCTTCCCAAAGGAACAGTTGGCTTATTATTGGGACACAGTTCTTCTACTCTAAAAGGACTTATGATAAGTCCTGGGGTAATTGATCCCGATTATGAAGGTGAAATAAAAATTATAGCCAGTTCTCCAAAGGGTATATCAGTAATTTCACCAGGAGATAGAATAGCACAGTTATTAATAGTACCCAGCCTACATGATAAATTTCCCAGTCCTACTGTAGAAAGAGGTTCCAAGGGATTAGGCTCCACAGGTGTAGATTGGGCTATGCTTTCTTTAAATTTAGATTCTCGCCCCATGCTAAAACTAAATATTCAAGGACATGAATTTAATGGGCTACTGGATACAGGTGCAGACCTTAGCATCATCTCTCGTCAAGAATGGCCAAAACATTGGCCATTACAGCAAGCCACTCAAATGCTTCGAGGCCTAGGTGTGGCGACTAATCCCCATAGAAGTGCAATGGTATTAGATTGGAAGGATCCTGAGGATGTGAAGGAACATATACAGCCATATGTATTGGATCATCTTCCCGTAAATTTATGGGGACGAGATGTCCTAGATCAATTAGGTTTGACATTAACAAATAACATCAACCAAAATGCACCCACTATTATGACTAGACAACGTTTTAGGAAAGGAAAAAGATTAGAAAAACAAGAACAAGGTATAGCAGCACCAATACAAATAGATCAAGGAACGGACAGACATGGGTTGGATTTTCAGAAAGGGCCACTGAGACAATAAAAATTACTTGGAAATCAGAAAGACCAGTATGGGTTCCTCAGTGGCCCCTGACTAAAGAAAAGATACAAGCAGCCCATGACCTGGTCAAACAACAATTAGCGGAAGGACATATACAACCTTCTGTATCTCCCATAATACTCCCATTTTTGTCATCAAAAAGAAATCTGGTAAATGGAGATTATTGCAAGATTTAAGAGCCATTAATAATGAGATGGTTATTATGGGACCTGCTCAATCGGGGATTCCTCAATTGTCTGCTTTGCCAAAAACCTGGTATGTTTTAGTTATAGACATTAAAGATTGTTTTTTTTTCAATTCCAATTCATCCTGAGGATAGTCCACGTTTTGCATTTACTATCCCTGCACTGAATCATGAAGGTCCTGATCAGAAATATGAATGGAAAGTACTCCCTCAAGGGATGGCTAACAGCCCAACTATGTGTTAAATTTATGTTAACAAAGTAATCCAGCCACTTAGAAATCAAAATCCTGAACTACAAATATTTCCCTATATGGATGATGTATTATTAGCACACAAAGATAAAAACACATTGCTAGAATGTTATGCCACACTTACAAACTTATTAAAAATTATAATCTAGAGATAGCAATAGATAAAGTACAATTAAATTTTCCAATTAATTATTTAGGAGTTCTATTATCCTCAACTATGGTCTGTCCACCAAAAATTCAAATACTCAAATCATTTAACGACTTTCAAAAGTTATTAGGAGACATAAATTGGATAAGGCCTTATCTAGGTATACCAACAGGAGAGTTGGGACCTTTATTTGATATCCTAAAAGGTCCATCAGATCCAAATTCACCCCAAATGTTAACGCCTGAAGCAAGAAAGGCATTAAAAATCATTGAAACATATATGGAAAATATGCATTTGGATAGAATTGATATAAATTTGCCTTTATTATTTATTGTACTACCAACAAAAAATATTCCTACAGGAGTATTTTGGCAACAAGGCCCATTATTATGGACACATTTATCTTATTCTCCTAACACTATTCTTACTAGGTATCCTGAGGCTGTAGGACAATTAATACTCAAAGGAATAAAAGCAGCAAAGGGAGTGTTTGGAATTTCTCCCAATAAAATTATTACTCCATATACTATGAATCAAATTGATGAGTTAGCTAATGAGTTAAATACTTGGGCAATAATCATGTACAAATCTAATGTTTCATTTGGATAACCACTTACCATCTAATCCTTTATTGTCTTTTTGGTCATCGCATCCTGTAATTTTTCCAAAAATGACAAGAAAAACACCTATCATGAATGCTCCAAATATATTCACTGATGGGTCAAATAATGGTACAGCAGCAATAGTTACACCTGATCAAACTTTTACATTTTTAGTACCCAAACAATCAGCTCAAAAGGTAGAGCTTAATGCAGTATTACAAGCTTTTGTGATGTTTAAAGATTCTGTATTTAATTTATTTTCTGATAGTCAGTATATAGTTAATGCTATAGTATCCCTTGAAGATGCTGGTAGGATTTCCCCTTCCTCTACTGTTTTCTCTTTGCTTTCCACTATACAAAGTCTAATCTGGGACAGAAAAGATCCGTTCTTTATAGGACATATCAGGGCTCATACAGGATTGCCTGGAGCCCTTATTTTGGGCAATGATTTAGCAGATAAAACTACACACGACATACATATTTTCTCTACACTAGAAGAAGCTACAAATTTTCATAAAAAGTTCCATGTCAATGCTAATACTTTACAAAAGCGTTTTAAAATAACTAAGGAACAAGCTAGACAAATAATAAAACAATGTCAAAATTGTGTGACCTTTTTACCACAAATTAATCTTGGAGTTAATCCTAGAGGACTGATACCTAACCATATTTGGCAGATGGACATCACACACTTGTCAGAATTTGGAAAATTAAAATATTTGCATGTCACAGTTGATACTTCTTCTGGATTTTTGATGGGCTCCCTTCATACTAGTGAAAAAAACTAAAGATATTATAGCTCATTGCTTACAAAATTTTGCCACTGTGGGCATTCCAAAACAGTTAAAAACAGATAATGCCCCTGGTTATACTTCTATCTCTTTTGGCATTACTCATATAACAGGAATCCCATACAATCCACAGGGACAAGGCATAGTTGAAAGAGCTCATCAAACTATTAAAATGTACTTATTAAAGCAAAAAGAGGGAATTGGGAAGGGGTATATATTCCCCAAAGATAAACTTAAAATAACCCTTTTTACTCTAAACTTTTTAAATTTGGATTCATCAGGACTTAGTGCTGTGGAAAGGCATATGTGTCCAAAAAATGTACATAAGCCCAAAGTACTTTGGAAGGATATTCTAACAGGACAATGGAAAGGTCCTGACCCAGTAACTGTCTGGAGTCGGGGGTCTGTTTGTGTGTTTCCACAGGGAGAACAGCAGCCGATTTGGATTCCAGAGAGATTAACTAAGGTCCTGACCCAGTGATTGTCTGGAGTCGGGGGTCTATTTGTATGTTTCCACAGGGAGAACAGCAGCCAATTTGGATTCCAGGGAGATTAACTAAATCGATTTCTACAGACCAAATTGAAGATGATTTGGCTCAAATCCATAACAGCTGATATCCAAAACTATCCTTACATCTGCGACACAACCAGGTTGCTTTTTTCAATATCTATTTTATTATTACCCTTTCCCACATCATGAAGTTCTACTTTGTTTTTTGAGCTCATACAGACCTAGGTTAATGTTTTGCTGATCAGTTCTATTTTTTGACTATAGAGTTTTTAAACATTGCAAAGGAGATTTCACCTGTAAAAAGTTATAAGGCCTTTACTATTATGTTATGTGTTGTATGTATTATATTATGTGTGTACACTTGTGTTTTATGTTGTATGTTTGTATGTACGCATGTCCATATATCATATATGATGAGCGCTCATGAAAAAATGGATCCAAATTTTTTTTATTCACGTGATTTAAATGGTTTAATTTAAATTGGGTAAACAGCTGTTGAGGATTGTTTTAATATGTGAACAAAAAGGAGGTTAACAGATCTGTTTACTTTCACCTTTCCTTTTCATTATATTTAATAATTCTGTTCAAGATAATGTAAATTCTTAAGAAAATTGTTTTCTTTTAGTGCCTTCTATAATGTTACATAATTTTTTCTTTAGCCATTATTGCCAGAATTCCTATCTTCATCCCAGTGCCGGTGAAGACAAAGATAAAACCAATCTACAGCTTCTGCAATAGCCATCACTGAACTGCTTGCAGAACCTGCCTGGACTATGTATCACTTGTATGCATTGTGAACTCACTTGTATGCATTGTGAACTATCTGTTGGTGCAGCGACTTGTGGTAGTGTTGGGGTATTTTTGCTGATGGTGTCATCGGTGGTACAATTTTTCCAAAAGGAGCCGTCAATTGGCTTGGTGTATCTTCCTCCCTTCTGCTTGTCATGGTCATTCAGCTAAAATTTGGGGGCCAATAGAGGTGAGGCAAAGAACCTCACCCCCCCCCCCCCCGCTGGTACAAAGACCTATCCACAGGTGTGGTTGTATGCTGGACTGGTAGTCAATGAAGGGTAAGATCCAATTGCAATGGTACCAACCTAAGACAGGAGGCTGACGCCTTGAGGTCAGATCATCTGATAATGGGTAAGGACCATATGTACTATTGGACAACCTAAAGCAGGCACGGTCCCTAAGCCACATGCTTGTTGTTTAAACAGAGAGGAGGAGATGTTGAGAGCCACAGCCGAAGGGGCCCCAGCAAACTTCCAGCTGCCAGCAAACTTCCAGCTGCCAGCTGATGACTGGCTCACAGCAGCCCCAGCAAACTTCTAGCTGCCAACTGATTGGCTCTTCTGCGGTGATGCTCATTGGGCTGTTTCCCCGCCCTTTCGGACCACAGAGCTGCTCATTGGGGGACTTTTTTGGCTCCGCCCACGCAACCCAGCCAATCGACCTCAAGAGCAGGAGGAGTGGGGGAGGTTGAGAGGCTTGTGGGAAGCCAGTGGTGGCAGTTGGGCTCTGAAGGTTTTCCTGAAGAGCTGTGTGGTTTAGCGTGTGTGGTTCTAAAAATAAAGTTCGTTTCTTTTGACAAGTGGCTCCTGAATTGTGCCCAGCCAGACTGCGGCAAGGCACAGGGATAATTTTTTCACCTCTGATGCTGGCTAGGTTTGTACAGACTGAAGTCAAGCAGGGGCCACCTGAAAAGGGAACATCTGGCATTCAAGCAAAGTACAAGTAGGGTAGGGTAAAAATTCAGCTACGCTACCCAAGCCCACAGCATCCTTTACTATCATTTGGTAAAAATATTTCACTTTCATGGAGAATTCAATCCTCCACCTTACCCATGGCTACAGGAACAGACTAGAAATAGGCTTTTGGACATTGGACCTTTTGGACATTGGCTGATTAATGGAAAGCCACTGACCAATAGAAGTCTTCTCTGGGACATTTTTCCCCCCTTTATTGGGGATTGACTCTCTATCAGGGTTCTACTTCATGCTTTGAGTATAAAACTTACATGTGTTTTGGGGTTTTTTTCTGCCTCTTCTTTTTCTTCCTCCTTTCTTCCCTTCCCTAACTGCAGGGGAAAGCAAGATTAACATTCTTCCACTCCTAGGCCAAGTTATTGTGTCCTTCAGCTCACTGACCACAAGAAGAAAGGAATTCTGACCTGGAAACTGGTGCCAGCAGGTCTAAGGAATGGTTATCAAAATGCTACCATCTGCTCATTAATCATATATACTGACAGGCATACCTGAAGCTTACTCCCTGAATTTCCCTTTAAAAAGCTCTTTGTTTTCTCTTGTAAGAAGGACAGTAGTTTTAAAACAGTCTACAACTCTCCTCATTTGCTGGCCAATCAAGAAAGTTTCTTTTTTCCATTTCTCAAAACTTTATCAATTTGATCAGCACCAGGGACAAAGACCAAGCTTCTGGTTTTAAACTCAGGGGTGCTCTATCACTGAGCTATATCCCCAGCCCTTTTTATTTTTTATTTTGAGATAGAGTCTAAGGCTGGACTCAAAACTTGCAATTCTCCTGCCTTAGCCTCCCAAGTCACCAGGATTACATAAGTACACCACTGTACTAGGCTTCTTTACTACTTTTGTAAACTTATTAGAAAATATTTTTCAGCAAGGTAGAAACCACTGAGATACATACTCAGATCACCCTTCAAGAGAATATGTTTTACAGAGCAGTTTACTGACAGTCACCACTTGCACCTTTAGATATGGTGATAATGCTGAGACCACACTTCTAAGTAATCCTGAATAATAAAGTATAAATCATCCTTGAAAGTAGTTACCTTGACTTTGGCCCTTCCTGATTTCATAAATGAAATGGAGATTAGGAAAGAAAAGAAATTTTAAATTTCTTTTAAATTTTAAATTTAGAATGAAGACAAATGGAAAGACAAGGGAACTATAACTTTAATATAAAAGCTTTGTGCTAAATAGTTTCTCATACCTTTACTCCCCAAGCCTATGACTCCTAAATTTCCTGGAAAATTTATAAGTCTTCACTCACAATTTTAAAATTAACAAAAGGAGATACAAAACCTATCATATAAGTGGGTCACAGTGGCACATGCCTGTAATGCCAGCAACTTGGGCGGCCTCATGAGGCAAGAGGATTACAAGTTTGAGGACAGGCTCAGCAAATTACTGAGACCATAAAAAATAAAAAGAGCCAAGAACGTAGCTCAGTGGTAGAGTACCTAGGGGTCTAATCCCCAGTATACGCACACATAACCAAAAAAAAAAAAAAAAAAAAACCCCAAAAACTCACCTATAAAGTAGTATATGACCCCAATGTTATCTATAGGTCAGATAACAGAGAAAATGTCAACCTAAAAATTCTGCAAATTTCCAGATCACCACAAACTGTCTTGTGATCACCAGATTGACATTATCCCCACATACCTTCCCATGCCCACCCCTCACCAAGTTTCCTTTAAAATAAGACTCTGAGAACCCTAAAAAGGTCTCTCACTGTGGAAATGATCCACATTCTTCCTTGAATGTATATTCCTTACTTTCTTAAATAAATCCCTTTGCTTCAATATCTGAATCTGACACAACTAGAAATTCTTTTCTACAGGGTTTGTCAAGGGCCCTGTCATCCTGAATGGAGGTCCCTCTGTCCATTGGACCACCCTCCAGTGACAATACTAGCAACAGAATAAGAGTCGAAAGAGACTACAGTTCTATTTATCTAGTCAATGCTCACAAATCAGAAATTCCTAATCTTAGAAAGCCACACCCCTAAATACTGTTCCAATCTCTGCTTTGCCAAGCAAACTTTCTTTTTGCCATACTGGGATTCTTACCATCTGTTACTTCATTCCTAGGCCAAATCCTGACCTCAATTCTACTGATCTCTAGGCAAACTTCACTTGCTATCTGAATCAGATAATTCCTGGCATATCAATCCCCCACACACACATACAGTACTGGGGAATGGGACCCTGGGCCTTGCAATATACTAGGTAAATACTCTACCACTGAGCTATACCCCCAGCACTCTAAATTTTTCTTTTTGAAATAATTTTAAAGTTTACTTTATGATCATTTAAGGTTTTTTTTTAATCCTAGCACAAGACAGACTGCATAGATAATTTGTGCCTAAAGGATAAAACTCCTTCAATTTCCAAATACCATTGCTGTGTTATGAATGTTTGTGTGTCCTCCTACCCCCCAAAAAGTTCACGTTAAACCTAATAACCATGGTGACAATGTTAAAAGCTCGGGGTTTTGGGAGGTATATTAATCAGGATTCTCTAGAGGAACAGAAGCAATAAGAAGTATGATTATAAAAAGGGGATTTATTAGATTGGCTTACACAACCAGAAGCTGGATAGTCCACAATGACTGTCTGCAGGGTGGAGAGCTCGAGGAACCAGTAGCTGCACAGTCCAAGATGCTGACCCCTCAGAACAAGAGAATCAACAATGCTATCCCAGTCCAAAACTGAAGGCTTCTGGAAACTCCCTGGAGAGTCACTGGCAGAGTCCACTTTGGAAGAGGGAAGGAGCACGAGGCTGATATCTCAGGCAATTGCAGAAGAAATCAAAAATCCATTCAAGAAGAATAGAGCTGCATTTGCTGTGCTTCCTTGTGACTTTTATTCTATCCAAGCCTCCAGACTATTGGATGGTGCTGCCCATGCTTAGGTAAGTCTCCAGTTAGCTATCTCACATGCCAATCACTCCTAGACACACCCTCATTGACACACCCAGAAGCCTCTTAATCTTCAGCATCATTTTTTTTAATATTTATTTTTTAGTTGTAGTTGGACACAATACCTTTCTCTTATTTATTTTTATGTGGTGCTGAGGATCGAACCCAGGGCCTCGCACATACTAGGCAAGTGCTCTACCGCTGAGCCACAACACCAGCCCTCAGCATCTCTTAATCCAATCACATTGACAATTCAAATTGACTATTACAAGCCCACCCCTTGTCAACTTGATATCCAAACACGACTCTCTACATTATACTTAATCTCCAAATAAACACAATAACAAAGCCATCATTCCACCTAACATAACTATCCTTCCTATAACTGAAAACATACTAGTTCTTTCCCCAGAATAGAAGGAAAACAAAAATGTTACTTTAAGTACCAAAGTAAAGTCAACCAATATTACATTACATGATGAATAACAGAAGATTAATAAACATGTCCTCTTAATGCATGTGTAAGTATGCACAAACATATTCTCAGCAGAATAAGAAAGAAATATTACTGGCAATTAAAATCCTCAGTTCTGTAACTGGTCATGTGGCAGTAGTTGGTATTTATGACTACCTTCTTCTACTATCCATTTTGTACTCCCTTTCCCTTCAGCAGGTCTTAGTTCTTTACCTGGAGGTATGACCCACACCTTCCTTCATGAAGGATCTCAAACATTTATCATCTTGACTGGATTGTTGTAGTTTCCCATTGACCTTAATAACACGACAGGGTAATGCCACTAGACACTCTAAGGGTTCTCCTGCACTCCAGGAGTATACTTCCTTACCTCCATTGTGGAGTAATAGTCCAATCTCCCCTTGGTAAC
Organism: Urocitellus parryii; assembly: GCF_045843805.1. Lineage (NCBI taxonomy): Eukaryota > Metazoa > Chordata > Mammalia > Rodentia > Sciuridae > Urocitellus > Urocitellus parryii. Next base: position 252,296,873 of record NC_135531.1, on the reverse strand, counting down.
CTGGATCAACCATCCCTGCCAGCACCATTAACTCCTTTCTTAGCCTGTTGTCTCAGAGACATGAGGAGTCCAAAGTGGCCAGGGGAAAGGCTTATCTTCCAGTTTAATGAAATCACTGTCGCAACTCCAAGAGAAAGCATTCCTCCTTCTGGAACTGAGACTTCTAGGCCAGCAGAGCATAAGGTTGCAGGAATAGGAAGCAAAAACTTTTCTAGGTCACCAGGGGTAATGGTGAGTGGTACTATTCCTGTTTCCACCCCTTGATTCCTGGACCCATGAGTTCTAGCAGTAAGAGAGATAGTACCACATAATGGACACTGATTTAGAATATAGATAGCCTTCTGGAGAACCTTGCCGCAGCCCTGCAAGGTACTGCCACCTAGCTGGCGCTGTAACTGCATCTTCAAAAATCCATTCCATCATACTATCACACCAGCTGCTTCAGGATGGTATGGAACGCGGTAAAACCAGTGAATCCCATGTACATGAGCCCAATGTCTAATTTCTCTGACTGTAAAGTGAATTCCTTGGTCCAAAGCAATGCTGTGCGGAATACCACAATGATGGATAAGGCATTCTGTAAATTCACAGATGGTGGTTTTGGCAAACACTACGTGCAGGGAAGGCAAATTCATACCAGAATAAATGTCTATTCCAGTAAGGACAAACCGCTCTGCCTTCATTGATGGAAGTGGTTCCAATATAATCAACCTACCACCAGGTTGCTGGTTGATTTCCCCTGGAAATGATGCCACATTGTGGGCTGAGGGTTGGTCTCTGCTCCTGGCAAAATAGACACTCAGCAGTGGCCATAGCTAGATCAGCCTTGGTGAGTGAAAGTCCATGTTTCTGAGCCCATGAATAACCACCATAAGCAGTTCTTGAGCCCACTAAGCAATGATAGGGGAGGCTGGAGAAAGAGGTTACCTGCTATTCACAGATCAGGTCATCCTATCCACTTGATTATTAAAGTCCTCCTCTGCCAAGGTCACCTTTTGGTTTAGCATTTACATAAGACACAAATATCTTTACATCCTTTGCATTCTGAGAGGTGTAGTCACATATCTCTTCCCCAAATGTTCTTGTCACCAATTTTCCAATTATATTCTTTCGAGCCCCGACCAGCCGGCCAAACCACTGGCTATAGCCTATGAATCAGTATACAGTCAGATATGGCCATTTTTCCTTCCATGAAAAATGCACAACAAGATGCACTGCCCTAAGTTCTGCCCATTGTGAAGATGTCCCTTCATCACTGTCCTTCAGAGTTGCTCCAGAAAGGAGCAACTGCACTGTCCACTTCCAAGTGGTACCCATATATTGTGCAGAATGGTCTGTAAACCAGGCCCTAGTCTTCTCTTCCTCTGTTAATTGATAATACGGTACACCTCATGAAGCCATAGTTAGTCCTTAGGACAAAAGGTACTGCAGCAGAAGTAGGAATCACGGCATCTGGGCCACTTCTTCATGCAACCTACTTGTGCCTTCAGGTACCACCAGTGCTCAATCACGTATGTACCACTTCCACTTGACGACAGAGTGCTTCTGTGCACATGAAACTTTATGATTCAGTGGGTCAGGTAACACCCAATTCATGATGGGTAGCTCAGATCATATAGTAACTTGGTAGCCCACGGTCAAGCAGTCTGCACAGCAGCCTGGACCGGCTGGAGAGCCTTCTCCTGTTCTGGGATCCACTCAAAACAAAAAGCTTTTCTAGTCACTTGGTAGATGGGCCGAAGTAACATAACCAAGTGAGGAATGTGTAGGCTCCAAAATCCAAAAAGGCCCACCAGGTGTTGTGCTTGTTTCTTATTTGCAGGAGGGACCAGCTAAGAAAGCTCATTCCCTTTTTCCTTACCTCCATTGTGGAGTAATAGTCCAATCTCCCCATTTTCTTCTTCCTATCTTCTGAAGACCACTAATCAACTTTTTATCTCAATGAATTTGCCTATTTTGGATATTTCACATAAATGGAGTTATGTAATATGTGTCCTTATATGTCTGGGTTCTTTTATCACACCTCTTCATATCATAATGTGGAAAGTAGGGTTTGGGGAAACTAACATGGAACTATGAACCTCCCGCCTCAGGCCCCTAAGTAGCTCAGTTTACAGGCATTCACCACCATATCCCTGACTCTCTGAGCTCTTTAAGTTGTAGAAAGATAAATGAACATGTTAACTATAATATTCTAATAAGTTCAAAACAATCTACATTATGGAATACAACTATATATTGTTAACTAAATCCTAAATACTTGTAAGTATTATAGGGTAAAACTTCTATAATGTTAAATGCTGGTATCAAAGCTGGCTAAAATGAAGTCTGTTCTAGATGAGAATCTTCTATATTTTATTTCACTGCTTCTGAATTTCTCCCTAAATTATCGCCCATTTGAGCACTTTACAAGTATCTAAAAACAGTAACTTCTCCATAAAGTGCTTAGCACTGCAAAAGTTCAGTAGTTTTTTTTTCCCTTCCTTAAAACATCAATTTCATATTTATTGAAGATGACGAATACAGCAGGCTTGGGATGTTCAAAGAAAAAACTTGGCTCCCGGAAAATAACAGAAAAGTAAGTCCTTGGAATACCATGCCTGTCTTTGTATAATGGAGGCCTAGGGGCAGGCCAGACAGTTTTCTCTAACAATGTTAATTATGGTGAACACCTGCTTTTCTGCAACAGGGGCCCTGGGGTATGCTGTATCAGTTTGCTCTCTCAGGATGGGAGGGAGAAACAGAGTCCTACAGCCAAGGTTAGTCACAAGGTGCTCTATGCCTACTGTCTGAACCTTTACAAAAACACTAGTAACAAACTCTTGGGTGAATTTACCTGGCTGGCAATGCTCCATCAGCACTGCCACACATCACTGCTGAGAGAACTACACACTATTCATTCAGCTCCACTGGGAGAAAACAATTGAAAGGTCACACCTAGTTTCTCCTGGGCTCCACCTAACTCACCTTTTTCCTTCACTAACTTCAATCTGTATTCTTTCACATAATAAGCCTTAACTAAGCATAACAGCTTTTTCTCTTTCAAATCATTTATCCTTCATGTTAATATTTAATATCCTGGTTAGTGACCAAATTCTAAATATCAAGAAAGCATCCAAAAGGCAGAATTCTGAAAACATTTAAAAAAGATAAATCACAAATGTGAATTTTCCTGACATAATTGCCAAGGCTCAGATAAAATCCCAAACCAAAAACTCATTTCCAAGACCCAAAACTTAAACAAGCAACAACAATTTCCCAATTTGAAACCTAAGAATTACATTATTTTAGTCCATCTTCTCTTCTTCCTATTCTTCTCCTTGCTTCTCAGTTCATAATGTGCTACCTTGCCAGAGACAACACACTGGGGACATTAGATTATGGATTGTTACATCCAAAACCATGTGTCAAAATTTCTCTTTGTAAGTTAATTGCCTGAAGTATTTTCTTATAATGATAGAAGGTTAACTAATCCAGGGATCAAGAATGTATCAATCAGGATTCAATTATAAGAAACAATGCTGCCATCACTTAAGAAAAGCTTATGAATGGAATTGGAATTGGGTGTTTATGAAATAATAAAGAACACTAAAGGAACAGCTCTCTTATGAACTTCCAGATATCATATCCATCATTAAAGTCACAGAACTGACCCACCAAGAACAGATTCATATAATATAATCAGAGAAAAGAAAGAGTCCAAACATAACCACTAGAAATCTTAACCATCTTACACAGTATTAGGAACTGGTACATCATTACTGTTGGCCCTACATCATGCCGGTAAACGTGCACCACTTAAAAATACAAGTGCCCTGCGGCACATGCCTGTAATCCAAGAGGCTCAGGAGGCCGAGACAGGAGGATCAGGAGTTCAAAGCCAGCCTTGACAAAAGCAAGGAACTAAGCCACTCAGTGAGACCTGTCTCTAAATAAAATACAAATAGGGCTGGGGATGAGGCTCCGCAGTCCAATGCCCCTTAGTTCAATCCCTGGTCCCCCCCCCCAAGAAAAATACAAGTGCCACACAATGCCATTCAATACCCATAAAGCTAGAATCTAGACAATGCAATATTGCCAAAGAAAAATTCAATGTTTTCACATTGTTCTGGCTACCACAAACTATACAGCTAGAGCAGAAACTGAACCTCTTATCCATTTCCCCTTCCAAATATCATGAGTGCCCATTTACATGCTCTTTAAGAAAACATTCTTTAAATACATATAGAATAAAGGTGAAAGAATTTTAAAAAGACATGCTTCTATGATCAGAATGTTTATGGCCCCCAAAGTTCATTTGTTGAAATGCTAACCCTCAAAGTGATGATATTGGAATGTGGGGCCTTTTGAGAGCTGATTAGATCACAAGGACAGAGCACGCAAAAGGGATTAGTGCCTTCATAAAAGAAGCCCTGAACTGAGTGAGTTAGCACATTTCTCTAGTCACAACTACTCAGGAGACTGAAGCAGGAGGATCCCTGAGCCCAGGAGTTCAAGGCCAGCCTGAGCAGTATATATAGCAAGACAGGAAGGAAGGAAAGGAAGAAAAGGAAGGAAAGGAGGGAAGGAAGGAAGGAGGGAGAGAGGGAGGGAGGGAGGGAGAGTGGGTGGGTCGGCTGGCCAGCCCTAGAAAGCTGTCTTGCCCCTTCCACCATGTGTGGACATAACTAAAAGACACCATCTATAAGGAATCAGGCCTTACCAGATACCACTTTTCAATATCCAGTACTGAGAAATTTGTATTGCTTACAAACTTCCCAGTGTAAGTTATTTTGTTGTAGCAGCCAAACCAACTAACACACACACTAACACTAATCAAAAGAAAAAAGGAGTTATGCTAGTATCAAAAAGTGAATTTAAAATAAAAAATAAATAAAAACCAAGGATTTTAAAATGATTTCTAATGATAAAGGGGTCAATCCATAAAGAGATTATTACAAACCTAAATATTTATGCACAACAGGCTTTCAAAAGAGATAAATCAAACACAGAGAATTCCAAGAAACAGACAAATCCACAAGTACAAAGAAAACAATACCCTTTCAATAACTGGCAAAACGAATAAGACAGAAAATAAGCAAAAATATAATAGATTTGAACACATCATTAACCACCTTGGCCTAACTGACATTCGAAGAATATTCCACCCAAGAGCAGAATACATTCCTTTCAAGAGCACAAAATATTTACCAACTCAAGCCATATTATAAGCCATTAATAAAAAGGTCTTCAAAAAATGTAAAAGGATTCAAGTCAAACTATGTTTTCTAACTACCACAGAATTAGAAATCAACATTACCACCTACTGAAAATGCCTAAATAGTTGTAAATTACAAATAACTCACTACTCAAAATAATTAAAAGGGAAATGTATTCTGAAATGTATAAAAGTTAAAACACAACAAAATCTGTGGGATGCTACTAAAGACACACTTCAGAGGAAATTTTACAGTATTAAATGTCTACATGAGAAAGGAAGAAAGCCAAAGATTTCAGTTTTTACTTTAAAATTTTAAAAAAGACCTAGGCAAGATGGCACATGCCTATAATCCCAGCAACTCAGGAGGCTGAAGCAGGATGATCGCAAATTGGAGGCCAGCCTGGGAAACTTAGTGAGACCATCTCAAAATTTACATTTTTTAAAAAGGTCTGGGAATGTAACCCAGTGATCAAACACCTCAAGTTTCAATCCCTAGTATCAGGAGGAAAAAGAAAGAAGAAAGTGTTGGAATTTCTTGCAATCAAGCAAGAAAAATTAAAATATCCAGATTGGGCCAAGGAAAATTTTAAAATTAAAACACCCAGATTGGAAAAGAGTAAACTGTTACTATTTACACATAACAATGATCCTCTATGAAACAATTCACATACACAAACATATACGTATAGATGATAAAAGCCTAGAAACAACATAAATTTAATATCAATTTAAACTTCCTGTTTTCTCAAAAATCTCAGCATGCACATGTACACATGTTTACGTATGTTTCTGAATCTCAAGCTAAATGATTTAAATTCTTTTTGTGACCCTAGCCTGTTCTTCTAGATTTACAACAGAAGATTCTGAAGAAGAGGAATCATTAATTCCAGCACTATCTCCTAGCAAAAGATGTGACATCCCTTGTTGACTTCCCCTATTCAACATTATTTTGTAGGTTCTCATACTTCCTAACAATGTTATCTCCCTGCCTCTATTTAAAGTCTTGAATAGGTAAGTAGATAAGTCCAAATAACTCTTAGCAAGAAAAACAAAAGAAAAACAGTCCCATGTTATATTTAGTTCAGCAAAACTTAACAAAGGCTCTTCATAGTAATCCAAATGGTAACAGAACTAGACTGTTAGTTCCTGCATAATTTACCACTGACTTTTCATTATAGAAAGATGCTTAATAAAATTTTTGAATGAACAGGAAGAAATAATAAAGTATATGGTATAAATAGGAAAATTGTTTTATCCCCCCCCAAAAAAAGTTTATTGTACACTAAACACAGCATTGAAGACAAAGCAAGCAGGAAATAAAAATTGTCTCTTCAAAGAATTTTAGTTTAGCAGAATCAGAAGTTAGCTTGAGTTTACTTATTTTTTTTTAGAATACGTATGTTTTAGTCAGCTTTTTCATTTCTGTGACCAAAAGACCTGACACGAATAATTTTAAAGAAGGAAAAGTCTATTTCAGCTCATGGCTTTCAGAAGTTCAGTCTGTGGTGAGTCAAACTCCATAGCTCTGAGCAGAATATCATGATGGAAGGGCATGGTAGAGGAAAGCAACTGAGGACATAACAGAGAAGCAGAGAGCCCAGCTCACCTGGGACAAAATACAAAGGCAAGTCCCCAGAGACCTACCTCCTCTAGCCACACTTTATCTGCCAGTTAACACTTACTATGCAGTTAATCCATAACAGTAGAGTGATCAACTGATTAGGTTACAACTCTCATAATCTAATCATTTCATGTCTGAATGTTCTTGCATTATTTCACACATGAGCTTTTGGTGGACATCTCATATCTATGCCATAAAAAGGAATATCTCCCTTACTAATTTCCCAGGAAGTTATAGAACAACTCAGACATTTAATAAGTATCCACTATAGAATAAGACCTGCACTAAGTTAACAGTAACTGAACTAATGAATTAAATCTAAGACATCAATCATGTGTGAAATATTAGTGTTAACTCTGTTGATCACATCTACATTAAATATGTATGAAAGGTATAACAACTTTCATTTTCCTAGCATAAAATCTACAAACTATTCAATTTGCAAAACTAAATTATTTCAGTGCTCAGACATTATCTACTGTTGACTAGAACAGAACTACAATTTTATCTGTTTAACAAATATTTATTGAGTGCCTATCTTGTACGAGGCACACAGTTCCAGGTGCTGGAAATGAACAGACAAAAACCCTACCTTTATATGACAGAGGAGAGAAACAAAAAACTGAATAAGATACACTGTACATAAAGTGACAATATACAGAAAACTAAACCACAGAGAGAAAAGCCTAAGCAAGAAAGGGAGTGAAAAAGGGGCAAGAGTATAATTTTAGAGAGAGCCAGGGAGATATAAATGAACCCGTCATGCAACTATCTACAGGTGCAATACTACCAGCAGAGAACATGGCAAATGCAAAATAAAAAGGTCCTGAGGCAGAAGTGTGTCTGGTATGGTCAAAAGCAGGAAGCTCAAGTGGATGGAGTAGTTGAACAAAGGAGGATAAAGTAGTAACAACAGGATTCTGAGCACAGTGGCACATGCCTATACTCCCAGGATACTGAGGCAGAAGGACAGCAAGTTCAAAGGCCAATCTTTTATTTGGACCCCTTTCCAAATAAAAAATAAAAAAGTCTGGGGATGTGGCTTGGTAGTAAAGAGCCTCTGGGTTCAACTGTGAGTACCAAAGGGGGTGGGGGGGAGTACCAGGAGCAGTATAGCAGGAGATAAGATCAAGGCTAGAAGCCAGATCATTTGTGGCTTGCAGGCAATTTGGGACTATTTTATTAGCTTTACTGAGAAGTAAAGGACAAATAAAAATTAAATATATTTAAAGTATTACATGATTTTAAAGTACATCAACATTGGGCTGGGTCTGTAGCTCAGTGGTAGAGCACTCACCTAGTATGTATGAGTTCCTGAGTTCAATCCCAAACGACACAAAAATGGATATCAATATGATTTGATATGTAGACTATAAATGACTATCACATTTCAACTATTAACACATCCATCACCTCACATAGTTACCTTTGGAGTTGAGGGGTAAGCAGAAATCTACTTAAGATATACTCTCTTATAGCCAGTTTAAAATACTTGTTATAAATTTTAGTCCTGTAGTCATGATGCAGTACATTAGATCCCCAGGACTGATTCATCTGATAATTAAGTTTGTGTCCTTTGACCAACATCATCCCCCACCAACCTCTGGCAACCACCATTCTACTCTCAGTTTCTATGAGTTTTGAATTTTTTTAATTCCACATACAAGTGAAACCATACAACACTGTCTTTCTGTGTCTCACTTATTTTCCTTAGAAAAATGCTCTCCAGGTTCACATGCATTGTTCCAAACAATAGAGTTTCCTTTTTTCATGGTTGAATAACATTCCTTGCATACATTTATACATTTTCTTTATTCACCCATTAATGGACACATATCTTGGCTACTGCAAATAATGCAGATATCTTGGAAATATCCATTTACCTCATATACACCAAAAAGTAGGACATATATCCAGAAGTGGGACTGCTGAATCATACGGTTGTCTTATATTTGATTTTTTTTGGGGGGGGGAAGGGCTGTATCAACCCATTCCCTCCATATACAAGGATTCCCTGTTCTCCATATCTTGCCAACATTTATCTCACCTTTCTGATTACAAACCTGAGAGCATACAATGAGAGTATCTTATTGTAGTTTCAACTTACATATTTCCCTGTTTAGTCATGTCGAGCACCTTTTCATATTTTTTCATTTACATGTCTGATTTGGAAAAATATTTGGGGTCCTTCTCCCATTTTTAAATTATGTTGTTTTGTTTGCTATTGAGTTATATGAGTTCTTTATATAACATGAATACAAACCAACCCTTTATGAGACACACAGTGTCCAAATATTTTCTTGCATTTCACAAGTTGCCTAGTTTGATGTGTTTATTCTTGCTTCTGTTACCCATGCTTTTGGTGTCATATTCCAAAAAAATATTGCCAAGACTAATGTTGGAGCTTTTTCCCTGTTTTCTTCTAAGAATTTTACAATTTCAGTTCTTACATTTAATGAAGACTTTTATCCACTTCAAGTTATTTTTTGTGTTTGGTATAAGAGTTCAATTTCATTATTTTGCTGTGGACATAGTTTTTCCAACATCATTCATTGAAGAAACTATCCTTTCCCCATTGTCCATTCCCCATTGTATACCAAAAATTAGTTGACTCTATACATGCGGTTGTGTTTCTGGGCTCTCCATTGTATTCCATTGATCTATGTCTGGTGTCTTAGTGTCATTTTTGTTTTGCTTTGTTTAGATGGGGTTCACTAAATTGCCCAGGCTGACCTTGAACTCATGATCCTCCTGCCTCAGTCTCAAAACTAGCAACTGGCTTCTATGTCTGTTTATATGCCAGCAGCATACTGTTTTGATTATTACAGCTTTGTAATATAATTTGAAATCAGGATGCATGATGCCTCCAATTTCATTCTTCTTACTCAGGACAGATTTGGCTATTGAGTCTTTTGAGATTTCATACAAATTTTAAGATTTTGTTTTTGTGAAAAATGCCATTAGAGTTTTGATAATGATCACACTGAACTTATAGATAGCTTCAGGAAGTATTGACATTTAAACAACACTATTAACTTTTCTAATTCATGAACATATGCTCTTTCCATTTATTGAATCTTCTTCAATTACTTTCATATATGCCTTATGGTTTTTAGTGTACAGATATTTCATTCCTTAGTCAAATGTACTCCTAAGTATTTTATTCTTTTTGATGCTATTATGAATAGGACTTCTTTCTTAATTTCTTTTTTAGATAGCTGTTATTTATTTTTTGAAAAAACATTTGTTTTTTAGTTTAGGTGGACCAATACCTTTATTTTATTTTTATGTGGTGCTGAGGATGGAACCCAATGCCTCATGCATGCTAGGCAAGCACTCTACCTCTGAGCCACAACCCCAGCCCTTGGTAGCTGTTATTAATATATGGAAATGCAATTCATTTTTATATATTGATTTGTATTCTATAACTTTACTGAGTTCATTTATTAATTCTAACAGTTTTTTAGTAAATTAGGGTTTTCTATATATCATATCATGTTTTCTGTCACCAACACCACAAAAAAAGTAAATAAATAAGAAAATTTAAATACATACTACAAAGACAATTTAATTTCTCCCTTTCAAGTATAGATGCCTTTCATTCCTTTTTCTTTTCTAATTGACCTGATTAGGACTTTCAATACTTTGTAGCACTATGTTAAATTAAAACTAGTTTCTGATCTTATTTCAGATTTTCATGACTGAGTTACAATGTTAGCTGTGGGGTTGTCATACATAATCAGTGAAACATCACTTACCTCTATTAGAATAGCTAAAATAAAAAAAAACAACAAAACCAAATGCTGAAAAAGATGCAGAATAACTGGAACTTTGCTAATGGGACTGCAAAATGCTATCATCATTTTGGAAAAGAGTTTGTCAGTTACTATAAAGTAAAATATGTATTAAACCATGTGATTCAATAATCGTACTGCTAGGGATATTTATTGTCCAAAAGTAAAGGGAAAGCAAAATGTATCAGATGCTCCGAAGCCCTTGTTAGATTCAGAAAAGCTTCTACTTACAGGGACAGCTGGGTAAGTAGCAAAAGATTCAGCCCATGAAAATCAACACCTAAACAAAAGGAGCCAGATGACTGCAACATGAGTGACACAATATTCTGTGGCTGTGTATAGCCTGCACCTCTGCCCTAAGAATGCAGAAGAAAGCTTTACTCTACCAGAACCAGAATGTGAAAAAATGTGTTATGGCAGTCTGGTAGACTAAAAAATGAGTGAGAAAAAAGTAGGAGCTCCTCACAAACCTCTCCTAATCACTTACTACAGAAATCTATCAATTGATGAATGGATAAACAAACTGTGATTCTTCCATACAATGGAATATTGCTTAGCAATGAAAAGGAATAAACTACTTACACAATATAATAGCATTAGTGTTTTGTTTGTTTTTTGTTTTCTAAATATTTATTTTTTAATTATAGGTGGACACAATATATTTTATTTTATGTGGTGCTGAGGACCAAACCCAGTGCCTCATGCATGCTAGGTGAGTACTCTACCTCTGAGCCACAACCCCAGCTCGCATTAATGTTTTGTTTATTTTCTTTTTTGGTGGTAGTACGGGGGAATCAAATCCCAAGGCCTCACACATGCTAATAAGCAAGAGCTCTACCACTGAACTACATCCCCAGCCTCTACATGATTTCTAAATGTATTATGTTAAGTTAAAGAAATCAAACACAAAAGGCTACTTACTTTATAATTCCATTTAGATGGCATTCTGGAAAAGGCAAAAACTACAGGGACATAAAACGTAGTGTTTACCAAAGGCTGAGAGTAAAGGGAAGGGACTGACCACAAAAAGTACAAAAAAAACCTTTCATTAACAATGTTTAAATGACTGCATAAGTTTATCAAAATTTACATACCTTACACCTAATAAAGACAAATTGTACTATATGTGTATTAAACCTCAATATATCTGACCTTAAAATTTAAATGAGAGGAGCAGGGAATATAATTCAGTAGCAGGGCACTCGCCTATTATCCACAAGTCCCAGAGTTCAAACCCCAGCAACACCAAACAAAAAAAAAAAAAAAAAAAGCTGTAAATGATGCAAGGCAAAGTTGTTTTGTCACCCAAATTTTCTGCCTCAAAGTACATTTGCTTAAAAATAAAAATTATAACTATTTTTCCTGCAAAGTAATGACTACATTGTAAGTAATATTTACGGAATATAAAGTCACTCAAAATATCTAATAAAAAAAACTTGCAAGACCAATTTGCAGGTAATTCTGTTCCATCCACAAATAATCAGTACATAAATTTTAGTATATTCAGGTATGTATTTCTGACATTGAGCAACTACTTAATGAGTGTCTAGGAACAATATCATGCAGCTTAATGGGAGGATATAAAAATGTTCAGGATATGACACTACCATCCAGAAGCTTTATACATGCAAGAAAATAACAACATAAAAGTTTGAAACAGAATGTATTGTTCCACATGCTACTTTTTGAGTTCAATCTACTAACCAGTCCCATAAAAAAATGAGTCATAAACCTATTAAACATCCACAAATAGCCTAATTTTCAGGTTATTTCCCTTCATCCATCAAAATATTACAATTACTTACTGTATAGCATACTGTTAAATTTCCTACATTTTAAAAGAAAAAGAAGGGGTTGGGGATATATAGCTCAGTAGGTAGAGTTGCCTCACATGCACAAGGCCCTGGGTTCAATCCCCAGCACCACAAAAAAAAAAAAAAAAAGAAAGAAAGACAAAAAGACCTCATGCTCAAAAATATCTGCACTAATTTAAGGATGGCCTTAGCCCTCAGCCTAAGCAACTACATTCTAAAACTCCATTTTAAAATTAACCTGCAGTCTCACCAGGCAAGCCTACAGAGCTCTCCAATATGTCATCAAGCATAGCCTAATAAAAGCAAGTCACTTTCCACAATCCTGGTAAGAGACAGGGTAAAGTCACATGTCATTTGTCATAACCCTGATAAGAATCAAAAGTGTGATAACAGGAGGGAAATCACCAAAACATATGTCCTGACTCCAAATGCAAGTCAGGTAAATCGGGTCTAATATAGAGTGAAATCTAAAATGGAGGCCATGCTGGGAATGACTCAGGGAAAACACAGGACAATTCATGGAATGTTAATGAAGTCCCAAAAAGACCCTAGGCCAAAGTCCACCTCAAAGAAGTGTTAACCAACAGCCCCAACAGATTTGGAGATAGCCCATCCCAGAGAAGTGATAATCCCATCCCAAAAGATGATAATTAGGCCCACCTGTGTCCCACCCCTCGGGCCTTCCAACCTAGGTTCCATCACCAAAACTATAAAAAGGGGAGACAACCGCACTTCCACGGATTCCACCTCTTGGGTCCCCTTCTTCCTCTGGGAGAAGTCTTTTCTGCTGTCCTTTAATAAACTTCTAATTTCTACTCTGACCTTGCCTCGGCGTGCTTCTTTGGTGTTATTCTTCAACATCGGGGAAGCAAGGACTCGTCACCGGTCAACTGCGGTTTCAACTGCGGTATAAATGTCACCAAGAAACCTAGTAAAAGCTGATAGGTAACCAAAGGGCGAGCAGAAGCTCCCAAAATTTAGTATGAAAAATAAAGCAAATGAACAGACATTCAGGCCAGCTGACACTGATGCACCCAAGCCTAAGAGCTTGATGAGGACCTAGATTGACATCCAACTCTTCTCATCATCTGCCTGATCCTCTGCATCATCCTCACAGCTCTCAAACTCTACATCAGCCTCTTGACTCTGGTGAAAACGGTGACATTCCCTTACCATCTCCGAAGCCAGTCACCAACTCTGCTCCAGAAGTCTCTATGGGTTCCTGACCTGATCACTGCGGTCTGAAGTATGCATCTGCTGGAATTCAGATCTAAGACTTAAGGCTTTAAATCTAGCACTTAAGCTTAGCATGCAGAGGGAATGTCTGTTAATAGGTCTCTCATGATTAAGTGTGTTTGCAGTGCTTAGAATTAACTTAGAATTGTTTACTTTGAACTGATTATGTCTATTGCAATGCCCAACATTAAGAACTCATTTCCTTGTTTAAGAACCTATAGAGTGAAATGTATGGAGTGATTTTGAGTGAATAAAGCATTAAAAAGGGCATAGCACTGGGGCTGGGGTTGTGGCTCAGTGGTAGAGCACTCGCCTAGCACATGAGAGGCATTGGGTTCGATCCTCAGAATCACATACAAATAAATAAATAAAATAAAGGTATTGTGTCCAACTACAACTAAAAAAAATTTTAAAAATAAAATAAAAGGGCATAGCACATGGACATTCTTTATCTCTCGCCTTGACTGCAGATGTCCCACCGCAACAACTACAAATTCTAGACAGAAGTAAATCAATTTTGTTTATAAATTATTCTCTGGAGGAAGAAAGAAGACCCTGAATAAAACTGATGTATCAGACATTCATGCTGAGAACCATAGCCCAGTCTGGCATTTTTGCCAGAACAGAGTGGTTGAGAGGTGATGCCAGCAAGCCATTGAAATGATAATGGTTATGTTAAGCTGTGTATTCAATTGCATATTAGACCCCTGCTGTCCGCCTAGGACTGCCACTTTGGAGTTCTCCTGCTACTTTGGAGTTTTCCAGGGGATTCCCTGAGAGTTCCCATTGGTTAGGGAAGTGCCGTAGGAGGGATTTTCCAGAGGAGGGATTTCCAGTTGGTGTGTGGTGTGTCCCAGGGGAAGGCCACATGCTTGGCGTTCCCTTCATGGGAGTGCGGATAATAAAGGAGTTCCTGTTTTGAACCTACAAGGCTGTGTGGCGGCTTGGTTATTTTGTGCCTAGCCAGACTGCGGCACACTCACACATTAATCATAACACCATGAAAAAAAGTAAATGCAAAGTTTATGAATTGTTGGGTACAGAGGCAAGTTTGTACCAAGCTACTCTTCAAGGAAGGATGAAATGAGGTAAGAATCCCTGAATCAGTAAAAATTCTGAGGCCACTTAAGTACCTTGAACAAAAAGATGTAAGAATTTCTCTTATATGTGGAAGCTAGAGAGGAAAAAGTAAAAGAAAGGTGGTTGGGAGTGGGGTTGGGAGGGGATAAGGGAAACTCATGAAAATCAAAATAGAGCAGAGCAAAGGAAAGGGACCAGGGGAAAGGAGGAGAGAAGGGAAAGAGGGAAAACCGGGGAAATGATACTGTCCAAATTATGCTGTTATATTGTGTGCACGTATGAGTATGTAAAAACAAGTCCCACTATGATGTACAACTATAAAGCATCAATAAAAATATGGAAGAAAAAAGCATAAGGAAGTGCACAAATGGCAAAACTTCAACAAATAAGGGGCTCAAGAGTGCAACTTAGCCTGTTTCTGCAATCTTGTCAAAGGCACTGAAAACCCATTCACCCAGTGTTTCTGCTAGGGTGTCAGGACTAATTCTGCATAAGCTAAGTCACCTCAACCTAGGAGAATTCTTTTCTCCCCTAATTTAGTCTGGTGTCCACTTGTTCAGTTTGCTGTGGTAAAAGACAAAAATCATGGGGAAGGATAGAAATATCAGTCCTCAAATTTCTACTATCAAATTTATTCCTTTCTTCCTCATTCTTGAGGACTTTTAAGATTCCTCAATTTGTGAGAACAAACAGAACTCAACCCATAAATAAAATACAACCTGGTTTCTGTATACTCTATGACATCCATTAAAAAAAAAAAAAAAGGTCAAGCCCAGCATTATTAAATGTTTCTTTTTTTTAATATTTATTTTTTAGTTTTCAGCGGACACAACATCTTTGTTTGTATGTGGTGCTGAGGGTCGAACCCGGGCCACACGCATGCCAGGCGAGCGCGCTACCGTTTGAGCGCCATCCTGAACAACGTAAGGAGACACTGTCTCAAAATAAAAATTTAAAGCTAGGCACAGTGGTGCCCGCCTATAATCCCAGTGGCTCAGGAGGCTGGGACAGGAGTATAGCGAGTTCAAAGTCAGCCTCAGCAAAAGCAAGGCACTAAGCAACTCAGTGAGACCCTGTCTTTAAATAAAATACAAGAGGCTGGGGATGTGGCTCAAGCGGTAGCGCGCTCACCTGGCATGCATGCGGCCCGGGTTCGATCCTTGGCACCACATACAAACAAAGATGTTGTGTCCACCGAAAATTAAAAAAAAATAATTATAAATATTAAAACTCCCTCCCCCCCTCCCCCCCCTCAAAAAAAATAATTAATACAAAAAAACAGGGCTGGGGATGTGACTCAGTGGTTGAGTGCCCCTGAGCTCAATCCTCCATACCAAAATACATATATAAAATAAAAATTTTAAAAGAGATGGGAATATAGCTGAGTGCACAAGGCCCTGTGTTCAATCCCCAGAATCACCAAAAAAAAAAAAAAAAAAGAAAGAAAGAAAGAAAAGAAACACTAAAGCTTAAATACCAAATGTATATTCGAGATGATTTGGGCAATTTTTAATTTCTTAATATCTATTTGTGTTTTCTAATAATTTTCCAACAGTGCACAAGTATTCTAATTATTTTTATTAAATAAAAAATTTAAATCTTTTCTTGGTAGTTCTAGGGACTGAATCGAGGTCCTTGGACATGTTAAGCAACCACTCAACCACTAACCTATATCCCTAACCCTCCCGGGCCTTTTTATTTTGAGACAGGGTTTCACTAAATTGCTGAGACTGTTCTCAAATTTATGAGACCTCCTAAAATAGCTGGGATTATAGGCATGCATTAAACTTAGGAGACCTCCTGAAATAGCTGGGATTATAGGCATGCATTATTACACTTGCAAAAAATTTAAATCTTCCTTCCTTCCTTCCTTCCTTCCTCCTTCCTTCCTTCCTTCATTTATTTATTTATTGGTAACAGGGATTGAACTCAGGGGTGCTCAATCACTGAGCTACATCCCATTCTTATTTTGTATTTTATTTAGAGACAGGGTCTGAGTTGCTTAGCACCTCACTTTTGCTGAGGCTGACTTTGAACTCTCCGTCCTCCTGCCTCAGCCTCCTGAACAGCTGGGATTACAGGTGTGTGCCACCGCCCCCGGCTACAAAACTTAAATCTTTATATCATTTTAATACTTTTTATCACATTGATAATAAGCTATTATCCCTTTATAAACTTTTCATGATGTTTCCAATTAATTCTGGGAGTATCCATGTTGATTAAAAAAAAAGTTACTACTAATATTGTCTATTGTTCAAAAGTATTTCAGATAAAATTTAAGGTAAATTTTTAATTTTTGTTCTTAGTTAATTCATGTTATGGGTGATTCTGCTCTTAAACAAGAGACAATGGGATTTTACTATGTATCTACATGAACTATTCACAAGAAGAACTTTTTCTGTCCTTTTTTTCTTTCTTTCTTTCTTTTCTTTTTTTTTTTTTTTTTTTTTTTGTCAGTAATAAGGGCCTCACATGTGCTAGGGGAGCACTAAGCTATATCCCTAGGCTCAGCAGTTTCTTTCATCTAAAAAAAAGAAAAGAAAAAAATGTAAATGTGAACAAGTTGGTTTTTTCAGATTTACTTTAGCAAAGTTAAAATAAACTTAATTAAAACATTCAAGTGATAAAATCCTAAAAATGTACATTCCAAGTTAATCAAAATTGTTTTCATTCCTGCAGTTTCTAAAAGAATGGGGACATTCAATGTTTATAGTAATAAATGAAGAAAAGAAATACACATCTTAAATATATCTCAAATTTTACACTAAATAAAAATCCACACTTAGAATAATCTTATTTATGTCATTTTTAAAATATTTCTAGGCATTGTACCAGTTACCTAACACTGCATAAAAATGCTTATTACAGCAGACACAGTGGCATATGCCTATAATACTAGCAACTCGGGAGGCTGAAAAGGAGCCAGCCTCAGGAACTTACTGAGGTCCTAAAAAACTCAGCAAGACACCATAAAAAATAAAAAGGGTTGGGGATGTGGCTCAGTAGTTAAGACTCCCTGGATCCAATCCTTGGTACCAAAAAAAAAAAAAAAAAAAAAAAAAAAAAATTCATTACATAGGATAATGAGAGTTCTCTTTTTTCTGCTTCATAGGCAAAAAAAAATAAAAAATAAAAAATAAAAATAAATAAATTCAGTACAATAAAATGAGTGTTGATTTAGTTTAACCCAAGACAGTGGCTAAAACCACTGACTTCAGACCATAATAAAGCTAAATATATCATTTGCTCCCTGATCCTAGTCAACTAACTTCATCTATTGCAGGATGACAGCATCAAAACCACTGCTCACCAATTCTTTAGTCACAAAGCAAGCCAAATGTACAGCTGGATCTGTACAAATTCACTATTACCATGTTCTATTTATCAATTTTACTACAAACAAATTATGTAAGAGCTATCATCCTGAGAGAGGACAAAAAAATATACCCACTGGATCCTAAAACAGATAATAATCTAAGAAAGGAAAAGTATGAAATCTAGCCAGTTATGGTGGCCCATACTTATAATCCCAGCAACTCAGGATGCTAAGGCATACACACACACACACACACACACACACACACACACACACACATGCTGAGGATGTAGGTCAGTGGCAGAATGCCCCTGAGTTCAATCTCTAGTACCTAAAATAAATTAATAAAGCAAAAAAATCTGTTTCAGATGCTAAATTGAAGAAATAATGTAAAACTAAACACTATTTTATTAAGTCAAACTGTTAAGGTTTGGATGTGAGGTGTCCCCCAAAAGCTCACATTTGAGACAATGCAAGATGGTTCTGAGGAGAAATGATTGGTTTGTAAGAGTCTTAACTCAAACAGTGATTTTTATCCTAGGATAGGGATTAACTGAGTGTTAACTGAAGTGGTAGGGTGTGGCTAGAGGAGGTGGGAATTAGGGTGTGGCTTTGATGTATATATTTGTATCTGGAAAGTAGAGTCTCTCTGCTTCTTGATCACCATGATGTAAGCTGCTTCCCTCTGTCACACACACTGCCATGATATTCATCTCCCAAGAAATGAAGCCAGGCAGTCTTCTATGGACTAAGATCTCTGAAACTGTGATCCTCAAATAAACTTTTCCTCCTCTATAATTGTTCTGATCAGATCCTTTAGTCATAGCAGCAAAAAAGCTGATTAAAACACCAACATATATTGGGCTAGGGATGTAGTTCACCAGTAAAGTGCATGCAAAGCATGTGCAAAGGCCCAGTACCAAAATAAAAAATAAATAAAATACCAACACACTAAATTTTGACTCCAATTGCTAGAAACTGGTGGCAGTAACACTCTTCTTTTTGAGGGGAAAATAAATGTATAAAATACCAGAAAAACAACTGTTGATCCCTTTAGCCTCTCAGTTTTATCAACCCAAGTACTTTTACCTTCATGTAAAATCTAAGTTCACGTAATTCATCTAAAATGAACTAACCCTCCTAATTATAATAAAATTTATCTTGAAGGCAGATAGATCTGTTTCTTTTTTATTATTTATTGGTAACAACTACAATCCAATCACTTTTCCACCCCAATTTTTCTTCTGACCCACAACTTTTTCCCATAATAAGCTGCATAAGGCAATGGAATTAAGCACTTTAGTCCTTCTGGTTTTGCCTCTTCCAGAGACCATGAATTCCCTGAGGATAGAACAGCTGCCCAGAGTCTTCCTTCCCACCCATAGTACACTACAGAGTACATATTAACCACACCTGCATTGCCCCTCAGATTGCACCACAAATTGGTTCTAAACCCCTACAAATACCAACATCTTTGGAAACTCAAGTCCCTTGTATAAAATGGCATAATATTTACAAGTAACCTACCACACATTCTCCTACATACTTTATATCACTCTAGATTACTTATCTAATACAATGTAAAAAGCTATGTGAATAGTTGTTATACTGTATCACTGAGGGAATAAAGATAAGAAAAGGCCTTACTTGTTTACTAGAGACAATTTTTTCTTCATATATTTTCCATCACATTTGACTGAATTCACCAACCCTCTGATGGGGAGCGCTGACTGTATATGGTATTAATCTGCTCACAGATCAGCCTTTCCTACTAACTACACTAATAAAACCTTGAAGACACTAAATGTGTACCATCAACCCTTGACACAACTATGTGACATAAAGACTTCCAACTACATTTAGTGAAAAATTGAGCAAATGAACCTTTGAATCTTTCCTATACCACTCAGTATTAGCAAAACACTCTACAAATATGGAAATTTGTAATTTTTTTTGTATGAGGCTTTGACCCAAGACAAATTCTTTTCCTATTGGACATACTTTCAACTGCTTTGGAGGGAAAGGGTTGGATTATGTCTACTTCATTCTAGAATACAGATATTCCCTACAAGATAATAGAGTTCAGTACATGTCTAATTAATAAGTCTCATTTTGATTAAACATGTGGTCCTCATAAAAGCCATGAACCTATAAACTGTAACACCTATTTTTTTCTATTTATACTAAGATTTATGAATGCTTTGTAATATAGAGAATGTTAACAAGGATGCCTGCAGAAATGAGAATGAGAGCATGGGGGGGGGAGGGGACTATGAAGAAACAGTTTAACATACTGCTTCCATCTCCACCTTTATCCCTAGAGAATTTAAATGGGAAAGAAAAAAAAGGAAACAGAATCTGTAAGTCAGACTAAGCCATAAGGAAAACAAATGATTTGCAAAATTGTGCGTAGTAAACTACTATTCTTTCAAATAATTTATAAGGAAGGATTTTTTTTATCTACAAAATCTTTTGCTTCATCCAAGACCAGCTGGATCTCATCTCACCAATATTCTCCGCCTACACACACACACACACACACACACAATGCTACTGCTGACTCCCAGTGCCAAACCAACCATGGGGGGGATTAAGCCATGAGGTTCATTTTTCTCTATATAAAATGTGTGTGTGTGTGTGTGTGTGTGTGTGTGTGTGTGTGAGACAGTTCTTTTTTTTCCCACAAGAAAATTATCTATTCTAACGGGACGGGGGAAGGGACAGCTCATTATGTAGATTCCCATTCCCCATAGGGAGAGAAATGAAATTAACTTCCATCAAGAGACAATTGCTCTTCTACCTTAACTACCTTAAAAAAAAAAAAAAGATGAGGCACTTCTCTTTGCAGTAACATCCCCTTAAATATCCTCCAGAATTTGGGGGCGGGGGAGCAACTCCTCAGTGTAGCTCGCTCGCGCTCTCTCTCTCTCTCTCTCTCTCTCTCTCTCTCTCTCTCTCTCTCTCTCACACACACACACACACACACACACACACAACCACCATCTAAGTAGGATTCCGTTAGATAGAAAATGCCACTCTCCGCCTCCTCCGCCACCCCGAACATTGACAGGCCAGGAGTGCGGGGGCAGCCGAGGGCAGAAGCAGCGAAGAGGCGGGACGCGACGCACACCGCACCGAGAACCGGCTCACCGATTTTTTAGAGGTTTTAAAGATAGAATTTCCTGCGGTCAGAGCCTTCCACCCATTCACCAGCCGCAGCCCTCACCCTGCTCCCTGCCCCCCACCGGGGCTCGGTCCGGCCGAGTCCCCGCGGCGGCCTCGGCCCGGAGCGCCCTCCCCGGCTCTCGGGTCCCCCACGCGCCCCTCACCGTCCCCAGACCCGACGCGCCCAAGCCGGGGAATGCATCGCACCTGGATGTAGTTGTTCTCGCAGTAGTCGGCCACCCGTTCCAGATTCGTGTAACTGTCGAAGAGGGCCCGGCGGCCCCCCGGGATTTCCTCTTCCAGCAGCATCTGCAGCTCCGCCATCTTCACATCCTCCTCCTCCTCCTCCTCATACAGCCCGCAGAGGTAGCTGCGGCGGCAGCGCCAGGGAAACCCAAGACTGGGAGAGGAGGAGCAGCGGCAACCGCGGCTGTAACTCGGGAGGAGCGAGAAACACCCCCAGAGCGCGACAGGGGAGGGGGCGGTGGGGACGGAGGCGGGGCGCGAGCCGACGGACTGTGAGGACGGTCACCGCAGCGACGGACGCACGGGCGCGCGCACGCGCGCTCCCCTCCCTCCGCCTCTGAGCGCCCGAAAAAGATTCCCACCCTCCCCCACTTCCGGCGTCTCCTAGCGACGGCGGGGCGGGGGCCGGGATGCGCGCGGGAGCCGGGCGCGCGGTTAACCCTTCGGCCCCGCTCAGGTTGCGCGACTCGGGAAGTCCCCCAGCGGCCTTTGTTACTTTGGCGGGAACGCGCCTCCCTTCTCCTTGGCTCCCTGCCCGCCCGCGCTCTCCTCACCCAGCGTTGGAACCCGAGAGGGGTCAACGCCCGGAGCGACCCCTCGAGGCCTCTCTGCGTTCCCGACTGGAGGCCGTAGGAAAACAGCCCCATCCTTGAGTCCAACCTCAGTAAAGGATCACACCTCATCAGAAGGAGCACTTACTTCCCTGCAGCTTGAAGCACCACCTATTTTCCCATTCATCTTGGACCTCATCCCCTTCATTACATTGTAAATTGCAGTTTCCTAATCCCAAACACACTACTCCCGCACTTGCACTCATTTACCCACTAAAGCTTTTTCCCCCTGCCCGGTTGCCTGTCTCCTAGGCCGGGCTTTTTGTGCTTGTCCTCGCTGTGTGCCTTTTCTTACTGATAGCCTTTGCTGTTATTTCTCTGGTTCTGTCAACCTCACTCTTTCGTAGAATCAGTAAATTTTGAAAACGTTTTTGCTGCTGCGAATTTTCTATTTTCACAGAGTTGTTATATGGATAAAATAAATACACCTTGTCAGATGTTTAAGTACGTTGAGAACGTTAAGTCAAGGTAGGGTTGATAACTCTGATTCTGAAGCGGTATTAGCAGTTTTTATTCCCCAGTTATTACATCTTTTTTTCCTTAATCTGACTACTCCCTGTACAGTATAATCTTGAAAAACAAAAACTCCTGAAAACTGCTAAGATAATGGAGCTATGATCTTTACTTGTATTGTAAGGAGTCCAGGGCTGTATTATCTTAGACAGTGGTTTACAACAGGATCCATTGTTTTAACCTCTTACTCTTGTGATCTCTTGGCTTTCCTACAATGATTTTTCTTTCTCTCACTCTCTTTTCAGATGATGAAACTTTATTATACTTTCCCAAAAAATAATTTTAGTACTATGCCATAACCAATTTCTGGAGCAATGTTGGCTACATGATATGTATATTTAGCAAAATGTTTAATTTCATTGTGGAACTATAAATAAGAATATTTTTAAAATGTTGATCTAGGGCTGGGGATGTGGCTCAAGCGGTAACATGCTCGCTGGCATGCGCGGGGCGCTGGGTTCGATCCTCAGCACCACATAAAAATAAAGATGTGTCCACCGAAAACTAAAAAATAAATATTAAAAAATTCTCTCTCTCTCTCTCTCTCTCTCTCTCTCTCTCTCAAAAAATGTTTTATTCTTAACCATTTTAAACGACTTCTAAATTAGTGTAATTGTTCTCTAATATAAATATGGGGAGCTTGTTAAAAAATGAAAGCTGGGAAACATGAAAAAAAAGAAGCAGCATTTCTTTCTGAAATGTAAATCTCTAATGTATATAAATGAGGAATGTTTCCAATGAAAATAATTTTAAAATAAAACAAAGCTGGAATTTGGGTGTGTGTAGCTCAGTGATAGCACTTGTGTTTAGCTTGCTAAAGGCTCTGGGTTCAATCCATCCCCAGCACACACACACACACACACACACACACACCAAAATTTTTTTTTTTTTAAAGCTGCAGCATCACAATCACATTCAACATAGTCATTTGATCAAGAGTAATAATGAGGCAGTTATATGAATGGCACATAAACTTGCTTCAGGGAATAAGACCCACATTCAGTAATCAAATTAATAAAACAAATATTAGATCAAGCAAACTCCTTTCAGACTAAACATCGTCAAAAAAACTGTTCTTAAACTTTTAAGAAGCCTACAGGGTAAGTAATATGTAGATAGACACCTTCCCTACAAGACTTTTCCCCACCTCACATTCTTTCAAATACTGCTTACCAATTAGCCCAATAAACAGACTTCCCTGCAAGAAGATTCATCATCCTAGGGACTAGCAAGGGAAGATTCCAGTGCTTTCTCTAATTAATTTGTGACAACCACTTAGAATCTTTGATTCCTTATCTAAAAATCAAAGGGTTAAATGCAGATCAAAAGTTCTTAAAATTTAGAATTGGAATCACTTGGAAATCGTGCAAAACAAGATTGCTGGGCCCCACTACCAGAGTCTCAAATTCTTTTAGTCTGCTTAACTTATAGTTCCAAGAAGTTCCCAGGTGAACCCCATGAAATTGTCCTTCCACCCCTGTGAAGATCTATGATTCCAATTTCTAGGTAGCAGGGTAGAAAGGTACTCTTCACACTCAAAAGAATCTACATGGACTGGGGTTGTGGCTCTGTGGTAGAGCGCTCACCTAGCACAAGCTAGGTGCTGGGTTTGATCCTTAGCACCACATAAAATAAATAAAATAAAGGGTAAAAAAAAGTAGAATATATGATTAGCATTTAAAAAAAAAGAATCTACAGATTCAAGGATATAGGTATACAATTTTTTGGCCACCAAGATTAGTTAAACAAAAGGAAAAACAACCACAACATCTATAAAATGGCACATAGTTATTAGGATCAAGGATGAGACTGTGTACCTCATGGAACTCCTCCACTAATTATTCACAACTTGATTGAGTTAATGAAGATCATTGAAATCTGTTCATTTTTACAATTTTTCAGATGAACTGGTATGGTAAAACAGAATATTTAAGTCATTAGAGAGTAACAATTATAACTGTAGTGAACACTTCATGTGAACTTCTCCATATAGACTAAATAAGCAAACTCATGTCCTCTGGGACATGAAGTCATATTTCAAGATCTCTAAGAAAGAATTTTTTACATATTTATTTATTTATTTATTTTTAAATATTTATTTTTTTAGTTTTCGGCAGACACAACATTTTTGTATGTGGTGCTGAGGATCGAACCCAGGCCGCACGCATGCCAGGCTAGCGCGCTACCACTTGAGCCACATCCCCAGCCCCTACATATTTAATATATCATTTATAAGGGTGCAAAATTACAATCTATCTTGAAATAATGTTTGAAATTTATCTCAATGTTTTAGCTCCAAGTCTCAGGTAAGATAAGCACAATTTACCTTCAAAAGCCATTAATTCTGTATGTGATTTTAAAGTTCCTACTTTTCTCATACTTTTAGTTAAGTAATCATTTTTCACTAGGCTTGGTGACACACATCTGTAATCCCAGCCACTCAGGTGGCTGAGGCAAGAGGGTCGAAAGTTCCAAACCAGTCTGGGCAATAAAAACCTTTCAATTTACACTTATTCTCTGTATATTTTGATCATTGTTTTCAATAATACTGGCACAAAGGACACTATCGGGTTCTGTGTTACTATTATAGAATACTTGGTAAGTTAATTTAATCACAAATAAAATCTTTAAGTAGTATATCATTTTTTGCTCCCTCAAATAATGAAGTCCTTAAAGCTATGGAGAAAGGAAGGGGGAAATGAAGGTAATTATCAGGTATTCATTGCCTACTATGTGCCAAGAATTCATTCACCATTTCACATAAATTAATCCTCACAAATATTTCAAAGTAGATTTTCTGATCTCCTTTACAGACTCAAAAATCAAGGGCTCAAATATATTTGGAAATCAAGGAGTAAGGAATTATGTGTCAGTTTGATTTTTTAACATTTTTCTTTTCCATTATAGCATGCTAAATCACTGTTCTGTTTATTTTAGTTCCCTAAACACAGGATTTGGTAGATAGACACCAATAATACCTATTGAACACTCATTATATAACCTCTTTGTTTAAAAATATTTATGTATAGTTAATTTCTATTAATTGAAGCAACTCTTGCACCCTTAAAGCCATTCATTAAGAATATGAAGTTTTGGTGGTCCACATCTGTAATCCCAGCTACTTAGGAGACTAAGGCAGATGGAGCTCATGTCAGAGGCCAGCTTGGGCAATTTATTGAGAACTTGTCTCAAAATAAAAAATAAAAAGGGCTGGGGATATAGCTCAGTGGTAGAGTATTCCTAGGTTCAAACCCTTACAGTAGAGAGGGAAAAAAAAAGTATGTTTATTTTCTTCTCAAAGCTCAATCATTTTTTTCCATTGTTCTTCATATGTTTCACAGAATTATAGAATGTGCAAGTTGGAGGGCATCTAATACGGAAAAATAATAAAGAATCAAAACTCATTGAAATTAAGTGATTGCCTAATGATACATAGTAAGTGGAAAGCTTCTACTCAAAGCCAGGAAAAAAGGAACAAAATAAGTTTTAGATACAATTATTTTTAAGCTCTTTGATGTCAATTTGACATAAATTTAATTTTTATCTCTATGATTAGACACTTTCATCCAAAGTCTTCATCATTTTGTCAGACTAACTCAGTATTTCATTAAAGCAAAATGATATTAGAAAACAATCCCAATACAGTTTCTTTTGTTTTGTTTTGGTACTGGGGATTGAACTCAGGGTCACTCAACCACTGAGTCACATCCCCAGCCCTATTTTGTATTTTATTTAGAGACAGAGTCTCACTGAGTTGCTCAGCACCTCTTGATTGCAGAGGCTGGCTTTGAACTGCAATCCTCCTTTCTCAGCCTCCCAAACTGCTGGGTTTACAGGCTTGCGCAAATGTGCATGGCTCCAATACAGTTTTTTGTTGTTGTTGTTTGGGTTTGGATTTTTCTTTTCTTTTGGAACTTGATTCTGAAGTTCATCTGTAAAAATAAAAACACAAGTGTAGCCAGGACAAGTTTTGAAATGGTAAATGTATGTAAACAGGGCTCAATTTTACCAATAATGAATGAAATGCAGATAAAATAACATTTCTCATCTAGCAGACTGACAAAGCTTATAAAAAATGAAAATGCCAATCATACTACTCATGATATTAATTTGGTATAACCTTTATCAAAGACAATTTGTAAATGTACCATATGTATATAAATTTATAATCTCAACAGATTATATAAAGTTTTTTATTTTTGCTCATTTAAATTTTTCTAAAATGAGCCTGGATTATTTTTCTAAGAGTCTACTGAGACTTTTAGCTCCCCAAAATTAGGAAAGAATACTTTTATTAATGCAGTGCAAGGTAATATTTTTAGAGTAATTTTCATTAGCTTCATTCAAAGTAACCATTAATATGTAATTTTTCTTACACATTAGCCCAGACATGCGAACAATAGTTTGTTTGTTTTTTTAATCTACTTGCAATTCTTTCTCTTTTTTTGGTACTGGGTACAGACATGATTTCTGAAAAAATATTTTGAATCTGCAGTTGGTTCAATCAACCAATCTCAGATATAAAACCCATGGATACAGAGGGTCAACTGTATTTATTTTCAATAAATTATAGCATGGCTTTTTCTCAAATTTGAATCCTTATTTCCATCTCTTGACATAAATAATCTTGTTTCACATTACCCACAGCCTGAACAAGCATATGTGGGTTCCTCAGAGCCTTTAATAGGAATGTTGAGAGGTTAGGGGTTTAGAACATAGTAG
This sequence comes from Urocitellus parryii, assembly GCF_045843805.1. Classification (NCBI taxonomy): domain Eukaryota; kingdom Metazoa; phylum Chordata; class Mammalia; order Rodentia; family Sciuridae; genus Urocitellus; species Urocitellus parryii. Next base: position 252,269,555 of record NC_135531.1, on the reverse strand, counting down.
AGTATGTGCTTAGGATGCACAAAGCCCTGGATTCAATTCTTAGCACACAAATATAAATAAATAAAAAGGAAAAAAAAGAAAAAGACATAGTTAATTAAGTTCTATTCGTCCCTCAAACAAGAAAACTCAGTATCAGGGGTAAGATTTTTTCATAGTATTTGTATACATTTCTGAGTTTTAATCAGATTTAAGACTATCTGTAAAAAAAAAATTAAGAGGCAGTAGACGTAGCTCAGTGGTAGAGGGCTTGCCTAGCATTTATGAGGCCCTAGGTTGGATCCCCAGTACCAAAAAAATGAAAAGAAAAATTAATATCAAGTGCCCATAATTCAAACATACTAAATATTGGGCTGGGGGGATATGTTTAAAGTTTCTGTGATAAAAAGAAAAATGACTGGAATCTGGGTTTTATATTTCTAAATTAATTTTATTATCTGAAATTTTTATTTCAACTTTAGGATTATCCATTTAGCAGTTAAATATACTAAATTACTAAAAAAAAACTTTACTATGCATTATATCTGTGCAATACAGCATTCTATTACTACAAACCGTAGATTCCATAATCCTCATTCATTTTATTGAAAAGTATATATTTTTTTCTCTTCACTGTGGAAATTACCAACATACAATATGGAAGAGTAGTATATTGAATACAAAAATATTAATTGGATATAACAAAAGCATCCATTTTACCTTAACTTCATCTCATATTATTCTTATGCTAAAAAATTATAAAGAAAATTATAGTAATTGGGATATTTAATCCCTTCATACTTTAGTACTTATCTCTGACAAACAAAGGCCACTTTGCTACATAATCACAATGTTGTTATCTTATTCAACAAAATCAACAATAATCCTCACAAATTAGCCACTACCCAATAGAAAGGTTTTTGTTTTTTGTTTTTGAGATGTGAATTCTCACCATGTTCCCAGGGAGGACTCCAACTTGTGAACTCAGGGATCCTCTCACCCCAGCCTCCTGAGTAGCTAGGACTACAGGTATGCGTCCCCATGCCCAATTAGTATTTTTTAAGAAGTTTTCTTTTTCCCTCCAAAGTGTTGAGAAGAAATTATTCTTATAAAGAAGGAAACACTGTACACCAAGGATATACTTGGAGGTATTATGTTCAAATATTTCATAATCTGGAATGGTTTCCTTGTGAAATACCAAAATTTTTTTTAAAAAAGTCTTCCTTCCTTGTCAAAGACAAAAAGATATAAAAATGTTTCCATCAAACCTTAAAAGAGTAGGCAGTATAAACCTGAAATCATTCACCATCATGTAGCTATATGTGTAGGTATAATGATGGGAAAGACAGTGTATCTTGAAAGGTGAACAAAGTGGAAAAGGAGGACAGCAGAATACAATGTCCCTAAATGCCCACTTTCTGTTCCCCAATGTAGCCAAGCTAAAGAACAATGAGACCAGGAAAGTCCAGATACATATTCCCTTGAAGGACACTGGTTTTCTCTCATGCACACTGGGAACTAGGGCAAGTTAGTGTTATCTGTAGAAAGCTACTTTCTTGCATGTATGCCAGGATAGTTGCTCCTTGGAATGCTGGTCAAGCAAACTAAGCAGGCTGATGGTGATATTACCACTCTGCAGCCTAAGATGTAAAAATGTCTCTGAGTGGGGATGGGTGCAGAACTGAGGATACTGTGGAAGGGACATGTGTCACTCATCCAGCCAGCTGTCACTGGACAAACACCATGAGGGAGAGAAGGCACTGCTTGGTAAAGCACCCTGAAGGATGGAGGTCCTTTCAGTCTATCACCACTGAACTCTTCTTGGAGCAGTCTTTGATCTCTTCTAAGTTTTGCCCCAATAAACCATGTGTCTCTCTTGCTGTCTCCAGGCACTTTCTTTGGCCTGTCTAAAATCTACCACTTGCCCTGGCACAACTGGGCTGTGGACAAGAAAAAAAATAAGTTTTGAAGAAAAAAAGTTCTTCAATTCTTCTGTTCCTACTAAAGTTGGCTTTACATACATACCCCCCACAAACAGGAAATTTCAGGGCTAAAGCATAAAAAATTTAATAGTTTCCTTTTATCTTTATATTTTTATAGCAGATTACCATTTACTCCCCAAAAGCTGAGACTCTGAAATTAGCCAGTTTTGTTCATATTTTAGTCTTAAATTATGTTGAAGATTTTATAAAACTTCAAGTTTTAAAATTAACTGGATTTTATTACTGAAAACTATAAAAACCTTCATAAAATAACATGAATTGCAAGTAGTCTGAAATGTACCAGTTTTTCAGACTATGCATTAATATCATTAGAATTTGTATGTTAAAAATTTGTTTATTTTTTAATCTAGGGGCATTCTTCTACTGAACTACATCTCCATCCCTCTTTATTTTTATGTTTTATTTTGAGAAAGGATCTCACTAAATTACCACAGCTAGTCTTGAACTTGAGATCCTCCTGAATAACTGGATTACAGATATATGCCACTGCACCTGGCTCTCTTCCCTTTCTTATGAAACCACTAATGACATCATGGGGTCCTATATTAGTCAGTTCCCCATTAGTATAATAAAATACCTGAAACAATTAACTTACAAAGAGAAAAGGTTTGTTTTGGATTACAGTTCTGGAGGTTCCCAATCCAAGATCTAGTGTCCCTATTACTTTGGGCCATTTATAAGGGCAACACATCTTGGAAGGAGCACATGACAGAGATTACCTCAGGAAGGGGCGTATGTCCCACAATCCCCTACAAGGGCACACTCCCAATGGACTAGAAGACCCCCTAGTAGATCCCACCTTTCAAAGTTTCTGCCACCTCCCCAAATCACCAGCCTTTTAACAAATGTCCCATTAGTACAAACCATAGGAGAACCACCCTCATGACTTCATTTGATCCTTATTACTTTCCAAAGGCCCCACTTCCAAACATATGAAATGGAGATTAAATTTTCAACACATGGAGTTTTGAAAAACATATTCAAGCAACAGCAACCACTGATTGCTATTTTCATGAAATGGTATGAAGAGGTTAACAGCAAAAAATAAAACAAAACAAAAAACCGATTTATGATTTTTGTCAAAGTAATTTTGTATAGCCCTTTGGAAAGAAAGAGGCATAGAAAAAAATCTTTGTATTTTAAAATGGCAGGGAACACTGTATTTAACTATACTTAAAATACATCGGTAGGATTTCTTCCTTCCTCCTCCACAGGAATTAACAATGTATTTCTCACAGATATCTGTTAAATACTTCTATTATCTAAATGTCTACTCATATGAATAAGTGAATGACTCAGATCACTGAAATATTTCACGGATTTTATGATGATATTTCAGGGAAAAATCCCATTTTACCTTCCAGCAGAAAAATCTTTGTCCATTATGATTCAATACAGGAAAGTAAGAATTTCCTCAGTGAAATGGGGCTTAGGAAAAAAGATTTTTCACATACTGGACATTTTTTGCAACTTTAATAAATACATGTATTATGAAATTGTTTCTTTCTTTAAAATAAAGGTCTGGCATCTATTTTATAAAGAATTTTAAGACATCCTAGAGAGATTTAAAGACAAATGACATTAGATTTCCAGACACACACACACACACAAGATAGATCGTAAATGAGAATTATGAACATTTGCAAGAACTATCAGCATACAAAATGGAAGTATAGCCTCAAAAATCACACTGCTATACATGAAAGGTCAAATGTCAATGTCAAATATGTGCTGGAATAGTTCCATGGGCTACAACCAGAGCAGCTGTAGAAGCAGCTAAGAAGGGGCTTATGCTTGGGATTTAATGCTTTGTAGCCACTGTCTTGAAATTCTTAATAATTTTATTTTTGAATTTGTGTTTTGTAAGTGAAGTCCTATGAGGACATGGACTATGCATCAGGAGTTTAGAGCTTGCCTCTGTGTCTCCTCCTACAGGTTTGTTATTGTTGTTATTTATTTTATTTTATTTTTTTGTGGTGCCAGGGATTGAACCCAGGGTCTTGTGCATACCAGGCACTCTACCAACTGAACTATATCCCCAGCCCTGCCTACAGGTTCTTAAGAGACCAGTTCTCTGGCTCCTGGCCTCTCTTGTATCTGGATCTCCACCTCACTACCACTCTTGCTTTCTGCCAGAACAACAACTGGATTGCATTAGCAGGAAAACTGGGGGGGCAGGCTCATTTGTCCCTATAATCACTGCAAGTTTCCAATGGAGACCTGGGTACAGACTAAGGAGAGCCAGGTTCCTGCAAGCAGTCTGCTCTGAAGTGACTTGAGACAGGACAGGGAAGCAGTTATCCCTGCCCCCTGGCAACACACAGCATGTTCACCAGGTGGCTGGCCAGTGGAGGAGATTTCAGTCCCTGCTGAGTGGGGTGGAGGGGGTATTATACATCTGCAAAGGTTGAAAGGGTAGGCACATGAAAAGCCTAGAATGACTAGCCTCAAAGCCCTACATTTTTTTCTTTATCACTGGGCCCTACAGATTAGATAGCCAGTACTGATGTGCCTCTTATTATGAAAATAAACCTCAAAACATTTACAAACAACTTTACATGGAATTGTGGACTGGGGCCCTCTCTCTCTCTCTCTCTCCCTCCACTCTCCCGCCTCCCAGTTCTTGGGCTCAAACCCATGCTCAACAAACATTCTACCACTGAGCTACATCCCCAGACCTGGGCATCTCTTTACAAATGTTTTGTTTGTTTTTAGGAGCCTATTATTCATTTCTCTTAGTCATCAATAGCATATTATACTAATTTAGCATGTTCTTTTTGTCTTAGAAAGACCTGTCTTTCAAAAATATTCCTTCAGATAAGCTGTTTTTGTGGCTCAGTGACAGAGTTTGCCTTGCATATGTGAGGCACTGGGTTCGATCCTCAACACCACATAAAAATAAGTAAACAAAATAAAGATGTTGTGGCCATGTATAACTAAAAAAATTAATAAAAAAGAAAAATATTTCTTCAGAGAATAAGATGAAACCAAAAGAAGTCATAATTCTGAATAAACTTTTAAAAAATTATCGATATCATGGTGCATCATGAAAGAAGCAACAGGACTAAGGAGTTAGTCAATATAAATTAACTATATGAGGTAAAGTTAATTCCCATATAAAATAACCTCCCTTGGATTTAATTCGCCCCTTTTATAAGGTGATTAGATTAGAAAATATCTGTGGATTCTCTTTAATATAATACAGTATCATGAAGTCTATTAAGATTAAAGTAAACCAAAGCTAAATAATTAATAGATCATGCTTTTGATCTCAACTTAGTTAACTGTCCTCTGGGGTTCTTGAAATAAATAACTATTTTTTAGAAAATGTACCACACAGACACTAAAATACAAAACACAAACATAGCTCTTCAACAAACACCTCAAAATTTCAGGTACCCATGTTAGGAGTTCATAAATAATATAGTCACTGCTACCAAAATGTAGCAGAAACCACCTCTTTATTCCTTTGCTTAAGAAATTCATATCACCAGAATTGAGGATAAAAATTCCTTTCTCCTAAACTTTGGGTCTCCCAAATCTTGCTGCTCTTTTCGTAGCCCTTGACACACAAAATAGAACTTGAAAATCAAGGGTATCTGAAGTAAAAGTAAATGAAGAGGTTTGATAAAGGCCTCTCTTTAACATTGCTGGGATACACGCCATAAGCAGCCTCTGGGTTGTCTCTGTGCACGTGCATGCCATTGTAGAGATGTTTCATGGTTCTGAGTCATAGAATGATATCAACCAAGGATTAGATTTATAAAATTCCTGGGAGGCTGGATCAGTTTTCAGGCTAACCAAAAGATGTGGTCCAGCATTTACCAAACTTCCTAGGGCCATCCTTTAGATAAGACTAAACAGAAATGCAGGATAGATTCATGGGATCTCCTTCAATCCCAAATTTCACCTTGGGTTTGAAACCAGATCACCCATGATCACAGAACAAAATGATATTTACCTTTGTGGGACTGCCATGCCACAGAACTGACCTATTACTTGATTTTTATCTTCCAGAATTATATAATTTTCATAGGGCAGCATCCAGAAAGAAATACACCAGAGATGCCCAATTCTTTTGGTAAATCTCTGTATTGGAACAAAATGAAAACTTCAAAGAGACAGACATAAAATTTATACACACATTAAGAAAGGTTGTCATGGCAACTTTGCTGGAAGATATGTATTTTTAAATCCAAGTAAATTTAGCATTCAAAACACATTTGCATCTCCCTCAAAGGTTCTGTATCAAGAATATTTTAAAAAATCATTTTCAAATTCCTCTGAATCTATACTTCTTAGAAAAGAAAGAAAAAGAAAGCTTATCAAAATCCTATGGATATAACAGTGACATAGACTTAATAAAATTATTTCCAGAAGGCCTTATATAAGAAAAATCCAAAGTGAAAGCCTAATAACATTATGCTTCTATTCCCAAAAGCTCTACCTCAACATCTCCCTCTACATTCTTAAATTGTTAGCAGGCAACACCATTTAATCTCTAAATGATCCTTTTAAGCTCTAAAAGTTAATTATCTATTAGCTGATGACCTTGCAACATAAGCAACCAATCATGATATTGAACACACCTACTACTGGAATGTAATTAAGTAACAATTCATCCAAGTAACTAAGCTCTGTCCCCCAATTCTGAGGGTTATGGGAATCAAAACCAAGTCCTTAAATGGTTGGGGGTGGTATGGGAGGATTAGATGAACTCTAGATAGGGCAAAGGGGAGAGACAGGAAGAGAGGAGGCATATGGGTAGGAAAGACAGTGGAATGAGATGGACATCATTACCCTAAATACATGTATGAAGACGCAAATGGTGTGACTCTACTTCGTGTACAATCAGAGATACGAAAAATTGTGCTCTATATGTGTAATATGAATTGTAATGCATTTTGCTGTTATATATAACAAATTTTAAAAAATTTAAAAAAAACAAGTCCTTGCACATGCAGAGCAAATGCTCTACCACTGATAGCTCCCCGCCCCCATGTTGTTCTTCAACTTAGAAAAACCAATTCTTAGTAGTCTCTTCTCACTTTAAAAAGTTTCTGAGTATTCCTATTAGCCTTTTGAGTTTTCCTTGATGAGATACCTGATTTCTCTTGCTCACACAATGAAAATAATAACTATGGTTTGACTCTTCGTCATTTCTTGTTGCTTCTTCCACCACCACAGCCTGTAACTGAAGTCTCCTGTGTTCCTTGCTGTGTAGGCATCTACAGTTTCCTTTGTGGACTGCTTCCAAACCCAGATCTGGAGAGCTGTGGAGGGTTCAAGATGGTTAAGTTTTAGGACATGAGACTGTGGGGTTCTCCCTCTTGGGGTGAAAAAAAAAAAAAACAACCACAAGACAAATTCAATAATAATGTCATGCTTGCTTTTGTTGTTTTTTCCTTTGGTGCTGGAGATTGAATTAGGGCTTTGTGCAAGCTCTGTTGCTGAGTTGCATCCCCAGCCTGCCATGCTCAGGATTATAATATAGCAGAGAGTTGTGCAGTGAGTTATTCCCTGTGCCTAGCAAAAGGAATATAGCAGTGAGTTCTGGCACTTGCTATCTGGGTTAAGAATGGAAAAGTAAGGACAGAGCTGTGAGTCAGTAGAGCTACTGGGTGCTGGGCTCTGAAAGAGAAAAGAAATGGAGCTAAAAGATATGGAATTCAGGAATTTAGGTGGATCATTTCTAAGACTATAGTCACTCTTACACTAGAAAATCTCTGGACCACATTTAAGGAACTAGCTAAGACAGATATTCCTTACAACTATTTGCCTCTAGATCATGTTGAACAAAATGGGTTCTGTTCTATAGAATCTTCATGAAATATTGGCTTTATTTTATTTATTTATTTATTGCAATACTTATGGGGATTGAACTCTTGGGTGCTCTATTACTGAGCAATATCCTTTGTACTTTTTATTTATTTACTTTTGAGACACAGTTTCTCTACATTTTGAGACTGGGCTAGAACTTGTGATCCTCTTACCTCAAACTCCTGCATAGCTGAGATTATAGATGTGTACCACTGTGCCCGGCTAAAACATTGGTTTTATAGGAGCAGTTTTTAATAGTGTTATTGGGGAAAAATTTTGGAACATTCTGGTGTATCATATGAAAGTAGTTTTCTTTGTAGTAGGAATTCTCAAATTCCAATATTAATATGAATTAAATCTGAGAAAGAACATACTGAGGAGACTCTAGAGAATGAAAATGATCAAGGAAACTTTTCGTGGATCGCACAGGATAGCATCCTCTGAGACACTCTTTGGGAAATAATGTTCTCACTAATCTTGCAAAAAACATTGATCTAAGAATGTACCCTGGCCAGGTGTGGTGGCGCATGTCTGTAATCCCAGGGGCTTGGGAGGCTAAGACAGAAGGATCTCAAGTTCAAAGCCAGCCTCAGCAATGGCAAGGCACTTAGCAACTCAGTAAGGCCCTGTCTCTAAATAAGATACAAAAAGGACTGGGGATGTGGCTCAGTGGTTGAGTGTCCCTGAGTTCAATCCCCAGTACTCCCCCGCCCCCGCCAAAAAAAAGAACAATGATGATCTAATGATAGAAGGGACAAATAACAACTAGCTTACAAATATTTTGGTTGATATTTTGTATAACCTATTGTAAGTCTATGTTCACAGCTAATATGGGTGTCGCTGAAAGATGGCTACACAACATCTTGTAAAATATTTCTAGCAATGGGGTACTTTCCATTTCACAAAGTACTCTTAGCATTAGAGGTAGTTTGACTATCTGAAATTTTTTCAACTACATAACTTCAATAATTCTCTTTACTTTATTGAAAATACACTAAAGACCCCAATAAAAATTACCTTATTTATTCAAAAATATTTATTAGTTGCAGTTTTGGGGAGAGGCACTTTACTACTTTGTCTGTAGTTACAATGGTGAAATAACAAAGTTTCATTACACAGCAATGCTTGTAAAGAAATCCGAATTTGTATTTCTGATGTAAATAATCTTTTTAAAAAAATTTACCAAACAGGATATATGTAACTTATTTGCTTATTGCATTTTATCACATGCAATCTATCTTTAGAAAAACAGCCAGCAGGGCTAGGTTGTGTGGCTCAGTGGCAGAGCATTTGCCTTACACTGGGTGTGATCCTCAGCAGCACATAAAAATAAAGCAATTGTGTCCAACTAACTAAAAAAAAAAAAAAAAAAAAAAAAAAAAAGACAGCCACCAAATTGTAAACTAAGTAAGTGGAGAGTGAAAATGGAAGAAGAAATGTCATTTCTTGCCTTTTTGCTTATTGTTTGGATGTTTTACAAAGTAGCTGCCCCCTCAAATTTTACAATTACCAATTTAATTATCAAATTCTATAAATCAAATATTAAAATTGATATATATTTTAGAAGTCTATTCCTTTTTTTTTAAGGCTATTTACTGAGACCATTACAAATATGAAGCCACAAAAGAAAATGTTTAAAATACATTAAGTAGGCTTGGGGTACAGCTCAGTGGAAAAGTGCTTGCCTAGCACAGGTCCTAGGTTTGATCCTCAGTGACCTCCCCCCACAGCAGTGAGAGTAGACCATACTGTTATGAAGGTACTACTTAAAAATTATATGTGGAAATTTAAAAAAATTAAATCATTACAGAAATGTCGCTGGGTTGGTAATATTCTTTGTCCTTTTATAAATTTCTTTAACTATTAGTATTTTATTATTTTTAATCATTTTCAGTTATTATGAAGAATACATCAGGAGCTGGGGTTGTGGCTCAGTGGTAGAGCACTTGCCTAACATATGTGAGGTCCTGGGTTCCATTCTCAGCACTGCATATAAATAAATAAAGGTCCATCGACAACAAATATATATATATATTTTAAAAAGAGAAAGAATACATCGTATTGCTCAACTCCTCCTTAAAACTAAATATACCAACAGCTAGGCGTGGTGGCACACTTCTGTAATCCCAGCAGCTCAGGAGGCTGAGGCAGAGGATTGGGAGTTCAAAGCCAGCTCCAGCAAGTCAGTGAGACCCTGTCTCTGGGGGTTCTGGGGCTGGGGGTTCTGGGGTTGTGGGTCAGTGGTAGAGAGTTTGCCTAGCATGCTTGAGACACTGGGTTTGATCCCCAGCACAGCAACATAAAAATAAACAAATAAAATAAAGGTATTATGTCCATCTATAACTAAAAAAAAAATATTAAAAAACCAAAAAGGGTGGGCTGGTGTTGTGGCTCAGCGATAGAGCACTCACCTTGCACGTGTGAGATACTGGGTTTGATCCTAAGCACCACATAAAAATTAATAAGTGATATAAAGGTATTGTGTCTAACTACAACTAAAAAATAAATATTTTAAAAAAAAGGGGTTGGGGATGTGGCTCAATGGTTAAGGGCCCCTGGGTTCAATCCCAGGTAATAAAAACAAACAAACAAAACCCGTAAATACACAAATATATAAACCCCACTGAAGATATTAAGATAATGTGATGTTCAGACACTTGCTTTTTCTTATCTAGTATTTGCCCATCTTCATTTACAGGCAAAGAGACACTGTCTTTGAACCTACTATTATGCTCTAAGAACTAAAAGAGATAGTTATATAGAGCACTCAGTTCATAACAAATGCTTGTTCCACCCCACTCTACTTTCATCTTAGTTATTAGTGCCAGTTTGTCTCATCTGTTCCCTATTAGAGCTGGTCACTCAACAGCTGAAAGCAATACTGTACTATTTGGGGTGTTTTTTTGGCTGTGTTGATTTACTTGGACTTCTGTTATCAACATTAATCATTAGTCTTGATAACTTACAAAACAGGCACAGCACAGTTAAGGAGAAAATTAAGGTCACTTGTAACAATTTGTTGATAAAAGCCTGCCTTTGAAGATGGTGCCCATTTCTCTGCCAGGTTTCTTCCCACAGCAACTAAAGGACCATTGCTAAACTACTTGATACCATCAGTGACATCTTTGGTTTTACATATAGTATTATTGTTTTTGAAGTGATTTTTCAATTTGTCAACATAACCATATGTAGAAAAAAGAAAATTTTGTGGGATAACAATATGTTTTATGGATTTGGAGGGGAAAAGGTGACTTCAAAGAAGAAGTATATATAATCTGTTAGTTTAAAATCTATTTCTATGTAGTGATGAGGTTCAAACCCAGTACCTTGCACATGTAAGGTAAGTACTCTACCACTGAGCTACAACCCTAGCCCCTGGAACTCTGTTTTTGATTATCAAGTTTCCTATATGATTTTCATAACAAAAAATAGGTCTTGTTGAAACAATAACAATTTTAAGCTAAAGAAAACAAATATTGGCATATAGGCTATAATAGAATCTATTTCTAGAAAATAATGGAACTACACATTCCTGGGCCAGATAACAGCACCTTTGTTTTTCCCAAATACACACAGAATTAATTTTGCCTTAAATTTTACAGTCCAGGGCTGGGGATGTGGCTCAAGCGGTAGCGCACTCCCCTGGCATGCGTGCGGTCCGGGTTCGATCCTCAGCACCACATACCAACAAAGATGTTGTGTCCGCTGAAAACTAAAAAATAATATTAAAAAATTTAAAAAAAAATTTACAGTCCATACAAATGTTTTGTGCTTATGTTTTTAACAATAAGCTTCTTAATTATCAAAAAGAATGTAGATCAAGTCAGGTGCATGCCTGTAACTCCAGTTACTCAGAGGCCTGAAAAAGAAGGATCACAAGTTTGAGGCCAGTTTTGGCAAATTCAATATCAGCCTGAGCAACTAAGCAAGAATCTGTCTCAAATGAAAATAAAATAAAACAAACACCCAGTACCTTAAAAAATGTAAATAAATATCAGTGAAGAAATAAAGCTATAAAACTTTATAATCAATTAAAAAGCTACTTCTGGTTAAAGGAAGAGTCCAGCTAGAATCACATACTATAAACCATTAGTGACACTGAGGCTACCAAGATTTCAACGAGTAAATATAAAAAGCCAAGTAAGAGCAACAGTGCATGAATAATTTATTTTGAACATGTTGTTAACAAACATTTTTTGGTGTCGGGTACTGTATCTAAGGCCTGTGCATGCAAAACACATGCTTTACCACTGAGTACCCCCACCCTGCAGCCTGACACTATAGTTTTTTTAATCATCTAGAAAATGATTTTTTTAAATGTTTTAAAGTAGTAATGTAACTATGGACAAAATATGCTCATATAGCTGATTCCTCTTTGTTCTTTTCTCCTTGATTCCAATCATTACCAGTTATTTGCATCTGCTTCATATATTGGTAATTACACTATAGAGTTCTGACTCTGGCTCCATCACCCTGTTTTTGCCTTAATAATGCTTATCAGATGTCACTTGCTTTAAAATTCCACCCATCTCATCTCATCTGATCTCACTGGCATCTGGTTTACATATCAATTGCCTACTGTAACCTTCCACTGCCAGTTTTCTATACACTCACTGAACTAGGATAACAAAGGAAGATGTTCTGTATACACAAAACCAGAGTAAACATAGATAGGAGGGGACAGATTTAAAAATGCCCTTTAAAAAACAATAATAACTAGGAGTAGATTTCACTTAAAGTTTTAGAATTTAAATTATTCTATAATCTTTTCCCAGAAATAAAAGTTGCATCTAATTAAATTGTATGTTAGCTCCTTAGAAGTGGGTCTAAAATGCCCCTTTTGGTGGGCACAGTGGTACACGCCTGTAATCCCAGCAGCTTGGGAGGCTGAGGCAGGAGAAACACAAGTTCAAAGCCAGCCTCACCAATTTAGTGAAGCCCTAAGCAACTTAGCAAAACCCTGTGTCAAAACATAAAAAAGGGTTAGAGGGGCTGAGGTTGCGGCTCAGCAGTAGAGCACTCATCTAGCATGTGCGAGGCGCTGTGTTCGATCCTCAGCACCACATAAAAATAAATAAATAAAATAAAGGTATTGTGTTGTGTCCAACTACAACTAAAAAAAAGGGGGAGGGCGGCTAGGGATGTAACTCAGTGGTTAAGTACCTTATGTTCAATCCCCAGTACCAATAAATAAATAAAATAAAAAAATAAAATGCCTATTTCATCCCATCTCACTGAGAAGCTATTTAATCCACTTGCTATTTAGCCATAAACACAGCATAAAATAACTTGATAGCTAGGATTTTTTTTCTTTTTCTTTTTTTTTTTTTTTCTGGTGTTGGGGGTTAAACTCAGGGCCTCCTGCATCCTAGGCAAATGCTCTGTCCCTGAGCCTTAGCCCCATAATCTTGACACTAAAATAACAAATGAAATTCACCACTGTTAAAAATAACCCACTTGCAAACAATTATCATTTTTCTTCCTTTCCTCTATCTGTACATGGCATTTTTCCTTCAGTAGCCTAAAAATAAACATTAAAAAAAAAAAAAGGAAAAGAAATTCTTCATGAATAGTGTAGCCAAAAAAAAACTGGCTAAAATAACAATGTTTTGGGGCCTGGGGGTAAAGCTCATTGGAACAGCACCAGCCCAGCATGCATGAGGCCCTGGGATCGATTCCCCAGACAAAAACTAACCCTTCCCCCAATACAATGCTATCAATAAAGTATTACATATAAATTTTTTTTTTTTAAAGAAAGAGGAGAGGGAGAGAGAGAGAATTTTTTTTTTAATATTTATTTTTCAGTTCTTGGCAGACACAACATCTTTGTTTGTATGTGGTGCTGAGGATCGAACCCGGGTCGCACGCGTGCCAGGCGAGTGCGCTACCGCCTGAGCCACATCCCCAGCCCCTACATATAAAATTTAATCAGTATTAAAGTGTATTCTGAAAGACACTTAAAATACTCCCCAAGCCTTATTATTTCTCTGCAATAAGACTGAACATTTTTCTAAAAGTTCATTAGCCATTTCCTCCTGCAAAAGATGACTGTTCTTATATTTTGTCCATTTATCTATGGTATATTTTTATTACCAACTTGTAGAGCTCTTCATGTATAATATGGTTACTATCCCTCTCATGTAATATATATATAAGCTCTAAATGGACATAATACCTTTATTTTATTTTTATGTGGTGCTAAGGATTGAACCTAGTGCCTTCCACATGAGAGGCGAGCCCACTACCACTGAGCTACAACCTCAGCCCCATCTTTGTTTTCTTTTTCCCCATTTTTGGTTGTGATCTATGGTCAGTGCCCTTTCCTTTCTTACTGACCAGTTCATTACATTTAGCCTATGAGATAATACAATAATAAATTCCAAATTTTTCTTTCATGGATGAAAATTAGTCGAATAATATGCTGCCAAGATTTGCAGCAAAACAGAAGAAGACTTAATCTTAGTTTATCACACAGGAGAAATGTTTCAAAACACATTAAAGATGAGTGTGGTGGCACACACCTGTAATCCCAGCAGCTGGGGAGGCTGAGGCAAGAGGATCACAAGTTCAAAGCCAGTCTCAGAAACTTAGCAAGGCCCTAAGCAATTTATTAAGAACCCGTATCAAAATAAAAAATAAGGGGTTTGGGGTTGTACCTCAGTAGTTAAGCACTCCTGGTACTAAAAAACATACACACACTACACTGAAGCCCAGCAAAAGTGGTGCATGCTGGTAATCCCAGCTATTTGGGGACTGAGGCTAGAGGATCACAAATCTGAGACCAGCTTCAATCATTTAGCAAGACCCCGTCTCAAGGAAAAAAAAAAGTGTTTGGGATGTAGCTCAGTGGTAGAGCACCCCTGGTACTGGTGGAAACAAACAAACAAAACATACACTTTCAGAAGCAACTACATTATTTTCCAAATGATTGAGAACTGTTCAAAACAATGAGCCTTGTGTAAACCGTTAAATAAACCCTGTGTGTGCAGAGGCAAACAAACATCAAATGCAAGGTAGATCGACCAATGAACAATTCAAACCTAATAAAAATGATTAAAACACAAACTAATAAACAGTCCCAAAATGAAAACAATCCAGGAAATAAAACTATAGGAAGTTCCATTATTTCCCTTTAAGGTGATTTATTGGAAATATAAAAAGGAGTCAGGACTTCTTGGTGTGTGGAGACGGAATTTTTTTTGTATGTATGAATATTCAAAAACATGATTCCCCAACTTGTTCAAAATAATTTCTCTGTTCAAGAATTTTAGAGATCAAGCTAAGAAAAAGAAGATGAAAATCATGGCTTAGAAAATCATAAAAACTAAAAGTAGAAAATTAAAGCTGCTTATTAAAATTATCTATATACTGGTGCAATAAGGATAAATGTGTATCATGCCCTAAGAAAATAATATATATAAAAATCCAAATTTACATAATGAAGTAATAAGTGTTTATGTTATAATACTTGGTTTATAAAAGGATCCAACACATATTTTCTAAATGGCCATTTTCCTCAGTCGATTTAACAAAGATTTTAAATGTTTACAATTTTAATGTCTCTTTGTGACAGTGATCCAAGCTTCTTCCCTTGATGATGTGACCAGTTCATACTTTGTTTCAATAACTTGTCCCTCTACAGAGAGTAGGTGCAGTCTCTTCACCAACACACTGAGAAGCACAGTGGTTACCATATATGCAAACCTAGTCAGAAAGAAAGGCAATCAGTTACCAAACTTTCAAATTATACCTTTTTTTATATAGATTCATTATTCTCATCAATAGTAATTGTTAAAATTACAAAAGGAGAGTCTGGTATTTTTTTCTTTCTCATTTTTTCTATCATTCACCTTAATTCTGGGCATTCCTGTGTGCCTGAAAATCCAAGCAAAGAGAAAGTTTTCATTGCTGATTCATCATCAAAGCGATCTGGATCAAACCTAAAGAGAAAATTGGGGGTTAATTATAATATAGCTCCACTGGCATTTTAAATATTGACATAAAAGAACACAGGTTTGTAATAAAATCTAACATTTGCTAAAAATAAAAAGTGCTGTCATGTTATATTTCATTATGTTGCCAAATTACACCCCATGATTTTCAAAAGATGCAAAATATGTTTCTCAGAACTAAGAAGGAATGCTACATAGGTTTATATCATTTCATGAGATACAAGGATAATTCACACAAAAATCAAATAATGAATATTAAATAATTTTAAGGCCTGTTACACAGGATCAATATGTGGGCATTTTACATTGCTTCTTTAGTTAAAATTTATTTCTTAAAACTGGAGGCTCAGGCCTTAAAATTATATTTATCAATTATACTATACCCAGATTTATTAATAATTGAGGAAAACGAAGGAGCTAGGAAAAGTTTTTTGTTTTTAGAATTTTGTTCTGTAAACTGTCACTGCAGAAATGAATATCTTAAAAATAACTTACTACCATGCAACATAAAAATTCCTTCCAAATACAGAGGTATTTTAAAAAAGCAAAACTCTGAAGTTTAAAAAGAAGAAAAAGAGCAGGGGGCAGAATTAGGGGGCAGGCTGGATGAGGTGGTGTAGGCCTATTGTCCCCAAGATGAAACCCTATATTCAAACTCAAACCTGTGTAGCTGTTCACAGCAGTTTCATTCACAGTAGCAAAACACTGGAAACAACTCAACTTTAGCAGATGAATGGTGAATAAATTCTAGTATACCAATACAATGGAATCTTACTCAACCATAAAAAGGACATAAAACAATCTACCTGGACCTTGAAGACATCCAGTTTAGTGGAAAAAGTCGCTCTCCTCATCCTCTTCTGTGTGAATATTTACCCTATAAGTAAACCATTGTGTCCAACAGGTGCATCTCACTTCTATATTTATTTCTGTTAGAGTAAGTTTTTGCTTAAGGTACTGACAAGAACGAATCCTTAGATGAGTAAGGAAGTGCCCAGCTTCAGAAATCTTTGCTTCAGAAAAACGTCACCTGTATCTCCTCAGTGTGATTACATTTGATTTCTAAAAATGAGGGCTTGGATATAGCTCAGTGGTAGAGCACTTGCCTAATGTACAAGGGGCCGGGATTCGAGCCCTAGGACAATAAGAAAAAAGAAAGAAAAGCCTAGAAATGATTACCACAGTGCATCTATTCCTTTTAGTATTTTCAATCTGTAACCTAGATTCTCTGAGCAGTTGCATGATAGCAATACTATCAAAAGTTATAATAAAGGCTGGGCATGGTGGTGCACACCTATAATCCCAGCAGCTCAGGAGTCTAAGGCAAGAGGATTGTGAGTTCAAACCCAGCCTCAGCAATTTAATGAGACCCTAAGCAACTCAGCGAGATTCTGTCTCAAAATATAAAAAAGGGATGTGGCTCAGTGGTTTAGCGTCCCTGGGTTCAATCCCAAGTACAAAAAAAAAAAAGTTATAATATAATTTCTATGGTTTTCACAGAACACTTAAAACTTATCAAAATCTTGGCACCTTTTCCACAAGTATTTTAAAAAAATCTTAAAACTTATAATTTTATTTTTTTGTAATTATAGGTATGTATTTTCCATCAAAGCATTTTTCATTTACCTATAAATGCCATTAGAAATATAAAATTTACCTAAATAAATTTTACTTAGCAAAATTTGAATTGGCTGGTGTTAATGTATTATAATACTAAAAACTAAAATGACAAGAACATTTAACACACCCATTCTTACACTCCAGATTTAGGTCCACGGTACTTCAACTCTGCCCCTTGGCATTTCACACTGAGGTCTTACCTGAAGTCAACTGATAACCCTTTTCCAGGGCACTAAATCTATCCTTTTTTTGGGGGGTGGGGTACTGGGGATTGAACTCAAAGGTACTCGACCACTAAGCCATATCCCCAGTCCTATTTTGTACTTTATTTAGAGACAGGGTCTCACTGAATTGCTAAGTGCCTCTTAATTGTGGAGGCTGGCTTTCAACTTGCAATCCCCCTGCCTCAGCCTCTAAAGCCACTGGGATTACAGGCATGTGCCACCACACCCAGCTCAGGGCACTAAATCTAGACTACTATCTTAAGTCAGACTTTACTAGATGGCCATCTATGAGGCAAACAACAGTAGCTTTCTTCTTTACCTTTGCCTTCCTGTTTACCTGCATGAGACACATACACACAACATCTGTTTCTGAATTTTACTAAAGAGCTGAAAATAGTTGAGAGAAATCAAAAAGGAGGGGCAACATAAAAACTACCCATTTAGGGGCTGGGGCTGTGGCTCAAGTGGTAGCATGCTCGCCTAGCATGCGTGAGGCACTGGGCTCGATTCTCAGCACCACATAAAAATAAAATAAAGATATTGTGTCCACCTAAAAATAAAAAATAAAAAAATAAAAAACTACCCACTTAACAATAAAAGAATTCCAAAATTCTACAGAAATTAAAGATAGTTGGAAAGATTAGGTAATTGAACAGATCTTAGGATTGAAGTAGTAATAAAAGAGACAGCAATCAGAAGATTCATGGAGACAAGAAGCAGTGAATGAACACAGAAAGGGAAGGCAGTGCTTTCTGTTGCATGTCACAGCACATTGAATTTCTCCTCAAAACACAGAAAAGGAATGAAAGCATGCAAGCACACAAAAAATAGAAAATCACAAAGACAATAAACAGAAATTTCATACTTGTGTGGTGATGGCCAAGTATTAGGATCCTGAAGTACCACACCAAGGGCATAAAGAACAAGAGTCTGAAAAAAAAAATCAATCTAGTTAATCAAGGCCTAACAGAGACAAAATGACTCCCAGAAAGTCAGTTCATCCTAAAGATCTTTTAATACAGATAATGAAACAAAATAAAAGTATATAATAACAGAAGAAAACACTTCATTATTTTGGTGATGGAGTGGGCCTACTAAATGTCACAAAATCTGAAAGGCAGGTAGGAATAACAGACTAACTATATGAAAATTTAAAACCTGCATTCAGTTAAAAACAGCAACAACAACAAAACACCATAAGTAATATAAAAGATAACAGGAACCGGGCATGGTGCCAAATACATGTAATCCCAGAGACTGAGGAGGCTGAGGCAGGAGGATGATATGTTTGAGATTAGCCTCAACAATTTGTCAGCCCCTAAGCAACTTAGTGAGAACCTGTCTCAAAATAAAAAATAAAGAAAGGGCTGGGGATATAGCTCCGTGTTTAAGTGTCTCTGGGTTCAAGCTCCAGTACCAAAAAAACAAAATAAAATGAAGTAAAATAATTATCTTTCATTTAATAATGGGTAGTAATTATCGGGCACTTTACACAAAAAAAAAAATTTAAGTAATTAAATGAGTTGAACATATCCAAAGTTTCCTACCTCTTTAGGAATAATAAATTGGTTAATTTTTCCTTCAATATCTTGAAGCCGGGCAGAAACTGGGGTCAATTTGGCAGTCCTAACAGTTTCACAAAGCACTTGCCGACAATATCTGTTTAAAAAAAAATTTAAACATATTACTGAAGTCAGTAAACATGATATGCCACATTAACAGAATGAAGATCAAAAATCATCTCTCTATAGAGGCAGAGAAAGCATTTGATAAGATTCAATATCCCACTAGGCACAGTGGCTTTCAACTGTAATCCCAGAGACTTGGGAGGTTGAGGCAGGAGGATAGCAAGTTCAAGATTAGCCTCAGCAACTCAGCAAGACATTATCTCAAAATTTAAAAAAAAAAAAAAAAAGACAAAAGAAATTCAACATTGCTTTTTGTAAAAACATTGCACAAATTAAGCATGGAAAGAATGTACCTTAACAAATAAAGGCCATATATAACAAGCCAACAGTTAACTTTACTTGGGGGAAAAGCTGAAAGCTTTCTGAGATCTGGAACAAGGATATCCACTTTTACCACTTTTATTAAAGACAGTACTGAAAGTCCCAGCCAGAGCAAGCAGGCGAAAGAAGAAATAAAAGGCATCAAAATTTGAAAAGAAGCAGGGCATGGTGGTGCACGCCTGAAATCCCAGAGGCTTGGGAGGCTGAGGGAGGAGGATTGAGAGTTCAAAGCCAGACTCTGAAAAAGCTACTCATGAGACCCTGTCTCTACATAAGATACAAAATGGGGCTGGGGATGTGGCTAAGTGGTTGAGTGCCCCTGAGTTCAATCCTCGGTACCAAAACAAAACAAACAAACAAAAAAAACTGGAAAAGAGGAATCACATTGTCACTCTTTGCAGATGATGTGATCATATATACAGAAAACCCCAAATTACACACACACACACACACACACACACACACACACACACACACACGCCTATTAGAACAAATTCAGCAAAGTTGCAGGATACAAGAATCAATATGCAAAAATAAATAGGGTTGCTATATACTAATAGCTAATGATCTGAAACAGAAACCAAGAAAGCTATCCCATTTACAATAGCTACCAAAAAAAGAAAAAAAGAAATGATAAAATGTAGAAATAAATTCTACCAAAAGGTCTCTAGAGTGAAAATTGTAGAACATTGATGAAATGATTGAAAAGTACACACACAAAAAATGGAAAGATATACTGTATTTGTGGGTCAGAAACTCAATATTATTAAATGTCCATATTACCCAAAGAGATCTAAATAGTCAATGTAATCTCTGTCAAAAGACAATGGCCTTCTTCAAAGAACTAGAAAAAAATAATCCTTATTTGTAGGGAACCTCAAATAGCCAAAGCCATCTTGAGCAAAAAAAGAACAAAGGGGCTGGGGTTGTAGCTCAGTGGTAGAGTGCTTGCCTAGCATGTGTGAGGCACAGGGTTCGATCCTCAGCACCACATATAAATAAATAAAGGTCCATCAACAACTAGTAAAATATTAAAAAACAAAACAAAACAGGAACCTTAAAAAAAAGAGCAGAGAACAAAGCAGGAGGCATTATACTATTTGACTTCAAAATGTACTACAGAGCAACAGTAATCAAAATATCATGGTGTTGGCATAAAAATACACATGGATCAAGGAACAGAATAGAGAGCCTAGAAGTAAATCCTTGCACTGAAGAAAGCATAGTCTTTTTAATAAATGGTGCCAGGAATACTGAATATCCTCATGCAAAAGAATGAAACCAAACCCCTATCTCTCACCAGTAACAAAAATCAAGTCAAAATGAATTAAAGATATGCTTAATCTGATTTAAACATTATATAATACATTCATGTATCAAAACTTTACAGCACCCCATTAATATCAACAAATCAACATGATTTTTACATTTTCATATACCAGTTAAAAATAAATTTAATAAAAAATTTAAGACAATTTTGAACATGTTTATTTTGGGAGTAGCAATTTAAAATTTCCATACATTTTAACGTCATTCCACCACTTTTCAAACCTTCCTAATTTGAAATAATCTCATCATAATTTTTACTTGTTTAGAGATAGGTACATAAATTCAAGAAGAATAAAAATTTAAATGAAACCACATCTAGGGCTAGAGTTGTAGCTCAGTGATAGAGCACACAGGAGAGGTGCTGGGTTCAATTCTTAGCACCACATAAAAATTTAAAAAAAGGTATTGTGTCCATCTGCAAATATATATATATAAAACAAACAAAATACACTGTAGCTGGGTGTGGTGGCACATGCCTGTAATCCCAGTGGCTCAACAGGACAAGGTAGGAGGATCGCAGGTTTGAAGCCAGCCTCAGCAACTCAGTGAGGCTCTAGGCAACTTAGTGAGACCCTGTCTCAAAATTTAAAAATTTTTAAAAAAGGGCTGGGGATGTAGCTCAGTGGTCAAATACCCTTAGGTTCAATCCCTGGTACTAAAAAATTCACAAAAAAATACAAATGGCCTGAAGATAAATGAAATGATACTCAACCAATCAAAGGAGTTTTGTTCACTTGCAAAACTGGCAAAGATTAAAAAGAATGACAACAGGCATTACTAATGAAAAGTGGAGAAAAAGACATCTCATACTCAGTTGGTGGAAGTACAAATTGGTATGACCTTTCTAATGCATAATTTGACAATATATCAAAATATTGTAATATCCTAATGAGAAAAAAATAAAGCTAAAATGTACTACAATCTTGCCATAAGTCAATTCACTTAAGTTTTTTTTTTTTTTTTTTTTTTTTTGGTACCAGGGATTTAACACGGGGTTGCTGAACCACTAATCTATCATGCCCAGATCACTTAAATATTTTATACATAGGATCTCACCTAACCCTTACAAAAATCCTATGGAAATTCTTATTATTCTGAATGTACAGATTTAAATTAGAAGCAACTGTTAAGTTCATACAGACAGGATTCAAACACATCTGTCTTACTCGATAGCTCCTAATCTTAACCACTGTGCTGTTGTAAAATCTCCGTAAACTTCTAGGCACTTACTATACAGAAAGAAGTAGAAATACTAACAAAAGAAGTAAGCATAGGAATGTTGTAACTATGCATAGTAACATTTCTAATATAAAAAAAGAAACAACAGTAGGAAATATCACTTTTCCCTTTCTTTTTTGAACAAATATTTATTGGGGACCTACTCACATTTGAAGACTGTGCTAGATAATGAGATACAACATGAACAATCGAGATAATGCCCAAGGATGTCAGAATCTTATTGGCAGAGGGACAGAGAGTGCAGGGGATATATACGCTATGGTAAAGGAAGTTCAGGGTATTATGAGAAAACATAGCAAGAATACCTAATTGAGGAAAAGGGCTCTGCAGAGAAAAAAAAAACTTAGTTTAAGACCTGCAAAAAAAAATTTTTAGAAGTTAGCTAAAGGAGAGAGGAAAAGAAAGAATCTACACACAGAAATAGTCTACGCACAATGCCAGGAGAGAAGAGCACTGCACCCCAATGGTGGCCCCCTGTGATTCTCCTGCCTCAGCCTCCCAAACAGCTGGGATTACAGGTGTGATCCCACATATCTTTATTTTTAAAAGGGCCTACGTGACTGCAGTGTGCAGCCACAGGTTCCAGCAGCACTTCGGAGAATGAATTGGAGAGAAGCAATATTCTTTTCTTTTTTTTTTTTTTTTTAGAGAGAGAGAGAGAGAGAGAGAGAGAGAGAGAGAGAATTTTAATATTCATTTTTTTTAGTTCTCGGCGGACACAACATCTTTGTATGTGGTGCTGAGGATCCAACCCAGGCCGCAAGCATGCCAGGCGATCGCGCTACCGCTTGAGCCACATCCCCAGCCCAAGAGAAGCAATATTCAAGGCTTTCTATCACTATACTTTTGTCTTTTCTAGAATTTCATGTAAATAAAATCATACCACAGGCAGTCTTTTCTTTCTTTTTTTCCTCTCAGTACTGGGGATGGTAGGGATACTTTACCACTGAACTGCATCCCCAGTCTTTTTATTTTTCACTTTGAGACAGGGTCTGGCTAAGTTGCTAAGGCTGGCTTCAAACTTGTGATCCTCCTGCCTCAGCCTCCCACATTGCTGGAATTATAGGTGTGTGCCACTGCACTAACAGTAGAAAGTCTTTGGTTTTACTTCTTTTACTTATCATAATGATATTCACCCATTTTGCTGTGTACATTGACACTGTATTTCTTTTATTATTTTGTAGTGTTTCATGTTATGGTTATATCAAAATTTGCTTATCTATTTAACAGCTGGTTAAAAACTGAAATGATTCCACTTTTGAGCTATTTGGAATATTTTGCTATGAACATTTGTAATACTGGTCCTTACATGAACATGTTTCCATTTCTCTTGACTAATTACCTACAAGTGATTATTGACTCATATGGAAAGTGTATACTTAATAAAATCCTACCACACTATTTCCCAACTAGCTGTACCATTTTGTATTACCACTAAGAAACATGGATGTCCCAACTGCCTAACAGTAATATTTTATACAGGCTCATTAAAGGTTTCCCAGAACTACTTTATTATTTAAAACAAGAGATTAAATTATCCATTCAAATCTATATGTAAATGTTTGAAATCCTATAAAATTATACAGGTTTTCTAGATATTAACATTAGCTTTAAATTAGATAAACTAATTCAAATTTGCTTTTTAATGATCTCTTCTTCCTTTTTAGTTCTTACCTGAGATGCTCAATTTTCTCTGGAGTAATAGGATCCTTCCCAAATACTTGGTCTACCTCTTCATGTAGTTTTCTTTGAACTTCTTCAGAAGTTGTTAAAAAACAGATTGCCCAGGTGCACACTAAGTAAAAAATTATAACAATGAAAACAGTTAATTCATATTTGGGGCATATAACAAGAAAAAACTAGTGGTTTGGGATTTTTTAAATTTCATTTTTCCCTCCTCTGATACAGATGATACATTAAGTGTTACCAAAAAATAAAATTCTTGACAGAATTTGTATTTCATTAAATAGAACATGAATATTTATAGAGGTTGCCAAAAACAGGTAGTGCCAGTAACAAGTCATTGAATGCATTTTACCTTAGGTAAAATGTTGGTAACTGTGAGGAATGATATTGTTCACTTGACCTTGTAAAATTTAAAAGTTGACTTATCAGTTCATTCACTGATGAATGAATGACCCACATATATCAAACTAGCAGGATATTTGTCTGAATATCAATATCCTATTTTGGGGCTGGGGATGTGGCTCAAGCGGTAGGGCACTCGCCTGGCATGCATGCGGCCCGGGTTCGATCCTCAGCACCACATACAAACAAAGATGTTGTGTCCGCCGAAAACTAAAAAATAAATATTTAAAAAAAAAATCTCTCTCTCTCTCTCTCTCTCTCTCTTTAAAAAAAATAAGGCAAAAAATCCAAATGGTCACAGATCTCTCCAAAGTAACATGAGATGTTCCTGAGGAGAAAGTGATCAAAAAAAAAAAAAATGTTATATTCAGTTTAGATTTAAAAAAAAAAAAAATCCTATTTTTTTTTTTTTTTTTTTTTTTTTGCTTGTAATGGTAAATATACTGGCTCCAAGAACTGTGACTGATTATTGCTTAGGACAATCGTTCTCGAAAATCACCTGGCAGTTGGTTGATGCCACAATTTCACAAGTACAGATGCTAATTCAGTAGGTCTGGGGTGAGGTCCATACATCCATACTTTTAACAAGTATGACAGTTATATCTCTTTTCTTATGTTTGTGGTATTGGGGATTAAACCCAGAGCCTCACACATGCTAGGCAGATGCTCTACCACTGAGATTGCCTTTTTTTTTGGTACTGGATATTGGTCTGGGTATTGACCCACAGCTAGACTGTGGAACCAACCTACACTTAACCACTGAGCCAAACCCCCAGCATTTTTTTTTTTTTGTCTGTTATTTAGAGATGGGGTCTTGCTGAGTTGCTTAGCAACTTGCTAAATTGCTGAGGTTGGCTTTGAACTTGAGATCCTCCTGTCTCAGCCTCCTAAGGCATTGGGATTACAGGCCTGCATTACTGCACCTGGCTCTAAGACTGCCTTTTATTTCAAGACAAGTTCTCACTAAATTGCCAAGACTTGCCCTGAATTTGCAATCCTCCTGGCTTGGCCTCCCCAGAAGCAGGATTACAAATAGTTACTTTGATGAACACCTAAATTGGAAAATTGCTGGCTCATGGCTTGTTTTTGCTTTAAACTGGTTTATGCATTATAATATTCACTGAGAAAGTGGAAATGTAAGAAAGTTACATTTAGAACAAAAAACAAAGGAAATAGAGTAGTTATATTCCTTTAGGAATCGACTGGGATTAGAATTAAAGAATGAAACCATCCTGTGATATACAAGCTGACACTATGTGTAACTCTACTTTTTCTAAGTCAGATACTTTTTGAATGCTATAGTAACTTTTAAAAAAATATTTACTTTTTAGTTGGAGTTGGGCACAATATCTCTATTTCACTTTCACTTATTTATTTTTACATGGTGCTGAGGATTGAACCCAGGGCCTCACACATGCTAGGCGAGCACTCTACAGCTGAGCCACAACCCCAGCTCTGCTATAGTAACTTTTACCTCTACTTACCAATCATCTGCTTCTTGGAGTAAAGACTGACTCAAAGCTAATTTTCTATTTTTTTTATTTTTATTTTTGCAGTGGTGGGAATGAAACCCAGAGCCTCATACATGTTGCACAAACACTCTATCACTGAACTACAGCCCCAGCCCTAAAGTTAATTTAAAAAATTTGTTTTTGTCTGAATCACCAATTACCCATATTGTTCACACTAAAATAGTGAGCTACCTGGCACTCAATTATTCATGAGTTACTACTACCTGTCTTTAACTTTTCCCTACATGTGTTTCTTCATTTTGGCTTTTGAGTGAACTACAGAATTTCTGTTTCACAAGTGGTGTAAAAACTTGTGCAGTGCACCATGTGTATATATAGTACAATTTTACAACTGAAGGAATTAGCACAAAGATTTGCATAAAATAGCACTCATATGCTCTGCCTGCCTCTATTATCACTTACAATTAATATAACCAGATAAGCTTAATAATCTTAAATACTGACTTTTTAAAAAAATTAATTAATTTATTTTAATTAGGAATATATGACAGCAGAATGCATTTTGATTCACTGTACACAAATGCAGCACAACTCTTCATTTCTCTGGTTGTACAAGATGTAGCATCGGACCATATGTGCTGTCATACATGTACCTAGGGTAATAATGTTCATCTCATTCCACATCTTTCCTGCCCCCATGCACACCCCACTACTTCCTCCCCTTTGCCCAATCAAAGTTCCTCCATTCTTCCCATCCTCCCCATTATGGATCAGCATCCACTTATCAGAGAGAACATTCGGCCTTTGGTTTTGGAGATTGGCTTACTTCACTTAGCATGATATTCTCCAACTCCATCCATTTACCTGCAAATGTCATAATTTTATTCTCTTTTATTGCTGAGTAACATTCCACAGTGTCTTTAACCATTTATCTATTGAAGAGCATCTAGGTTGCTTCCACAGTTTGGCTATTGTGAATTGAGCTGCTATGAACATTGATGTGGCTGTGTCACTATAGTATTCTAATTTTAAGTCCTTTGGGTATAGACTGAGGAGCGGGATAGCTGGGTCAATGATGGTTCCATTCTAAGTTTTCTTAGTAATCTCCATACTGCTTTACAGATTGGTTGCACCAATTTTCAGTCCCACCAGAATCAAACATTGGCTTTTCTTGTAGAACTCAATTACAAAGTATGACGGGCTGCAGGTATAGTTCCTGTATTTACAAGGCCATGAAGACATCTAATGTTCTTTAAATATAAACTGAACCAGAAATTGGGCCCAATGGCACATGCCTGTAATTCCAGTGACTCAGAAGGCTGAGACAGGAGGATGGCAAGTTCAAGGCCAGCTTGGGTAACTTAACAAGACCTTTTCACAAAATACAATAAAAAGGCTCAGGAGGCTGAGGCAGGAGGATCACAAATTCAAAGCCAGCTTCAGAAACTCAACAAGACCCCATCTCTAAATAAAATACAAAAAGGGCTGGGGATGTAGCTCAGTGGTTAAGTGTCCCTGGGTTCAATCCCTGTACCAAATAAATAAATAAATAAATAGGGCTGGGGATGTAGCTCAGTGGTAGCAAACAAATACTCTTGAAAACTCCCTAAAAACTGAAAATCAGATTAAGATCAATTCAATCTGGAAACAGTCCCTTTTTGTGGTAACCAGAAAACCACTGATTCAGATTTTCTGAAGTTTTCATGCCAGCTAGGCAAGCACTCTACCACTGAGCTACACTTCCAGCCCCTTCAAAGAAATATTTTTAATGTAATAACATTTTTGAAATAAGTGAGGATTATTTAAGAAGATAAATACATTATTCTTAACACATGCTTGCATATATTTCATTTAATTTATAATATCTGGACAAAACAATCATGGGAAGTTTACATATATACTCATCATTTTATAGAAAACTTCCCTACACAGAAGGAGCTATAAATGAAATCCTTCCAGTGAAAATAAATTTTCTAGATTTTAAACTGCTACCTTACCTCCTATAAGCATTTATCTTATATATATTTTATGTCTATAAACACTTTTTATAAATACAGTACAAATGAACAGTACTCCATTAATCTAAAAACCAGCAAGGAAACTTAAAGCATCCATTTTAGAATTTTAAATAAAAATCACCTTCAATTCCACCAAGAGAGGAATTCTTTTACATCATGATTTCTGTGGCCTACATCCTCTGTTGGAGACCTTAATAACAGCAGACTGGCTTGAAGTCAGTGAAAAGCAGCAGCAGGAAATGGAAAAGCTCACTGTTCAGCTGGAAAGGTGTCAATAGCAGTTCATTTTAAAGGCACTAACTAGAATTCACAATCCATAAAATGTGTCAAGAAATTTATAGCAATTTCCAGAGGTGGCATTGAGCACTTCAGGTAAAAAAAAGTAGGGGGAACCTGTGTGAATCAAGCCTTTAAACAAGAATAATAAGCAGGGAAGGAAATTATGAAGCGGTCTTGCAAACAGTGTTTATTTTAGAACAGCTGTAGCCTTGTGTACTTTGTAATCCATCTGAAAAAGACATCAATTTATACTTACATTTCGCAGTTATTATGCAACCAGCCAGAGAAAATATCATACTGTCTTCTAGGACCTAGGACACAAAATTAAGTTTAGAAAGTATGAAACGTGGGCTGGGGCTGTAGCTCAATGGCAGAGCATTTGCCTAGCACGTGTGAGGCACTGGGTTCCATCCTTACAGCATAAAAATAAGCAAATAAAATAAAGGCATTCTGTCTATATACAATTACAAAAAATAAAAATAAAAATAAAAAAAAAGAAAGGTATGAAATGTCAGTTGGCCTGTTTTAGACCCTATTCACATAATCTAGAATATATAAGCAGGGTCAACAAAAATTTTTTAAAAAGTATATTATCTTATTACCATGCTTTAATAAAAACAAAATCTGTATAATGTGAAAACTAACCTAAATACTGCACTATGTTTTTGATGCAATAAAATACGCATTTTTCTGTTGGTAATATTACTGGCTTATGTTATACCTTGAAAACTGGTTCAGTTCTATTTTTATGGCTTGGCCTGAGGCACCAAATAGAGAAAGAATAGAAAAGAGCTGACATGGCGCTCAGAACCTGACTCAATTTCTGCACCAAAAGGGCTGGGGATGTAGCTAGAAAATCATTCTGGCAACCAGGACTTCCATGTGCCAAATGGAAGAAGATTCCAAAGAGGAATGAATGTGGCGATGATGACATTCCTGTCCTTTGCCTAACATACCATAAATGCAGTGGTGTGCTAACAGTAATAGTTGAGCACAGTGAACAAGCCCAGCTGCCACACCTGGTCATATCGACAGAGGGACTCAGTCTATGAGGGCTACATAAGTCCTCCTCTGTTATCATTACAGAATTTTAACTCA
This sequence comes from Urocitellus parryii, assembly GCF_045843805.1. Lineage (NCBI taxonomy): Eukaryota > Metazoa > Chordata > Mammalia > Rodentia > Sciuridae > Urocitellus > Urocitellus parryii. The sequence goes on along the minus strand of NC_135531.1, from coordinate 252,240,428 downwards.
ATATTTGCTTGCCCATTTTTTTTTTTTTTTTTTTTTTTTGGTGATGCTGGGGATTGAACCAAGAACCTTGTGCATGTAAAGCAAGCACTCTACCAACTGAGCTACATCCCCAGCCCCTAACTTACCCAAATATTAAATAATATACCGCCTCTTCAAAGAGCTAAATAATGAGATTGAATACTTAGGCCATTTATGATGTGTAATAAGAGAGAAGCCACTGAGTTTCCAGGAGGGCATCTGGATTACAGTGAATTTGATAAATATTTAACAATTTTTATTTGGTAAACATTTAACAATTACATCACCTGTTGGTCGTTAAGGTTTCCCTGTACTAAGGAGTCAATGAAAATATGTTGACTGAAGTTCCTTCCTTTTCGTTCTTTTATGATTTTCTTTAAAACAGATTCCAATTGCATGAGGGCTTAGAGAAGAAACACAAAGAACATTTAGAATACAAGCAGTTGTGGGGATTCAACTTTTTTTTTTTTTTTTTTTTTTTTGTACCAGGAACTGAACCCAGGGGTGCTTAAGCACTGAGCCACATCCTCAGAACTTTTTTGTATTTTGAGACAGGGCCTCACTGAGTTCTTTAGAGCCTTGCTAAGGTGCTGAGCCTGGCTTTGAACTCACAATCCTCCTGCCTCAGCCTCCTAAACTGCTGGGATTACAGGCGTGCGCTACCATACCAGGCAGGATTCAAGTTTTGAAAATTAATTCTGCACAATGTTCCCACATGCAGAATAAAACCTTCAAAGGTAGTAAACAACAATTTTAAAAGATAATTTATGTTGAAAGTTGTCTACTTCTTTTCCCCTTCTTTTTGTTCAATTTAAGATGCATTCCCAAAAGTACATAAAAACATATAAGTACAGTCTAAGGAATAAATACAAACACCCACATCATTTTCACCCAAGTCAAGAAGTGAGCTCTAGTCTTAAGGCTTTAAATCTAATTACTGAACACTTCCATATTTTTGCTTTTCATCCAGACATTTTTCCCCAAAGCTCCAGACTCAGATTTAAAAACAAATTTAACATCTTTAATGGGAGGTCTGAAGCATATTAATAAAAACCAACAGGCTGAACTTTTGACAATTCCAACAAAACCTGTATCTTTCCGCAGTCTTCCTCATCCTATTCTTTACTAATATAACCTCATTTTCCAATTAATCAGGCCTAACATCTTATTTTCTCCCTCCCTTTACTCCACATTTAACCTGTCAATCAATGTTGGTGGTTATTTTCTCAAAATACGTAATTAATTTTTTCTTGCTATTTTGTTGTTCTTTATTTTCCGTTGTCTGCCACCTGGTCCTAGTCACATCATCTCTCTTGCCTGCTTCTCTGCAATAGCCCTGTAATTAGTCTCCCCACTTCTGCTCTGGGCTCCTGTAGTCCATCACAAGAGCCAGGCTGATGCTTTACTAAAATATAACTCAGATCATAATTCTGCTAAAGCCATCCACTGGCATCCTATCACACAGTAACAACCTACTCATATAATGGCCTATAAGCCACACATATTCTGTTCCTCTCTCCAGTCTTCTGAGCTCACCTACTTCTGCTCCTTTTGCAACCACTTCACATTAGCCATACTGGCTTCAAATATACCAGGAAGAGTCCCATCTCAAAGAATTTGCAATTGTATTTCCTTTACACAAAATAATCTTCCTTTAGACATCCGAGCATTCACACAATATGCAACTATTTGCTCAAAAATAATCTCATCTTGGTGAGGCCTGTCCTGATACTTACTTAAAATTGTAACCTCTCTACCTCCTGACAGTTTTATTTTTCTCTACAGCATTTTTCACTTTTTAACACTCTATTCAATTTACTTTAGACCCTTGTCTGTCTCTTCCCACTAGAATGTGGAGCCACAAGGGCATGATTTTTTATGTTTACTGACATTTCCCTGCACCTAAAACATGTCAGAATATTACAAAATTTCACTAAGTATTTATAAAACTGAATGAATTTGATACATCGGTGGTGAAAATGAGCATAAAGCAGCGGTAGTACCCAAACTTTGTCACACATTAGAATCACGTGGGAAGCTTTTTTAAAAAATAGTAATTCACAAGTTACACATTATACCAAGTAAATCTGAATGCTTGCAGGTAGAGGGAAGGCTTCAATATATATTTTAAAAATTCAGTGTGTAGCAATATTTGGGAATTACTGTTATACACTCTCAGTACTATAAGTACATTAGAATAATTTGGAGAGTACTTCCAAAATAATCTGACTGATTTCCAGGGCTTTGGAGAAATTAGTCCTAAGAAAGGGCCTGATCATCAAGTTTTGTTTTAAGTTCCCCAAGGGATTCTAATGTGCAGGTGTTAGGGCAGGCCTAAAATGGCTGTAGTTGGGCTCCCTTGCTGAGATTTCCTGCAGATTATGTTATGTTATGTTTTAAATGTGTAGCCAGGGTTGAGAACCTGCTATGTTATAGGTTAGTCACAGCCAGAAACACTTTGATTCAGTATATATACTCAAGATCATAAACACTGACTTGTGAGCATGAGCTCCCTTATGTAATCTGTTGGCAATGGGCCTTCTTTGTTTGGCCTACATATAAAAAAGGCCTATGGAAAAGACTCCAGGGCTAAATAGAGGCAAATTAGACCTGTCTGGGTGCTAAAGCTGAAACTGGAGGCTGAATAAACCATGTCTACTATCCTACCTGTGTCTTGCATCTTCTTTCACCTGCTGGAAGTCAAATCTTTTTCCTAGGTTAGAGATCCCACATGACAGCAGGGCAAGTTAGGAATTAGTTGAACAAAGGAAGCTTTGCTCTACTCATGGGGATTCCACTGATAGGTACCGAAACATAATTATTTTCAATAAAAGCTCAAATTTGATTTATGCCCATGTGATAGGCCAAGGAACATATGCAGACAATCTATTTTTATTTGGAATAAGAAATACATTAAATTTTCCTCTTACGTGAATTTAACCAATATCTCTGAAATACTTTTTTTTTTTTTTTTAATCAAGGGTACTTAATCCAAATGCATCCATAAAGATAAACAGAATGGTAATGAAAACCAAATTGTGTCCATTAAAAGACTTTTCAAAAAAATTTCTGTTGGGGCTGGGGATGTGGCTCAAGCGGTAGCGCGCTCGCCTGGCATGCGTGCGACCCGGGTTCGATCCTCAGCACCACATACCAACAAAGATGTTGTGTCCGCCGAGAACTAAAAAATAAATATTAAAAAAATTCTCTCTCTCTCTCTCTCTCTCTCTCCTCTCTCACTCTCTCTTTAAAAAAAAAAAAAATTTCTGTTAGACATCAAGGTAATCACTAGAATAGCAAGCTAATGAGGACAGGGATTTTGTCTCCTGTGCCTAGAATAGGGCCTAGCACATAGTAAACCACAGTAAAAATTTGTTAAAAGAATGAAAAGAGGGCTGGGGTTGTAGCTCAGTGGTGGAGTGCTTGACTCACGTGCGTGAGGCACTGGGTTCGATCCTCAGCACCACATAAAAATAAATAAATAAAATAAAAATAATGTGTTCATCTAAAAAAAATACATGAAAATAACCATTATTCTAATGCAGCCCATATTTTTGTTTGTTTTTGAGAGAGGGTCTTATTATGGAAAGAGAGCAAGGTTCTTTTTGTTGTTGTTTTTTTGTTTTTTCTTTTGGCGATGCTAGGGATTGAACCCAGGGTCTTGTGCATGCTAGGCAAGTACTCTACCAACTAAGCTATATCCCCAGCCTAAGACAGGGTCTTATGTGTCGGCCAGGTAAGCCTCAACTCCTGGGCTTAAGCAATCCTCCCACCTCAGCCTCCCCAGTAGCTGGGACTACAGACACAAGCCACTAGGCTCAGCAAGACTATGCATTTGAATTTACCCTGCCTGCTTCCAAGAAAAGGAATAGAAGCAGGTCAGAATAAAAATATTAAAATATTAAAACCAATCAACCATTGACAGAAAATACAGAACAACAACAACAAAAGACCAAGATAAAATAAATTGGGGAAGCTATCTTAAACTAAAGTTGCTATTTTTCAGTGTAAATATTATAAAGTCGTAATAAATGACAAACAATTTTGAAAATTTTTACTCAGTGTTATAATGGCAAGAATTTTTTGTTGCTATTTTTTTGTTGTTTCTTACAAATAGCTATATATTAATCATATTGACATTATTTTCTTAGCAATTCCTATAATGTTGGACACTTAAGTTTATTTTCAATTTTCTAGTTACAGAAATAGTATTACAGGTGCTAGAGCAGTGGCTCAGTGGCAGAGCACCTGCCTATCATATGCGAGGCACTGGGTTAGATTCTCAGCCCCACATATAAATACGTAAAATAAAGTCCATTGACAATTAAAAATTATTAAAAAAAAAAAAAGAAATAGTATTACAAAAAATAAGGAACAGGGGTAAAGCCTAGGGATAGAGCACTTGACTAGTATGTTCTAGGTCCTAGGTTTGATCCCCAACACTACAAACATAAAAATATTCATGAATATTTTCTTTTTTCTAGATATTTTATCCATTATTTATGACTCTAATATGTACTGTCAAACTGCCTTCTTAGGATTATACTCATATTTTTCATGAATCTAGTAGAGTGTACTCATTTTGCAATGAGTACTAGAGTTCTCTTTTTACTTCCTACTTTTTCTTCTCTTTTGTTAAAAAAACAGAAACCAAACCAAACAAAAATCTTGTATTATAGAAAACACAGGGAAAAAAAGCATAAAGTGAAAAAAATGTATATGACTTGTTAGCTCACCATTCAGAGATAACCTTAGTAAAACTGGGGCACATATCTTTTTGTCCTTATTAAAAATGAAAAATGACCAAACTTACCATCTTCATATTGTTTTTTCCGAGTTGCACTTTTATCAAGTGACCCATCTAGAAAGCCTTTTCCAATCTCAGACCAAACCTGAAAATAGGAAAACATATATCTATTACCTGTTATGCACATTTTAAAAATTATATCCACATTTTCTAAATATAGAACAATGTAAGCTAATAAGTAGGAAACTCTTCCCACACCAACAACTCCAATGATTAAGTCCTCCCTTTTAAGTGGCTGCATAACCATTAACTCCATAGTTTGTAGGACAGGGAATCAAATATATTTCAATGATTTCAGTCAAGGCACTTTCAAACAAATTACAACTGGAAAATGAAAAGTTCCTTCTTTAAAAAAAAAAAAAAAAAAAAAAAAAAAACTTTATGAGAACACCTAATTGACCTGCTTCCCAAATTGTGATCTTTGGAGCCACATGATAAGAACACCTGAAAGCATGTTAGAAATCTAGAATTTTTGCCCCACCATTGAATCTACTACATCAGAACTAGCCTAATGCAATTCTCCAGAAACTAGGGAGAACATTAACCTAAAAGAATTTTGGATCAAACCAAAACATTGCCTTAATAAAAACAATAAAGGTAATAATGTCTAACATTTACTAATTAAAAAAAAGAAAAGAAAAAATACCCATAGGAACAGAGGAAAAATGGTAGAGCAGCAGAGTGTATCCTCCATTTTTTTCTTATATTTAATGGCATAAGTACATAAATAAAAATTCATAGACAATTACAAATTTTTACTTCACCTGAAATATTGATAATCATTGGTTTGAGGCCCAGCAAGGGTTAAAAATTAATCTAACATTAGAAATAATTAGCAGCCTAGGGCTAGAGTTGTGGCTCAGTGGTAGAGCGCTCGCCTAGCACGCATGGGGGTTCAATTCTCAGCACCACATAAAAATAAATAAATAAAGGTATTGTGTCCAACTACAACTAAAAAATAAACATTAAAAAACAAAAAGAAAGAACTAGCAGCCTAATAGGCTTCCACTGTTTCAAAATTGGATGATTCTCTCATTAAAAACCTAACTTGATTACAACAGAAAAGCTCTGAGCCAGGCACAGTAGACCATAACTGTAATCCCAGCTATGTAGAAGGCTGGGTGAAGCAGGAGAATTGAAAGTTTGGAGCCAGCCTCAACAATTTAGCAAGACCCTCTCTCAAAATAAGAGGGCGAGGGCGGGGATGGGGGTTGGGGAGTGGCTTGGGACATAGCTCAGTTGGTAGATTGCACAGGCCCTGGGTCAATCCCCAGCACTACAAAAAAAAAAAAAAGAAGGCAGGGGTTATAGCTCAGTGATAGAGTATCTCTGGGTTCAATTCTCAGTACTGCAAAAAAATAAATGAAAAGCTCTGAAAAACTTAGGGGAAAAATATAACACTTATTAATCAATGGCTAAGTATGTAAAAAGCAGTAAAAGAGTTAAGGTTCTTAACCCTTACCTTAATCTATATACTTTTCAGATTACTTGAATGTTAAAAAAAAAAAATGGGCTGGAATGTAGCTCATTTGGTAGACTGCTTGCTTGCCTCACATGCACAAGACACTGGATACCCCAGCACCACACACAAACACACACATACACACAAACGTAAAAGTACTATAAAACTAAATGTTTTTATTAGGAATATCCTTAAAGAGTGTTTCTAAAGGAGTTTCAAGGCATGACAGAGAGCACAGGACAGAATCCATAAGGAAAAATATGAATTGATTAAACTACATAAAAATATTAACATTTGTGATAGTGAAAAAACACTACAAATAAAAGTAAAAGCAAATGAAATACAAAAATAAGGAGCTCTACAGATTATTAAGAAAAAGAAACTCACCAACATAAATATTACAAAGTACATGAGAAAGCATTTCACAAAAACAATATGAATGTTTGACAAAATTATAAAAACACATTTAACCTCGTAAAAGATTTTTAAAATGTAATTTGATCATGAAATACCTTTTCGGGGGGTGGGTTAAACCCTGGCCACTTTACCACTGACATACACCCCTCAATCCTTTTTTTTAAACTTTTTTTTTTTTTGGTTGTAGGTAGACATATATCCCTATTTTATTTTTATGTGGTGCTGAGGATTGAACCCAGTGATCCACACATGCTAGACAAGCTCTCTACCACTGAGCCACAACTTCAGCTCCCAGTTCTTTTTATTTTAAGACAAAGTCCTGCTGAATTATTGAGGATCTTGCTAAATTGTTGAGGCTGGCCTTGAACTTGCAATCCTCCTGCCTCAGCCTTCCTTGTACCTGGGATTACAAGCTCTCTACAACTGAGCCACAACCCCAGCCCAGCTCCCAGTTCTTTTTATTTTAAGACAAAGTCCTGCTGAATTATTGAGGATCTTGCTAAATTGCTGAGGCTAGCCCTGAACTTGCAATCCTCCTGCCTCAGCTTTCCTTGTACCTGGGATTATAGGTGTGTACCACTTCACTTAGCATAAAATGTCTTTTTTACTTATTACATAGACAAATATTGAATGGACCACTGATCTAAATGTTGTCAAAAGCACTGGGAAAGAGTACACTAATATTGGTGGAGAAATAATTAGGGGAATATTTTTTGGAGGGCAGTTCAGAAACACAGACTGCAACTGAATATGAGGTGTACATTTTTTCACACTTTAACACCAGTAAATAAGTATGCATTTTAAAACTGATGACATCTGCCAACTATTATCAGCAATGTAGATGAAGTTGTCATTACCTCTGAATTCACAAATTGCTTACTATTACTGGTGCATGACTGGAACAATGGCAACCCCTTGGTGTTACAGACATTAAAAGATCATTTGAGGAATTAAGTTCTGTTTATCATCTAAGCATTTTCTTTGTTAGCTTCTTATAACATTAATAACAGATTCCTACACAAAAGAAGATGCACTTTCTTTCTTTCTTTCTTTCTTTTTTTTTTTTTTTTTTTTGTACCAGGGATTAAACCTAGGACATTTAACCGCTGAGCCACATCTCCAGCCCTTTTTATATTTTATTTAGAGACAGGGTCTTGCTAAGTTGCTTAGGGCCTCAATAAATTGCTGAGACAGGCCTTGAACTCCTACCGCAGCCTCGTGAGACACTGGGATTACAGGCATGCACCACCGTGCTCGGCCCCATATTTTGAATCTACTCAAAATATCAGATAATTCCAAAATGATAGATATTTACCAGAATAATGGTCCTGTACTTTCTAAAAATGTTGATGTCAAAGCAAATAAACAAAAGACTGAGAAACTGTCCATATTAAAGAAGTTTGATCACTAAAGGTAATGAGCGATCACCTAAGCTGAGCCTTGGGTTTGGGGAAAAGGAAACTATAAGAGCATTACTGGGATAACTGAAGAAATTTGAATATAGGTTCTGGATGAGCTAACAGGATTGTATCAGTGTTAAACTTAATGAGTTGTCACTATATAAGAAAATATCCTTGTTTTAGGAGACACAGACTGAGGATATTTAGAGGTAAAACATCTATTTTGCTCTTAGGTAGTTCTGGAAAGGGGGAAGGAAAGGATACATAGATGGATTGGATGTATGAATGAATGTATGGATAGACAGACAAACAGATGGACGAATGCATAAAAAAATCAAATGGAACAAAATGTAAACAACCACTGTATTGGGGAAAGGGTATGTGGGAGTTCCTGTATAAGCTGTAACTTTTCTGTAAGTTTGAATAAATTTCTGCTTTGAAGTTATACGGAAAGAAAGAAAAGGGAAGAAAAGGAAAATAGCATAAAAACATGTAGGATATTAGTGGTTGGAAGAAAATCTTGGAAGCAGTGTTAGAGGTCTCTTTTTAAAAATGCTCTTTTGTCAACATTTAAATTAAAAAATTGATTCTTCATTAAATGAGAAGATATTTTAGGAATTACCTAACCAATTTCTTTTGCCAAGGGACATAGCATAGTTTACTCCAGGAAGTGGAATTTAAAATGATTTTCAGGAAGACCACAGATCTGAGACCAGCCTCAGCAACTTAGCAAGACAATATCTTGAGAGGAAAAAATAAAAAGGGCTGGGCTGGGGATGTGGCTCAAGCGGTAGCGTGCTCGCCTGGCATGCGTGCGGCCCAGGTTCGATCCTCAGCGCCACATACAAACAAAGATGTTGGGTCCGCCGAGAACTAAAAAATAAATATTAAAAAATAAATAAATAAAAAATAAAAAGGGCTGAGGATGTAGCTTAGTGGTACAATCCACAAGTATCACCAGGTACAATCCCTAGTATTAGTACTGACAAAAAAAAATATTTTCCACTTTAGTTTTTAAAAAATATTTATTTTTTAGTTATAGATGAACACAATATACTTATTTTATTATTTTTTTAATGTGTGTTGAGGATGGAACCCAGTGCTTCACTCATGCTAGGCGAGTGCTCTACCTCTGAGCCACAACCCCAGCTCCCCCACTTTAATCTTTATATGCCTGAATATGTAAAAGTTTTATGAAAAAAATGTTTTGTGTTTTAAACCATCAGACGAAAGCAGTGAGGTTATTTTAATAGCAAAAAGTATATTATTAAACAGAGACAGGGTATTAACCTACAGTTTCTGGAGAGTCTTGTTTAGAACACATTATTTAGATTAAGATTATTTAATCTGTTTTTATACATTTTAATAAAAGGAATAATTTCTCAGATCTGAAATGTGGTAGATTTCAACAAAATAATCTAAATATGATTTCAACTAAATAATCTAATGTTGAGACTGATTTAAAAAAGAAAAAATTCCATATATGAATCTAGAAAAGGCAAACAATAATTCAGTTACAGATTGAATTTTCTTGCTTCTAATCATATTTACCTCTTAGTATTTTTATGTTCCACTGACTTTGTTGAACTTCTTCCTATGTATGACATAATCTAGTTCTATTAAGTACAGTTTGTCTCCTTATTCTAGAATTCAATATTACTTTTATAACATACTATTAAGTATTAAAAGAAAAATTCTTTAGTCACATACTTTTTACATTTCATAAAGTATTTGCTTAAAAAAAAACAATTCTTGGGGTTGGGAATTTAACTCAGTGTCAGAGCACTTGTCTAGCATGCACAAAGCCCTGGGTTTGAACCTAGGCAAAAAAAAGTAATTTTTAGCTGGGCATAGTGGCACACACCTGTAATCCCAGCAACTCAGGAAGCTGAGGCAGAAGGATTGCAAGTTCAAGGCCATATTAGTAATCCAGCAAGACTATCTCTCAAAGGGAAGAGGGAAAAGTTATGAGGATAGAAAAGATGGTGGAATGAGATGGACATCATTACTCTAGGTACATGTATGATGGCACAAATGATGTGTCTCTACACTGTGTACAACCAGAGAATTGAAATGTTACACTCCATTTGTGTATGATGAGTTGAAATGGATTCTGCTGTCATGTACAACTAAGTAGAACAAATTAAAAAAAAAAACTAAGAAAATAGAAATGAGAGAAACAAACATCTCTCTAGATGAACTACAATGAATCAAAGGAGGACAGGAGACAAATTCACCTGCTGCTTGATCCTCATCCCCAAGAGCCATATCTCCTTAACTAATAGGTTTCACTGTAACACTTCCATACATGCACATATTGTGTTTTAATTATATCTACCCTCCGTAGGAGGTATATCTTGAAGTTTTCATTCCTTTACTTTGTTTATGAATGTGTAATAGTAAATCATTTCATTTGTTTATCTTACATTTTACTGGATTGAATACTACCTAAGAATAGAGACTTACTGGAGGGAATAGAAATGGTGCACCCACCTTGGAAAACAATATAACACTATCTTCTAATGTCAAACCTTAATATACTCTAATATCTAGCAATTTCATTTCTAAATATATACTCAAGACAGATTCTTGCACATAAACAACATGGGATTTGTGTAAGTGCATTCATGATACTAAAACCTGAAAACAAATACCCATCATGAAAAATAATAAATTAAAAAAAAAAAAAAGAAAAAGGATGGTAAAGCACTCCTGGGTTTTCATCTCTACTTACACACACACACACCACAAAAGCAATTCTTAATTTTTTTTTAAAGAGTTATTTTAGCTCATATTGTTCTTTTTAGGTCAAAACAAGAAGCTTAACTTTTCTTGAGAGGCAAAGTCAGCATTTTATCATCCAGTGTGATGAAAACAATAATTCTAAATTTGTCACTAGACTTACTGTGCCATGATTCTTTTGGAAGCGAATGACTTCCTGGTCATCTTCAAATGTACTACCCATTACTATCTGTGTAACAGACTTCATAGCAAAACCAAGCATATGCTGGCTGAGGGGTACATGCTGGGTCTCTGGGTAGGAGAGCCATTTATCTAATAATTCTTCTGAAAGCTGAAAGAAAACAGAAAGCCACAACAATTTATTCTTTCTTCTCAATAAATCTTAGGACAACTCAGCAAATAGATTCATTTCATGGCATACACAGTTCAACTCCGGAACCAAAGTAAGCATCAGGTATTTCAGACTCTGGCTCCACATGTAATCCCTTTTCAACATCAGGTTCAACTTCTGCTAAAGAGCAGATCTGCAAAGCAAAATGGAACCACCACAACAATACAAACAGAAAATGTAAATTAAAAATTCAAACACAGAAAAAACTCAAACCTAATGGAAACCGAAGAGACCAAAATCTTAGCATCTACTTAAAAATAGTAGAGGTTTAGGGGCTGGGGTTATGGCTCAGAGGTAGAGCACTTGCCTACCACACGTGAGGCACTGGGTTCAATTCTCAGCACCACATATAAATAAAATAAAGATATGGTGTCCACCTAAAAAATAAACATTAAAAAAATAGAGGTTTACCAGATATTCTAATAAACATGAATCATGTTTATTGATTGCTTCTGTATGCTTTAAAACAGGTGCCTCTTAGAGCCTCTATGTCATTCCTTTATTCACCAAACATGCATTAACTACATGGTAGAGTACAAATAATATGAAGTAAAACGATCACAGACTTTGTAGTCAGAAAAATCTTTTTATATTTTTACCAGGGATTGAACCCAGGGGTTCTTAACCTCTAAGCCACATCCCCAGCTCTAGAAAAATCTTGATTTTATTTCTGGCTCTGACACTTGGAAGTAAAGTGGCTTCAGGAAATGTGCTTAACCTAAAGTTTAGATACTTGAACAGTTCAGCTAGGGTGACACCTGCTAACTTGCATGGTTGTTGTGACAGGGATGAATATAACCATGTCACATAATGTGGTAAAGGTTCTGTGAGCTACTATACGGAAAGTTCCTACCATGTTAGGAACTCAAATTAAGTTCCTTTTCCATGCCAATTCTATGAAAGTTTCATTATAGTGTAAAGGATTAAAATTAACTTTTGTGAGAAGAAGAATATTCAGAATGAAAAGATTTAGTATTACAGAGATTTCTCCTATTTAAAGTGAAACATTTGGGGGCTGGGGTTGTGGCTCAGTGGTAGAAAGCTTGCCTAGCATGCCTGAGGCACTGGGTTTGATCACCAGCACCACATAAATAAACTAAATAAATAAGATAAAGGTATTGTGTCCATCTACAACTAAATAATTTTTAAAAAAAAAATTAAAGTCAAACATTTGGAAATAAAACTTGTTTTTTGGAAAAGAGAAGACTTAATGATTCTAATCCAGGTTAACTGAATTGATCCAGTTAATATACTTTTTAAAAAAATTTTTAGTTATGGATGGACATAATACCTTTATTTATTTATATGTGGTGCTGAGGATTGAGCCCAGTTCCTCATGCATGCTAGGCAACTGCTCTACCACTGAGCCACAACACCAATCCAGTTAATATACTTATAATAGAATTCTCAGGAGCCTGTCTGTAGTCCTGGTTACAATGGAGGCTAACTGAGGAGGATCCCTTGAACCCAGGAATTCAAGACTGCCTGAGCAACATAGTGAGACACTGTCTCAAAAAAGAAATAAGGAAAAGATAAGGAAATAATGAATTAAAAATGAACTCAAATTTGAATGAAGTATAAATAAAACATGAAAATAGTGATCAAAATACAAGATAACTACATAACTTAAGAATTACTTTTGGGCTGGAGGTGTAGCTTGATGAATGAGCACTTGCCTAGCATATATAAGGCCCTGGGTTGGATTCCCATCAACATACACGCATGCATGTGCACACTTACAATTTACTTTCAAGTTACCAACAAAATGATTCCACACACAGTAGTTGCCCAAGATGTGTAATTTCAACTGGTCTAAAAATATTAAACAAAAATGCCAGAAATAATTAACAAGTTTTAAAGTGTGCCTATTTGAGTAGTGTGATAAAAATCTCACAAAGTCATGCTTTGTCCTGCCCAGTATGTGAATCATTCCTTCATGCAACACATCCATACAGTACGTACTACCTGCCCTGTTAGCCAAATAGTAGACACTTATCTAAAGCAGAAACACAAATGGCCAACAAATAGTAGACACTTATCTAAAGAAGAAATACATAGGGCCAACAAATACATAAAAAAGTCCTTCATCGTTAACAATTAGGGAAATGCAAATCAAAACTACACTGAGATTTCATTTCTCACCAGTCAGAATGGCAGTCATCAAGGATACAAACAATAAGAAATGGTAGGATGTAGAGAAAAGGGACACTTTTATACTGTTGGTGGAACTGTAAATTAGTACAAGCACTATGGAAATCAATATGGAAGTTCCTCAAAAGACTAGGAATAGAACCACCATAAGACCCAGCAATACCATTCCTTGGTTTTATTTTAAAGAATTAAAGTCATCATACTACCATAATATATGCATACCCATGCTTATAGTAGCACAATTCACAATAGCCAAACTATGGAATCAGCCTAATGTGTCTGCCATTGGAAGAATGGACTTAAAAAAAAAGTAGTATATATAAACCTTGGTGTTTTATTCAGCCTTAAAGAATAATGGAATTATGCCAATTGCAGGAAAATGGAAGAAACTTGAGAACATTATGTTAAGCAAAATAAGCCAAACTCAGAAAGTAAAGGGTCACGTATTTTCTCTCATATGTGGAAGCTAGAGAGGAAAAAAGGAAAAGAAAGGTGATAGTGGGGGAATCCCATGAAAATCAAAGGGAAATCACTAGAAGAAGACCAGGGAATGGAGGAGGGGAGGAAAAGGGGAAATATTGTGGAATGATATTGACCAAATTATATTGTTTTATTATGTGCATATATGAATATGAAACAACAAATCCCACTATTATGTACAATTATAATGTACAAATAAAAATATGGAGAAAAATAAAAAATATCTCTCCAAATTTTGTCTTGTGTTATTTATGTACCTTTACGTGGCTAAGAGTTCTGTTAATTAGATCTAGTGATTTAATAGTTATGGTTGAGTGTCTATGCTAAAATATTTACTACCAGCTACCTTAATATCATGCATAAATCTCATGTTTATGAGTATAAATTGTAAAGACCCAACAAATGTATCTATTTAATCTTATCATGAATATTCAATAAAAATATAATCATCTATAGACATCCTCAGAATGTTAAGATTAAAATACTGCACAGGTAACTCAGAAGTAGAGTACTCATCTAACATGCACAAGGCCCTGGGTTCTATGCCCAGTACTGAAAATAAATAAATTAATTAATCAATAGCTAAATGGGGCATGGTGGTGCATGTGGTGGCTGAAGCAGGAGGATCTCCTAAGCTCCAGAACTGGAAACCAGTCTGGCAACATTACAAGACTAAAACATTTTAAAAATTTGTGTTAATTTTAACTAACATAATATTATATGACAAAAAAATAAAGCTTAAAATGAATTTCTACTTGGAGGCAGGTTTATAATTTAATAGATAAGATTTTAGCATACATACATAATCTTTCAGAAAAATATAAATTTCCTTTTTTATAAAAAAAGCGTTTATTAGCAGGTGGGAGCTATAGATCAGTGGTAGAGCACTTGCCTAGTACTGTGAGGCACTGGGTTCAAACCTCAACACCACATAAATAAATAAATAAATACATAAATAAACAAATAAATAAAATAAAGGTATTGCGTCCATCTTCAACTAAAAAATATATTTTTTAAAGTGGTTAGAAATTTATTTAGTAATTATTGTGAAATTAATAGAATTTCAGAGACGTGATTGTGTGTGTGTGTGTGTGTGTGTGTGTGTGTGTTTTTTCCTGGGATCAAACCTGGAGCTTCAAACATGCTAGACAATTGCTCTACCACTGAGCTACACGCCCAGCAAGGCAAAGCAGGTGATTTTTAATTCCACCTTACATTAGGATATTATTAACTGCAAGACTAAAGAAAATTTAAAGAAAGAAAAACCAACCAAACAAAATATATCCTAGGGGAGTAGAACTGGCCTATCAGCCTTGTGGATACGTATAAAGCTCTAGAGTCAAGTGACTGGGATCAAATCCTAATCCTACTACTTTTTTTATTAGCTATACGACCTTGGACAAGCTACTTAAATATTCTGTGCTTCATTTTCTTCATCTGTAAAAAGAGGGAAACAACAATACCTACCTATAAAGTTCTTGTGAGGATTAAATGAGTTAATGCAAGCTATTAAATCAATTAATTCAAGAATTTTGTCTATTAATATTACTAAGCTATCAATTAAGCATATTCTAGATAATAGCTATAAATTCTAAACTCCAGAAATACTTGTTTAATCAGAATATGGCCCAGAAATCACAGGAATATATAGGATGAAAGCACAGAAAGAGAAATTACACTCACAAAATTAAAGTGGAGGTTTATACACAGCCTTGAAGCAAAGATGGGCAGGACAGGAAGGAATCAGAATTCACAGGACAGAGATGAGTGGATTAATCATTAGAGGATTTAGTCTAAATGCAGAATTCACATCTAAACAAAAAAAGGAGAAAGCCAAAAAGGTTTACTGTGGCAATATAAAACATAACAACTTATTTTAAGGTAATAATTCTGGTAAATGGGCTGTTCTACCTGGTCTTAAAGAAACCATTGGTGGGCTGGGGTTGTGGCTCAGTGGTAGAGTGCTTGCCTAGCATGTGTGAGGCAGTGGTTCAATTCTCAGTACCACATATAAACAAATAAATAAAATAAAGGTCCATCAATGACTAAGAATTTTTAAAAAAGAAAAGAAACCATTGGTGAGCTGGATGCTGTGACGAACGCCTATAATTCCAGCAACTAAGGAGGCTGAGGCAGGAGAAATATGAGTCCAAAGTCAGTCTCAGCAACTTAGTGAGGTCCTAAAGCAATTCAGTGAGCTACTGTCTCTAAATAGAATATAAAAAAGGGCTAGAGATGTGGCTCAGTGGTTAAGCACCACTGGGTTCAATCCCTGGTACAAAAAGAAAGAAAGAAATCATTGGTGGGGAGAAGAAAGATGCTCTGACAGCAGCACTTCTTACTACGTTTTTGCTGATTAATTATTTAATTGCTATTTCTGACTAATTCCTAACGTAGTACCTGGCTGTGCAATAGAGTTGACAACATAAACCTATCAGACAGATTTCTCACATACAGATCCAGTCTATGAACAAAACCCTGAAAACATGATGGCAGGAAATGTGAAAATTGGGAACTAATTTTCCACCTGGATTTGTCTTTGCTTGAGAGAAGAAAAGGATAGAATATAAACAAAAGAGAAAATTTGAAAAATGGAGGCTGTCATAAAAGATATAGAAATTAAGAATTATATATTTTGAAGCATAGAAGACGGAATCATTAAGGCTTTTAACAATAATTATTGAAAAAAAAAAAAGGTGCTTCCATCCCTGAAAGAAAAACAAAGCAAAGTGAACAAAATTCCCTGGAGACCTGCACACAAAAGTATTTCTTACTGACAACTATTATGTGTTCAGATGGAATAAAAAGGAAGATTCTAATTGGTGGATGCTCAGAAAGAAGTGCCATAACTGCTTCTGGGGAGGTCAGTGAACAGTGACAGCAACAGTTGTGGCAATCAAAGCAGGTAGCCTGAGAGACTGGGAGAACTCCACAGGTGAGCACAGCTGATATAACACCCCGGTATACAAAACAGCAATGATAACAAGGAGGCCTGGAAATCTGGATATATAAGTGTCTTGAAAGCCCTGAGAATACTGGCCACCAGTTACAAATTTCGAACTCAAAGGGATACAAAATAATTAGCAGTAAGCCATAGTTAAAGGTCTTGTCCCGTGTGCTCTTAGATGCAAAACTGCAGAGAGGAACCAACATTTTAATTCATACTTACAGTGCAGTCAGAAAGCCAGCCTCAAGTCTTAAATGGAAAATGTTTGAGTTTCGAATAGAACTCCAATAAGGGAAAAGATGGCATTAAACATTAACCAAATGTAATATTGGAAAGCTGATAGCATAAAGAGTCAATATAGGTGTCCTTTTAAGAATTACTAGTTTTTTTGTTTTATTTTTAAAGCTACCAAACTGCTTATACTGTACAGGCAGAACAATTTTAGGAGGAATAAACAAAGTTATAGAAGAGTAGAAAGAAAAGAAATGGAAACTCATCATGTGTCTACTACCTGCTAAATATTGCTAAGGCCTTTAAATATCATGTCTGCATTGGTATTATGTCTGAGATTTGATTTAATATAACCTAAAGAAGACAGGATAAGTAAGGGTATAAATAAAGTAACACTGAATGAAAATTAATAACTATTAAAGTTTGGTGATGAGCACATGAATGGTCATTATGCCAGTCTCTCTGTTTTTGCTTCTTCAAAATTTTCCAATACTGAAAAATTTACTAATCTATATAATGTGAAAACGAGTTGGGTGTGTTTGTACATTTTTGAGTAAATGTAGGTTCAATCTCTATAGAACACAAACTTCAATATAACCCTCCAAATGAGACACTAACAATTCTGCTGAAAGAGGAAAACACACTATCTGAGTTAGAAACTTTGATAAAGAGGTGTCATTTCAGAGGATCAGAAAAAATATAAGCAAGGAGAAATGTTCATAGAACAGAAGAATGTGGAGGAGAGGCAGCCAGCAAATACACGACAGGAAAAACTACTTGTCACACAAAAGGCAAGGAAAGGTATTGAGTGGTTACTAGGTCCTAGGACCTGTTGTTAGGTGTTGTACATGATTATCTCATAGAATCCCCACCACGATTTGTAATGTCGATGTTCTTAGCCCCAATTTGGAGAGGAGAAACAAAAACAAGGGTCAAGTATGCATAAAGATCATGCAGATACCAAATAATAGCAAGGCGCAAAGCCTCTGCTACCTGATGCCCAGGCTTAACAGTCTTTCACTATACTATAATGCTATCTTTCCAAAAAGCTACATAAATATACAACAATAAAAAGCTTTGTTTCAAGTATAATATTAGGAAAATGGAAGGAAAATAATCGAAGATGGGAAAGAAAGAGGAGAAAATTGATTACTCTTGCTATGTTAGTATACCCAGGTTGTTATGGAAGTTTAGAGAGGGTACACAGGGAGAATATACTTAACTACACTGGAGGTTTGAGTAGAGTTAGCCAGGGAGGGTTTGGAAAAATGTTTCAGAGAAGAAAATAAGAGAATAGACCCATGGAAGTTAAAAGAAGAGTTAAAGAACGGAGGAACTTTAAACTGACCAGTGTTTAGTCAGTGATTTAATAGACATTTACTAAGAGCCTGCTCTACACCAAAAGTCAAATATATAGTAGTAATCAGAATAGTCCCTGCTTTCAAGAAATACAAACTTCAGTGATACACTAAAAGAATTACAAATCAGACTGGGAATGTTTCCCAGTAGTAGAACACTTGCTGGACATGCATAAGGCCCTGGGTTAAATTCTGAGCCCACCTCTCATACACACACAATACAAACTGGGAAAAATGATGTGAAAGAAAGGCAGTGTGTCATGATAGCACCTGAAAAGGGATGGTGGGATGATCAGAGACAGCTTCTTTGGGAAAGTGACATTTAAAGCAGAACCTGGGGGCTGGGGTTGTGGCTCAGGAGTAGAATGCTCATCTAGCACGTATGAGGCACTGGGTTCAATCCTCAGCAACACATAGTAATAAAATAAAGATATTGTGTCCATTAAAGCTAAAAAATAAATATTAAAAATAATAATAAGAAAAAAAAATAAAGTAGGACCTGGCTGGGCACAGTAATCCCCGAGACTCAGGAGGCTAAGGCAGGAGTATCCCAAGTTTGAGGCTGGCCTCAGCAACTTACTGTTATTTTGAGACAATGTCTCAAAATAAAAAATGGAAAAAGGGACAGGATGTAGCTTAGTGGTAAAGTGCCCCTGGGTTCAATCCCTAGTACCAAAAATAAGTAAATAAATAAACTAGGACCTGAAGAATACACATGCATTAACTAGATGTGTGGATGATTAGGGAGACATTACAGGCCATGGAAACAGCATATACAGAGGCCCTGAAAAAGAGAAAAAGATATGTCTGAAGAAATAAAAGGCAAGTAGGGCTAGAGTATACACACAAAAGAGGATCAGGAAACGGGGCTGGAAAGGTAGGCATGCAAACTATACATACTCTCCAAAACTACATTAAGAACTCTGGAGTTTTTCCCAAGAACACAGAGAAAACTGAAGATTTTTGTGAAGGGAATAGTAGGAGGTGTATTTTGAATGTTTCTATTCTAAAGGGTTCTAGACCTAGAATCTACAGCTTCCAAAGGGTCTGTACATAGAATCCACAGGTCCACGAACTTAGATGAGAGGAAAATTTATTTTTCTCTAGTCTCTTACGTAAAATTTATCTTTTCCTCAATTATGACTATAAACCCTTTGATTTTTTAACCAATACAAATCTCAAAATACTTAAACATTGTATCATAGTTATTATAAAAATCTCAAATTCATGGTTTTATCCCTCAGAACATACTACTTTAAAGTCACAGAAGTTTTTGGAAACACTTACATGTTATTTAATATATTAATAAAGATGTATGTATATTATAAGATCACAAGTATTTAAAAAAATAACACTTTGATGACTGCATTGGTTTCCTTTGTAGCTAATTATTTTAAAATGTTATTCTCAGGGCTGAGGATGCAACTCAATTGTGGAGCATTTGCCCAGCATACTAAAAGGCCCTGGGTTCCATGCTCAGCACGGGGAGCAGGGCAGGGAGAAAAAATTATTCTGAGTGAAGTCCAAAGGTTTCATTAAATCACCAGGAGTTTATGTCATAAAAAGAACCTCTGCAGAGGGCTGGGGTTGTTAACTCAGTGGTAGAGCACTTGCCTAGCAAGTGTGAGGCACTGGGGTCGATCTTCAGCACCACATAAAAATAAATAAAGGTATTGTGTCTATCAACATCTAAAAAAAAAAAAAAAAAAAAGAACCCCTGCAGAGGATGGAAAACAGATGGGAAGAGGGAGCCACAAAGAAAGGAGAGGAGGCGAACCTGCAAGCCACGGGCGGGCGGGTCACGGGCGGGCGGGTCAGGCCCAGCAACCAGCCAAGAGACAGCAGATACACGCGCCTGCGGGGATCGCGGCCCGGACCCACTAGGACAGGTCTGGCGGACGGCTGAGGGCTAGGCCCGTCCCCTCCCCCAGTGTCTGCAGGTAGGCGGGGGACTGTGAACAACAGCAGAACGGGCCCAAAGCCTGCTGAGGGGCGGAACCGGCCCCTCCCCCAGTGCCTGCAAGAGAGGCGAACCTGCAAGCCACGGGCGGGCGGGTCAGGCCCAGCAACCAGCCAAGTGACAGCAGATACACGCGCCTGCAGGGAACGCGGACCGGACCCACTAGGACAGGTCCGGCGGACGGCTGAGGGCTAGGCCCGTCCCCTCCCCCAGTGTCTGCAGGTAGGCGGGGGACTGTGAACAACAGCAGAGCGGGCCCAAAGCCTGCTGAGGGGCGGAACCGGCCCCTCCCCTAGAGCCTGCAAACGAGGCGAACCTGCAACCCATCGGGAGGTTAGGCCCAGCAACCTACGGAGTGACACAGGTGCCCCTGGCGCCTGCTGAGTAGGTGGACCTTTGACCGACCAGCAAAGCAGACCTAGGGCCTGCCAGCATGGTAGATGGTTCACACTAATTGGAGGAGGATCACAACCACTACCTGCCCTGCAAGAGTGATTTTCCAACTATACAAGAGCAATATAAATAAATAGAGGGAAAATATCAAAGACACAACAATTTCACCAAGCAGAAAGAAACGCCAGCGGTATGAAACAACAAGGAAAGAAAGGACCACAGGCAATGCAGGTCAACTCAACTTTAGAAGAGGTAATAGCTGCAACAGATGGAATGTCAGATAGAGAGCTCAGGACATACATGCTTCAGATGATCTGGAGTCTCAAGGAAGACATGAGACAGCAAAATCAGACAATGAAAGATCACATCGACAAACAAATCCAGGAAGTATAAGATCAATTTCACAGGGAGATAGAGGTAATAAAAAACAAACAAATAGAAATACTAGAAATGCAGGAAACAATAAACCAACTTAAAAACTCAATTGAGAATACTACCAGCAGAGTGGATCACTTAGAAGATAGAACATCAGACAATGAAGACAGAGTATTTCAACTTGAAAAGAACATAGATAGCTCAGCAAGTCTACTAAGAAACCATGAGCAGCACATTCAAGAGCTATGGGATAATATCAAAAGACCAAACTTAAGAGTCATTGGGATACAGGAAGGCACAGAGCTCCAAACCAAAGGATTAAGCAATCTATTCAGTGAAATAATACAAGAAAACTTCCCAGACTTGAAGAATGAGACAGAATCCCAAATCCTAGAAGCCTACAGGACGCCGAATGTGCAAAATCATAAGAGATCCACACCTAGACACATTATAATGAAGATGTCCAATATACAGAATAAGGAGAGAATTTTAAAAGCTACAAGGGAAAGGAAGCAGATTACATTTAGGGGTAAACCAATCAGGATAACAGCTGATCTCTCAACACAGACTCTAAAAGCTAGAAGATCCTGGAATAACATATTTCAAACGCTTAAAGAAAATGGATTCCAACCAAGAATCGTGTATCCGGCGAAATTAAGCTTCAGGTTAGAAGATGAAATAAAAACCTTCCATGATAAACAAAAGTTAAAAGAATTCGCAGCTAGAAAACCATCTCTTCAAAAAATCCTTGGCAAAACATTACAGGAAGAGGAAATGGAAAATAACATTGATAACCAACAATGGGAGGTTGGACAGTAAAGGGGGGAAAGTAGTCAAAGAGGATAACAAATCAGGTTTAGTAACATCAATAAACAAATATGGATAGAAGAACAAACCATATCTCAATAATAACCCTAAATGTTAATGGCTTAAACTCACCAATTAAGAGACACAGGCTAGTAGAATGGATCACAAAACAAGACCCAACAATATGCTGTCTACAGGAGACGCATTTGATAGGAAAAGATGTACATAGACTGAAGGTGAAAGGTTGGGAAAAATCATATCACTCATATGGACCACGGAAACAAGCAGGAGTGTCCATACTCATATCTAATAAAATAGATTTCAAGCCAAAGCTAATCAAAAGGGATAAAGAAGGACACTTCATACTGCTCAAGGGAACCATACACCAACAAGACATAACAATCATAAATATATATGCCCCAAATAATGGTGCAGCCGTGTTCATCAAGCAAACTCTTCTCAAGTTCAAGAGTCTAATAGACCACCATACAATAATCATGGGAGACTTCAACACACCTCTCTCACCACTGGACAGATCTTCCAAACAAAAGTTAAATAAGGAAACTATAGAACTCAATAACACAATTAACAACCTAGACTTAATTGACATATATAGACTGTACCACCCAACATCAAGTTGCTACACTTTTTTCTCAGCAGCACATGGAACCTTCTCAAAAATAGACCATATACTATGTCACAGGGCAACTCTTAGACAATACAAAGAGGTAGAGATAATACCATGCATCTTGTTTGATCATAATGGAATGAAACTGAAAATCAATGATAAAAGAAGAAAGGAAAAATCAAGCATCACCTGGAGAATGAACAATAGGTTGCTGAGTGATCAATGGGTATTAGAAGACATCAAGGAGGAAATTAAAAAATTCCTAGAGTTAAATGAAAACACAGACACAACATATCGGAATCTTTGGGACACATTGAAAGCAGTTCTAAGAGGAAAATTCATTGCTTGGAGTTCATTCCTCAAAAAAAGAAAAAACCAACAAATAAATGATCTCATACTTCATCTCAAAATCCTAGAAAAAGAAGAGCAAAACAACAGCAAAAGAAGTAGAAGGCAAGAAATAATTAAAATCAGAGCTGAAATTAATGAAATTGAAACAAAAGAAACAATTGAAAAAATTGACAAAACTAAAAGCTGGTTCTTTGAAAAAATAAATAAAATTGACAGACCCTTAGCCATGCTAACGAAGAGAAGAAGAGAGAGAACCCAAATTACTAGCATACGGGATGAAAAAGGCAATATCACAACAGACACTACAGAAATACAGAAGATAATCAGAAATTACTTTGAATCCTTATACTCCAATAAAATAGAAGATAGTGAAGGCATAGATAAATTCCTTGAGTCTTATGATCTGCCCAGATTGAGCCAGGAGGATATAGACAACCTAAACAGACCAATAACAATAGAGGAAATAGAAGAAACCATCAAAAGACTACCAACTAAGAAAAGCCCAGGACCGGATGGGTATACAGCAGAGTTTTACAAAACCTTTAAAGAGGAACTAACACCAATACTTTTCAAGCTATTTCAGGAAATAGAAAAAGAGAGAGAACTTCCAAATTCATTCTACGAGGCCAACATCACCCTGATTCCGAAACCAGACAAAGACACTTCAAAGAAAGAAAACTACAGACCAATATCTCTAATGAACCTTGATGCAAAAATCCTCAATAAAATTCTGGCGAATCGGATTCAAATACATATCAAAAAAATTATACACCATGATCAAGTAGGATTCATCCCTGGTATGCAAGGTTGGTTCAATATACGGAAATCAATAAATGTTATCCACCACATCAATAGACTTAAAAATAAGAACCATATGATCATCTCGATAGATGCAGAAAAAGCTTTCGACAAAGTACAGCATCCCTTTATGTTCAAAACTCTAGAAATATTAGGGATAACTGGATCATACCTCAACATTGTAAAAGCAATCTATGATAAGCCACAGGCCAGCATCATTCTGAATGGAGAAAAATTGAAGGCATTCCCTCTAAGATCTGGTACAAGACAGGGATGCCCTCTCTCACCACTTCTGTTCAACATAGTCCTCGAAACACTGGCCAGAGCAATAAGGCAGACGAAAGAAATTAAAGGCATAAAAATAGGAAAAGAAGAACTTAAATTATCACTATTTGCAGATGATATGATTCTATACCTAGCAGACCCAAAAGGGTCTACAAAGAAGCTATTAGAGCTAATAAATGAATTCAGCAAAGTGGCAGGATATAAGATCAACACGCATAAATCAAAGGCATTCCTGTATATCTGCGACAAATCCTCCGAAACGGAAATGAGGACAACTACTCCATTCACAATATCCCCCCAAAAAATAAAATACTTGGGAATCAACCTAACAAAAGAGGTGAAAGATTTATACAATGAAAATTACAGAACCCTAAAGAAAGACATAGAAGAAGACCTTAGAAGATGGAAAAATATACCCTGCTCATGGATAGGCAGAACTAACATCATCAAAATGGCGATACTACCAAAAGTCCTATATAAGTTCAATGCAATGCCAATCAAAATCCCAACAGCATAGAAAACACTGGAACATTATAAAGTATTCAAAAAATGTTAAACATGGTTCTTACTGGATGATGAATAGCATTAAAAATGCTATTTTTTCCTTTGGATTCATCTAAAATTTACCCTACTTTATAAAATAACTATAATAAAAAACAATTTTAAAGTTATTTTGGAAAAATGTTAATGAAATGAAAAAATGCTTATTGTATGTTTTGAAGTAAAAAATATGTAAAATTGTGTATACAGTATGATCTCAATATTAATATTCATATATTGTGATACAGTGAAATTGTGGGTAACTTCTTTTTCTAATATTTATTTTTTAGTTGTAGTTGGACACAATACCTTTATTGATTTTTATGTGGTGCTGAGGATTGAACACAGGGTCTTGGACATGCGAGGCGAGTGCTCTACTGCTAAGCCACAACCCCAGCCCCATGGGTAATTTCTTTATGTTAGATTTTCCATGTTTACTACAGTAACCAAACAATACTTTTATAAATTATATTCATTAAAGAAGGCATAGATGGATGGGTTAGCTTTGGAAAAGAAAAGGGATTCTGCGAGTTGAGGGCACAGATTAGTGGTAAAGTGCTTGCCTGGCATATGTGAGGCTCAGGATTCAATCTCTAGCACTGGGGGGAGAGGAGGATTTCTTATGGTGTAAGATCAGATGGAACAAAGGACTGAAATAGGCTGGGGGTAGAGCTCAATTGGTAGAGTGCCTGCCTCACATGCACAAGGTCCTGGGTTCAATCCCCAGCACCACAAACAAAAAAAGGACTGAGATGACTAAAGTCTATTGGTGGGAATAGGACACTGAAGGAGTCCACATTTTAGGGGCTCTCACCTCAGTAAAGCAAGAAATCTACGGCAAGCAAGGGGTTGGGTATGACTGGCAGTACTAAAATAAGGGTTAAGGTTTGGAAGAGTCCTGTGGAAATTCTGAGAAATGTCAGATAACACACTGCTCAGAAAGATCTTGAGTGACAAAAGTAAAATGCTATGGATTACTATTCTGGTTCTCAGACTTTGGAACTTCTTATAAATGGTCAGCCCCGTCTCTCAGGGATTCAGCATCTTTAAGTAGAAACCCAGTAATCTGCGTTTTTATTGAGGGACTTTTTTTGTCTTTTAATACGTATATTTTTATTGGAGCTTTATAGTTATACACAGTAGTTGGGTTCATCCCAATAAACTCATTCACACATGGAAATCTATTTCAGTTCATGGTCTCCCCCTTTCCCTTCTGTTCTCTTCCCCTCTCCCATTCTCCTTCCTCTACTCTATTAGACTTCCTTTCACTTGTCTATTAATTTATATTTGATTGGTTCTTTATGTTATCCTACACTTCCCTCCCCCTTTTCTTTATTTTACTCTAGCTTCCACATATGAGAGAAAACATTTGACCTTTGAGTTTGACTAATTTCATTTATCAATATATTCTCCATTTCTATCCATTTACTGGCAAATGCCATAAATTCTTTCTTTCTTTTTTTAAGGGATTGTTTTAAGTGATTTCAGATCATGCTTTAGCAAACACTGGCTTTAGAAGCTGGCCTAAAAACAATGGAAAAATGGATAAAACTTCATATATTCTCTGTTCCCATCACTCTGACTTACACACTGAGTCTAGATGTTCAGATGTTTTTTTTGTGGGTTTTTTTTTTGTGGGCATGTGTTCTTTTGTTGGTTTTGTTTTAAAATTTCAGGAGAATAAAAATCAGCTTAGAAAAACAGGTGAAAGAAGAGTGGCAAAGTCAGGGCACACCAACAGTTTAAAAATACACTATTCTCTACATTGCAGAACATCAGACCAAACTACAGAGCACCTTACCTTCAGGAGGAGAGCAAAATTACTCTGCAGAGACTTAGTCACACTATTTTCATACAATTTTTTCCTCAGATGGTTTTCACTTCCACTCCCATTGTCAGATTGGTATTTCAATAATGACTTTAGCATGGTTTCAAAAGGGTCCACTGAAACAGAGAGATTATATCTAAATAAAAATAATCACCTCAAAATAAAAACCCAACAAATATGTCTAGCAAAAAAAAAATAAAGAAATAGGGAAGCAAGGGATGATAGAGCAGAGTACAATTTTTTTCACACTTCTTTAACAATCTTTCCAAAATGTGAACAGTTCAAGAGTCAACTAGCTAATCAGATTCCCAAAAACATTTATGACCCGTTATTTTTTGTTATAAAATGCTACCTTTATCCTTTGTATTTGATTTGTCTTATTTGCTTATGAATTACCTCCTCTACCCCATCAATCTGTCTAATCCTATCACAGAACAAGATTCTTTAAATTAATATAGCTTTACTATATACTATATTATCTGATGGTACAAAGTTTTTCTTTATTAATATCTTTTTTAGATTTACCCTGGCTGCTTATGTACATTTTACACTTCCAGATGCACCCAGGAACTCCCCCCTCCAGTATAAAGCATTTAATCTGGAATTATTTTTTCCACATTTTTATTGGTACATTATAATTGTACACAATCATGGGCCTGTTATATATTTGTACATGTACATAATAATTTGGCCAATATCATTCCATGGTATTTTCCCTTTCCTTCACCTCCTCCCCCCCCACCCCACTAACACCCCCCCCCGTCCTTTTCCTCTACTCCACTAATCTCCCTTCTACTTTCATAAGATCCCTCACAACCTTTCTTTTTCTTTTGTCCTCCCTAGCCTGCACATATGAGAGAAATATGTGACCCTTGACTTTCTGATTCTGGCTTATTTCACTTAATGTTCTCAAGTTCCATCTATTTTCAAGCAAATGACATAATCTCATTCTTCTTTATGCTATTATGTAGATGCACCACATTTTCTTTATTCATTCATCCACTGATGAACACCTTAGGCTGGTAAACTGTACTGCTATAAACATCTGTATGTATATGTTGCTATAGTATGCTGACTCAAATTTTTTAGGATAAGTATCAAGGAGTGGTATTGCTGAATCATATGGTGGTTCCATTCCTAGTCTTTTGAGGAACCTCCATACTGATTTCATAGTGGTTGTGCTAATTTACAATCCCACCAACAAAGTAAAAGTTCTTTTTCTCCACATCCTCACTAGCATTTCTTATTGTTCATGCTCTTGATGAGTGCCATTCTAACTGGCGTGAGATGAAATCTCAGTGTAGTTTTGCATTTCTCTAATTGCTAATGATGATAAACATTTTCTCATATATTTATTGGCCATCTGTATTTCTTCTTTTAAGAATGTCTGTTTAGTTCATTTATACATTTATTCATTGGGTTGTTTGCTTTTTTGATATTACACTTTTTGAGTTCTTTACATATTCTGGATTTTAATCCTCAATCAAAAGAGTAGCCAGCAAAGATTTTCTCCCATTCTGTAGGTTTTCTCTTCTCATTGTTAATTATTTTCTTTGCTGTGCAGAAACTTTTTATTATTTTCTGAACCATCAAAAGATCTTACAATAATTTACATTTTATTGTGTAATCTATAAATAAAAGAAAAAATACACTTTTACAATACTGAGTTTTAAGTGTGTAATAAAGATTTCAGCACAATGACTAGTACACAGTATAAAACATTCACTAAATATTAGCTAATCCTACCTAAGAATAACATATACTTCTTCATAAACATTTATTCTTAAAAGATAAGGATCAACTAATAGACATTTAACTTACATGTCTTATTGGGGTTGATATGCTGCTTCAGTACATCCACAGTGCCCAAACTAACCACAAGACGCCTGCCAAACCAGAAAGAAACCACAGGCCCATATCTCTCATGCAAACCAACCAGGAACTCGTGCAAACTTCCATTGTTCACTATATCTGGAAGATTACCATCTCTGATAAAAGAGTAAAATTTAACAAAGTCATCCATCAATTTAACTTGGAAAAAAATCAGAAAAACCATACTTGATTCTGAATTACTTACATAAACAGATGAGGTTATGTTTGTGAAATTCAAATTACTGCAAAATCCAAAACTCAATTACATTTGCCCTTTTGTTATATTTCTATAGGTATATTTAGACATGGATTTGTATGGAAATTACTCTTCAATGCAAATAAGAATGTCACACAACGAACATGTGACACATTCTGGAGAACTATCCAACTACTATAGCACCTCGTCCTGAGATAGCAGTGGACATCATAATAGGCTGATGAAATCAGATCAATTATGGCAATTTTTTTCTTCTTTCCTTCTATCTTGTCCTCCTATTGTCAGCTTTTTCTGGCAAGGAGTAGTGAAAGCAATTAATGTTTCTGATTTACAAAGTCCTCCTTTCAGCTCTTAACAAAGTTTAGTTCTATGTCCACAGTTAAAGCAAACAAAGGAAGCGAATAAGATGAATAATCCAAAAATATGGTTTACTTTTTACTATATATTTTTTTAGTTATAGATGAACACAATATCTTTATTTATCTTTTTTTTTTTTTTTAATGTGGTGCTAAGAATTGAACCTAGTGGCCTCAGGCATGAGAGGCAAATGTCCTACCACTGAGCCTCAACCTCAGACCCTGGTTTACTTTTTTTTTTTTTTTTAATATTTTTTTAGTTGTAGGTGGACACAATATCTTTATTTTATTTATTTATTTATATGTGGTGCTGAGGTTTAAACCCAGGGCCTCACGCGTGTGAGGCAAACACTCTACCACTGAGCTACAACCCCAGCCCCCTGGTTTACTTTTGATAACAAAAATAAGTTGATTCCAAAAAGTTTATTCCAAAAATAAGTTTACTCCAAAATAAATTTATTCCAAAAGAAATAATTACTCACTTTTCTTCAGTTGGAGTAATCCCTGGAATTCCTGCAGCCTGTCTGGAAGCCTTCAAGAAAAAAAAAAAAAAGTTTAGTATAATGAATTATCATATATCCCACAAGTCTGATGTGTTTTATCAAGACATATGTAGGACCTTAAGAAGTGGCTTTCCAATTCAAGTTGACTCTAAGGAATTATTTCTATATTAAAATATTTTTAAAATAGTGCCTCTGCATACAATAGAATTACCTTAATATTCTTCCCTGCACTAATTAAAATAAATTATTCAAAGAATATCTTTTTTTTGTTTGTTTTGGTAATTGTAGATGGACAGCATGCCTTTATTTTATTTGTGTATTTTTTTTATGTGGTGCTGAGGATCAAACCAAGTACCTCTCACATGCAAGGCAAGCGCTCTGCCACTGAGCTACAGCCCCAGCCCCCAGGTACATTTTTCTTTGTTCTGAGTCTATGAATTGTCTCAGCTGGTTTGACTTAAAAACACAATCAAGTGGTGCTTGGTGGTGTAGGCCTGTAATCCCAGCAACTTAGAAGGCTGAGGAAAGAGGATTACAAATTCAAAGCCAGCCTCAGCAACTTAAGTGAGGCCCTAAGCAACTTAGCAAGACCCTATCTCAAAATAAAAAATAAAAAGGTCTGGAGATGTGGCTTAGCACCCTTAGGTTCAATCCCTGGTACAAAATAAATAAATAAATAAATGTTCATGCTTATAATAACTTCATCCCGGAAACAATCACACTCTTTCTAATCAAACAATTGACCGAAATACAGTGATTGCTATGGACTGAATGTCTGTGTCCTCAAAATTCATATGCTGACATCTAATTCCCAAAGTGATGGGACTGTGGGAGGTAAGGGGGCAGAGTTCAAACGAATGAAATCATGCCCTGGTTAAGTTGGGAAGGAATCTGTTTGCCCAGTCCACCATGTGAAGACAGAGCAAGAATGCACAATCCATGAACCAAGAAATGAAGCCTCACCAGAAACTTCCCAGTCCCCAGAACTGGCAGAAATAAATTTCTGTTGTTTATAAGCCATACACCTTATGTATCTATAACAGGAGCCCAAAAAGATTAAGACAATGATATTCCTCTTTTTTTTTTAAGTGTAGTACAGTCAGTAAGGTGTCTGGTATAAAAATATATTAAGTGATAAGAGAATTCACAGTAAACTGTTGAGTGACATCCTTTAAGGAATGAATTTTGGGGGAGTTTAGAGGATTTTGATTTTTTTACAGTTTTCTTTTTTAATTTTTTAAGTTGTTGATGGACCTTTGTCTTATTCATTTATTTTATATGTAGTGCTGAGAATTTAACCCAGTGCCTCATACACGTAAGGCAAGTGTTCTACCACTAAGCCACAACCCCAGGCCGATTTTTTTTTACAATTTTCTACTGGGTTTATGGTGGCTAGGGCTGGGGATCAGCGTTATTTTAAATTTTATAATAAGGGTATGTTACTTACTAAACTTTTTACAAAACAGTCCTTAAATAAATACTCAGCTTTAGAATTAATTCTGAATTTTATCAATGATATTGACTAGCACCAATCAGAATTTTATATATTTGGCATTCTTCTTTTTAATTTAATTTTATATATATATATATATATATATATATATATATAGAGAGAGAGAGAGAGAGAGAGAGAGAGAGAGAGAGAGAGAGAACACGAGCGCGCCACAGCCGAAGGGGCCCCAGCAAACTTCCAGCTGCCAGCAAACTTCCAGCTGCCAGCCGATGATTGGCTCACAGCGGCCCCAGCAACTTCTAGCTGCCAACTGATTGGCTCCTCTGCGGTGATGCTCATTGGGGCTGTTTCCCTGCCCTTTCAGACCACGGAGCTGCTCATTGGGGGACTTTTTTGGCTCCGCCCACGCGACCCAGCCAATCGGCCTCAAGAGCAGGAGGAGTGGGGGAGGTTGAGAGGCTTGTGGGAAGCCGGTGGTGGCAGTTGGGCTCTGAAGGTTTTTCCTGAGGAGCTGTTTTGTTTGGCGTGTGTGGTTCTAAAAATAAAGTTCGTTTCTTTTGACAAGTGGCTCCTGAATTGTGCCCAGCCAGACTGCAGCATATATGTTTTAGTTGGACACAATATCTTAATTTTATTTATTTATTTTTATGTGGTGCTGAGGATCAAACCCAGTGCCTCACATATACTAGGTAAGCCTTCTACCACTTCTACCACTTCTACAACCACAGCCCCCTTTTTTTTAACTTAACATAAAGAAATACCCATTTACGTATTTACTTGGACACTTTATTATATTGCCAGAATTGTTGAGTTTTTGTTTTTGTTTGCAGTGCTGGGGACTAAATCCAGGCCTTGGGCATGCTAGGCAAGTGCTCTACCACTGAGCTACATTACCTACCCCAAAATTGTTTAATTATTTTTCTATAATATTGCTGTAAAATATCTGGCCTATTTATTTTGTTTTATAAATCACTAATGCTATGAAAATCTTTATATAATTTTACTTTTTCACTTGTTGCCCCCACTTTTGGGGTATGTGCCAAGAGAAATTACATGTTGATACTAAAAGAGTTTTACAGTTTCTGCTAAATACTACAAGATTGATATTAGGCAAAAATTTGTATAACTTGCACTTAACAGATGACAATGTAAAATTCTGTCCTAACACAGTGGGAAAATGAAGGAGCAATATCACGTTAAACACAAAACAAAGAGCTGATGCCATGAAACCTGCCTATATTTCCAGCTACTCGGAGGTTGAGACAAGATGATGGATCACTTGAGCCCAGGAGTTTCCAGCCCAGCCTGGGCAACATAGAGAGAATACCACTTAAAAAGGAAAAAAAAAATAAAATAAAATCAATGGTGTAAAAAATTCTAACTTTTATTTTCTAGGCTCAAATTATCAACAAGTTTCCCAATGTCTCTTTTAACTTGAAGAAATGATAACATTCATCTATTATCTTTTCCTCCTGAAATCCCAGGAAAAATGAAAGTAAAGAAATAAGAAAGCAGAGAATAAGAATAAAGAGAACAGAAAACAGTAGGTGAACAATTCAACCAATTTCTCTTAAGTGTTAAGCTGTCAGAGGAATGATTAACTGACACAGTTGAGAGCCCTCTTCTCAGGCAGTCTGCAAAGGATTCCCATAAGAAGTAGTTAGATTTGTACTCTATGAAGAGGAACTGCAGAATAAGACACAAAGTAAGACCTAAGACTTGAACCATTAATTTAAAGTCTGTGGTCAGATTTTTCCAAGCCCCCAGAAGGCCTTCTCCCTTCTTCTCCTTCTGGAAGCTGAGATTCCAGATTCAGGAACAACGGGTTGAGGGTGCTAACATCTGTAATTCTAAGGAAAAATTATTTCTAAAGAACAATTCTATATGAAGTCAAACTGTTATTTAAGTGTGAAGATAGAACAGAGATTTTTCAAACAGCAGGGTCAGCTAAAATTTCTTTTCCATGCATACTCTTGGGAAGCTACTGGAAAATGATACACTACAGCAAATAAAGGAAGAGAGGAGGAAAATACAAAACAACCAAAGAGAGGAAACTATGTGGGATCTAGGAAGCAAAGTAGACAATACAGGTGAAAAGATCAAAGGTACTGAAAAGACAAGAGTTATTGCAGCAGGTTGAGATGGAGACCAGTACTGACTGGAGAAGAATGACGGAGAGCTCCAAAAATGATGTGTTCAAGGGGGAAAAACAGAACTAATGTGTTTGAATAGCTGGACGATTTCACTGAGTGGTAATATGACAGATCAGTATTTGTAAAGTCCACTGATAGGCAGGAAAGAAAAAAGCTTTTACATTGTGTAAATAAATACAACCCTTTCCCTAAACCTGGCTACCATTGCTCCATCAAGCATGAAGAGGGAGTCTTGAATTCTATTATTCTGGATATGACAGTTCCTTCACTAACTATACTTCATAACAGAAATGAAGGGTGAGCCCCAGAATTCCAGGTAAATGCTCTTGTACCCTTTACTGTAGCTACATTTCGAGAATACCTAACATAATGAGGGGTATCCCAAACTGGCATGCACCTGGAAAGAATCTACAAAACTTTAATCTCCTGTATAATCATTGTCTTACCATCATAGGCCTTGAGACCATTCAGAATGATGCTATTAATACCATTTTTCTTACATTAGACAACACAAGAAGCTTAGGACTACCATTTTCCTCATCCACTAGACCAGCCCAGGAGCTCCTGGACTCTGGCTTTCACAACTCTGTGGAACTGGCTCATTAAAACCCTATTCTGGAGTTTTTCAAGATGGCAAAATAGAGGAGGTCTAGTTCCTGGCTGCTCCAAGGCATGAAACCAAGAAAGTAGACAGGCAGCTTCTTTACAAGGTGAGAGAACAAAAAAAAAAGCAAGGGGGTTGTATGGAGAGATTTTACTAGAACTTAAAACTAGACATTCAAAGTAGACCAGGGACAGAGGAGGTTGGCTATAATAAAAAAGGAAAAAAAAATCCCCAGCAGCATAGCTGCTGCTTCGGCTGGGGGCTCAGAAGCACCTGCCAGGGTGGTCCCTCTGTGAGCATAGTACAAGGATAAGGGAATTAGAGAAATTTGCATTTTGGGGAAGCACAAGATGTGTCTAGATACAGAGTGTTTAGAGATCAAGAGCGCAGCCCAATAAGCCTGAAAAAAACACTGTGTGATATCTATGGGCAGAGAAAGAAGCTGCCATCTCTCTAAAGGACATGCAGAGGACAAAGGAAGGAACCCATTTTGCAGCTGTGGTACGGGGTCCAGCAGCTGAGGAAGCCCATCCTTGGCAAACCTGAGTCTGGCCCAAAATATAAGCCGAGTAAACACATTCTGCACAACACAGTGTGCTTAAGTGACCAGGAGAAAATCAAACGGGGAGACAGATTTACATGGGAGACAACTGGTCATGGAAACCTACCTGGCTCTCCCCCTCCCTCTCCAATTCAACTGCTTGCAGGACCTGCTGGGAGAGACATATCTAGCCTGGAACTCGGAATGGTACTGGTGGGAGAGATTGTTTCTCTAAACTTGAAACCAGGAAAGGTGGGGTTTGTGGGTGACATGGGGGACTAAAAATTGTCTCCCCACCACACAAGTGGATTTCCCCTGAGGTACAGTCTTCTAGCATGGACCAGCAAGTGCTGGGCACTGGAGGTGTGCTGATTTAAAACCTCCAGACCACTGGCATTCAGCAAAGAGCCTGCAACCCACCTAAACCTAAACCTGCCTCCTGGAATTCCATCTACAGGATTACCTCTCTCACTTCAGTAATCCAGAGGGTGGAGCATCACACTCCAGAAAACCCCACCTAAAACTGCTGAGAAGAAAAGCTGAGAATGTTTTGAACATTCTCAACAATGGAAAGAAATGTTAAATTTTTTGTTAAGATTTTTTTTCTTTAATTATTTTTCTCCATTTAATTGTGACCTTGATGGTACATTGACATTTATACATTTTCATATTTTTTTTTCCTTCATCTCTAGCATCTCTGAAGCCAGTTATATTTCATGGATTAGTTTTTTTTTTTTTGTGACCTAGGATGTTTGATTAGTATATTTTAGATATTTTAGTTTTGTACTCTTCTATTTTTATTTTTAATTTATCATATATACATATGTGTGTGTGTGTGTGTGTATATATACATATATGTATATATATATATATATAATGTATATAATCTCCTACCTATTTCCTTGATTGTCTCTTTTCTTCCATTAGACAATCCCTATTGTTTTCTCTTTCACTCTTCCTTTTATCTTTTACTCTGTCTTCTGTCGTCCTCCCTCATAATTATCACATCCTAAAAAACTCTGGTCTCTCCCTGTCCATCATCTGAAATTCTAAATGCTTTTGCAAACTTGCTATGTAGTAGGCAATAACTGATCGTATCATTTCTGTTTATTGTGATAATTAACATTGTAGATGTCATAGTAGGAACTATTTGGTTTAATGCTGCATATTGTTTGCATTGTTGTGATTATTTGTCTCC
This sequence comes from Urocitellus parryii, assembly GCF_045843805.1. Classification (NCBI taxonomy): domain Eukaryota; kingdom Metazoa; phylum Chordata; class Mammalia; order Rodentia; family Sciuridae; genus Urocitellus; species Urocitellus parryii. The sequence continues at coordinate 252,205,162 of NC_135531.1, read as the reverse complement.
CCCTAAACAGTGAGATACTGGAAAACGTCAGGGACACTATACGTCCAACAGAGTGGAAACTCTACTGCCTCAGATCCACTTTGATACGTGGGTAGACATATAAACAACATGAAAAAGCAAGGAAAAAATTTACCCCAAACAAACCAAGATACTCCCATAACCAATTACATCAATATCATGCTGGAAGAAACACCAGAGAAAGAGTTCAAAATGTACATAGATAAACTGATCTGCAAAGTAAAGGACGGTATAAGGAATGTAATCAAAGAAGAAATACAGGAAGTGAAAGATCAATTCAATAAACAGGCAGAGAGAGATCCTATGTGTGTGTGGGGGGGGAATCAGAAATCCTCAAAATGAATGAAACAATAAGCCAAATTAAAAACTCAATTCACAAGATGGCCTCGAATAGAGTGCATCACACCCCGTGTACCGCGCCACTGTGCAGGTGAATAACAAGTTAGAACGACAAAAAACTATCTTGTTAGGAACTTACAGAAAAATGGGGGTGCACCAAAACCTAGAGGAAGGATTTCCAGCACCGAGGTCCGGTAATTGAGTCTCATACATGAGCCAACTGTGCGACCGGAGATCTGGGCTGACTGATCCGCTCGGCCCGCCCCGCGGCTACAGATGGCGGCCGCCGAGAAGCGACCAGCAAGCAGGGAGAAACGTTGCTGCAGATTCTGTGGAATCCTGCCGCCTGAGCACTCACGGAGCCCCGGGCTGAGTTCGGGATTTCAGAAGGGGAAGGAAGGGGGACAGTTCTATCCCCCACAATGGAAACTCCACCAAGGAAACCAGCGGCCACCATCTTGGAGAGCTGAAGTAACCATCGCCACTCTCCGACAGATTGCAACAATAAAACAGGTGCTTGTTACTCAGCGATTCATCTCCCATACAGCGGGGAATTCGCATAAAATCTCTCCTAGGCTCTCCGGGGGAGGGATTATCAGAGCAAGCCTGCATAAAGACTCGGGGAAAACTAGAGACACCCGACCTTGAACTCCCCCTCCCATAAGCGGGGAAAACGAAACCTGTATTGCCAGCGCGTGGGGAGGGGCAAGAGGAAAAAATCAAAACAATAGAGTGCCAGGGTTCTCAATAGCCACCCTCCACGCCCAACAAACGGCAGGCCCAGAGTACAGTTTGAACTGCCAAGAGGCATCACTCAGGGGAAATCTGGTCGAGCAGGAGAAACCAGGACTAGCAGGAGAAACCAGGGGACTAGAGGCCAGGCCCTCGAGACTGGGCGGCTGGAGTCCGCCCCATGCCGGCGACCGACCAAGCGAACGGGCAGCTAGAGATTGCCCGCCCACCAGCGACAGCCGGCCCACTGCCCCTGCGACTGGGCAGCTAGAGATCGCTCGCCCACCGGCGACAGCCGGCCCATTGCCCCTGCGACTGAGCAGCTGGAAACCACACGCCCGCTGGCTACCAATTGCCCGCCGGCTGCCCACGCGACTGGGCAGCTGGGGACCGCTTGCCCGCTGGTGACAGCCGGCCCATTGCCCCTGCGACAGGGCAGCTAGAGATTGCCCACCCACCAACGACAGCCGGCCTGCTGCCCGTGCGACTAGGAGGCTGAAGACCGCATGCCCACCAGCAACCGATCATCCGCCCGCTGCCTGCGCGACTGGGCGGCTGGAAACCGCCCGCCCGTTGGCGACCGATCCTGCAACTAGGCGGCTAGAGATCACACGCCCGCCAGTGACAGCCCACCAGCTGTCCGCGCGACTGGGCGGCTGGAGACCGCCCGGCCGCCGGCGTCCGGGAGCTGAAACCAACCAGAGACAGTCCAGTCCCACCCCCACATTCGGACACCCCGGCAAGGAGCCTGGGGCCCGCCATAGCAGAGAGGTGATGTCACTGGAGCTTGGCCATCAGAATTCCTTCCAAGCGGAATCCACTATAACAGACATAGTCTACCAACACAAAGGAGAGACAACAGAGATACAAAAAACCAAAACAAATTTATAGAAGAGAGCAGAAACACAGCAATCAAATAGAGCTGGAAAGTAGCATGAACATCATGAAAAAACAAGGGAAAAAAAGGAGTACAAACAATGCAGGACAAATTAAATCTACAGGAGGAACTAGAAGCATCAGAAACAGGGATAGGGAAAGAACTCAAGGCATACCTAACTCAGATGGAAAGGAATATTAGAGAAGACATGAGACAGCAAGTCCAAGCAATAAAAGTATATTTTGAAAATGAATTAAACAAACAAATTCAAATGGCAAAGAACAAGCTTTACCAGGAGATAGAGATCTTTAAAAAAAATCAAACAGTAATCCTAGAAATGCAGGAAACTATAAACCAAAATAAAACTCAAACGAGAATGTTACAAATAGACTAGATCAAGTAGAAGTCAGAACATCAGATAATGAAGACAAAGATTATCAACTTGAAAAGAATATAGTCAACAGAGAAAAGATGCTTAAATCCCACGAGCAATCTATTCAAGAGATATGGGGTGTCATAAAAAAAAACAAATTTGAGAGTCATCGGGATAGAAGAAGGCATAGAGATTCAAACCAAAGGAATGGACAACCTATTAAATGAAATAATTCTAGAAAATTTCCCAGAGATGAAAGATGGAATGGATGGCCAAATCCTGGAAGCCTACAGGATCCCAAACATTCAAAACCGTAATAGACCAACTCCAAGACAAATAATTATGAAGATAGCCAACATACAGAACAAGGAGAGAATATTGAAAGCTACGAGAGAAAGGAGGCAGATTACATTCAGGGGTAAACCAATTAGGTTAACGAATGATTTTTCATCACAGACTTTGAAAGCGAGAAGATCCTGGAACAATGTATTTCAAACGCTGAAAAATAATGGATTCCAACCAAGAATACTGTATCCAGCAAAATTAAGCTTCAGATTTGACAATGAAATTAAAATCTTTCATGATAAACAAAAGCTAAAAGAATTCACAGCCAGAAAACCAGCACTGCAAAGCATTTTCAGCAAAATACTACAAGAAGAGGAATTGAAAAATAGTGCCCAAAACTAACAGCAGGAGGTATCTCAGTAAAGGGGGAGGAAAATAACCAAAAAGTAAAAACTAGTCAAACTAAAATAAATAAATAAATAAACATGACTGGAAGTACAAATCATATTTCAATTGTCACCTTAAATGTTAATGGCCTAAACTCACCAATCAAGAGACATAGGCTAGTAACCTGGATCAAAAAAACAAATCCAACAATATGCTGCCTTCAGGAGACACATATGATAGGAAAAGACATACACAGGCTGAAGGTAAAAGATTGGGAAAAAATCATACCACTCACATGGCCCTCGGAAACAAGCAGGAGTGGCCATACTCATATCGAATAAAATCAAATTCAAACCTAAGTTAATCAAAAGGGATGAAGAAGGACACTATATACTGTTAAAAGGAACCATCCACCAACAAGACATAACAATTATCAATTTGTATGCACCAAACAATGGAGCTGCAACGTTCATAAAACAAACTCTCCTCAAGTTCAAGAGTCAAATAGACTATAACACAATAATTATGGGTGACTTCAACACACCGCTCTCACCATTAGACAGATCCTCTAGACAAAAGCTGAATAAAGAAACTATTGAACTCAACAGCACAATCAATAACCTAGACTTAACCGACATATATAGAATATATCAACCATCATCAAGTGGATACACGTTCTTCTCAGCAGCACATGGATCCTACTCAAAGATAGACCATATATTATGCCATAGGGCAACTCTTAGTAAATATAAAGGCGTGGAGATAATACCATGCACCATATCTGATCATAATGGAATGAAACTGGAAATCAATGATAAAAGAAGGAAGGAAAAATCCTACATCACATGGAAAATGAACAATATGTTACTGAATGATCAATGGGTTACAGAAGACATAAAGGAGGAGATAAAAATGACAATACAGACACAACATACCGGAATCTATGGGACACAATGAAAGCAGTTTTAAGAGGGAAATTCATTTCTTGGAGTTCTTTCCTCAAAAAAAGAAAAAAACAACAAATAAATGAACTCACACTACACCTCAAAAACCTAGAAAAGGAAGAGCAAAACAACAGCAAATGTAGTAGAAGACAAGAAATAATTAAAATTAGAGCAGAAATCAACGAAATTCAAACAAAAAAAAACATTAAAAAAATTGAAAAAACTAAAAGTTGGTTCTTTGAAAAAATAAATAAGATCAACAGGCCCTTAGCCATGCTAATGAAGAGAAGAAGAGAGAGAACTCAAATTACTAACATACGGGATGAAAAAGGCAATATCACAACAGACACTACAGAAATACAGCAGATAATTAGAAAGTATTTTGAAACCCTATATTCCAATAAAATAGAAGATAGTGAAGATATCAATAAATTTCTTAAGTCATACGATCTGCCCAGATTGAGTCAGGAAGACACACACAATTTAAACAGACCAATAACAAAGGAAGAAACTGAAGAAGCCATCAAAAGACTACCAACCAAAAAAAGCCCTGGACCGGATGGGTATACAGCGGAGTTTTACAAAACCTTCAAAGAAGAATTAATACCAATACTTTTCAAGCTATTTCAAGAAATAGAAAAAGAAGGAGCTCTTCCAAATTCATTCTATGAGGCCAACATCACCCTGATCCTGAAACCAGACAAAGACATTTCAAAGAAAGAAAACTACAGACCAATATCTCTAATGAACTTGGGATGCAAAAATTCTCAATAAAATCCTGGCGAATCGAATACAAAAGCATATCAAAAAAATTGTGCACCATGATCAAGTAGGATTCATCCCTGGGATGCAAGGCTGGTTCAATATACAGAAATCAATAAATACTATTCACCACATCAATAGACTTAAAGACAAGAACCATATGATCATCTTGATAGATGCAGAAAAAGCATTTGACAAAGTACAGCATCCCTTTATGTTCAAAACACTAGAAAAACTAGGGATAACAGGAACTTACCTCAACATTGTAAAAGCTATCTATGCTAAACCTCAGGCTAGCATCATCCTAAATGGAGAAAAACTGAAGGCATTCCCTCTAAAATCTGGAACAAAACAGGGATGCCCTCTATCACCATTTCTATTCAATTTAGTTCTTGAAATACTAGCCAGAGCAATTAGACAGACAAAAGAAATTAAAGGCATAAAAATAGGAAAAGAAGAACTTAAATTATCGCTATTTGCAGCTGACATGATAATATATTTAACAGACCCAAAAGGGTCTACAAAGAAACTGCTAGAGTTAATAAATGAATTCAGCAAAGTGGCAGGTTATAAAATCAACACGCATAAATCAAAGACATTCCTGTATATCAGCAACAAAACTTCTGAAATGGAAATGAGGAAAAACACTCCATTCACAATATCCTCAAAAAAAATAAAATACTTGGGAATCAACCTAACAAAAGAGGTGAAAGATTTATACAATGAAAACTACAGAACCCTAAAGAGAGAGAGAGAAGATCTTAGAAGATGGAAAAATGTACCCTGTTCATGGATAGGCAGAACTAACATCATCAAAATGGCGATACTACCCAAAGTTCTCTACAGGTTTAATGCGATGCCAATTAAAATCCCAATGGCATTTCTTGTAGAAATAGATAAAGCAATCATGAAATTCATATGGAAAAACAAAAGACCCAGAATAGCAAAAGCAATTCTAAGCAGGAAGTGTGAATCTGGAGGTATAGCGATACCAGAGTTCAAACTGTACTACAAAGCAATAGTAACAAAAACAGCGTGGTACTGGTACCAAAACAGGCAGGTGGACCAATGGTACAGAATAGAGGACACAGAAACCAATCCACAAAATTACAACTTTCTTATATTTGATAAAGGGGCTAAAAGCATGCAATGGAGGAAGGATAGCATCTTCAACAAATGGTGCTGGGAAAATTGGAAATCCATATGCAACAAAATGAAACTGAATCCCTATCTCTCGCCATGCACAAAAGTTAACTCAAAATGGATCAAGGAGCTAGATATCAAATCAGAGACACGGCATCTGATAGAAGAAAAAGTTGGTACCATCTACATACTGTGGGGTCGGGCTCCAAATTCCTTAATAGGACGCCCATAGCCCAAGAGTTAATAACAAGAATAAATAAATGGGACTTACTTAAACTAAAAAGTTTTTTCTCAGCAAGAGAAACAATAAGAGAGGTAAATAGAGAGCCGACATCCTGGAAACAAATTTTTACCCCTCACACTTCAGATAGAGCCCTAATATCCAGAATATACAAAGAACTCAAAAAATTAAACAATAAGATAACAAATAACCCAATCAACAAATGGGCCAAGGACCTGAATAGACACTTCACAGAGGAGGACATACAATCAATCAACAAGTACATGAAAAAATGCTCACCATCTCTAGCAGTCAGAGAAATGCAAATCAAAACCATCCTAAGATACCATCTCACTCCAGTAAGATTGGCAGCCATTATGAAATCAAACAACAATAAGTGTTGGCGAGGATGTGGGGAAAAGGGTACACTTGTACACTGCTGGTGGGACTGCAAATTGGTAAGGCCAATTTGGAAAGCAGTATGGAGATACCTGGGAAAGCTGGGAATGGATCCACCATTTGACCCAGTTATCGCCCTTCCTCGGACTATTCCCTGAGGATCTTAAAAGAGCGTACTATAGGGATACTGCCACATCAATGATTATAGCGGCACAATTCACAATAGCTAGACTGTGGAACCAACCTAGATGCCCTTCAATAGATGAATGGATAAAAAAAAATGTAGCATCTATACACAATGGAGTACTATGCAGCAATAAAAAATGACAAAATCATAGAAGTTGCAGGGAAATGGATGGCATTAGAGCAGATTATGCTAAGCGAAGCTAGCCAATCCTTAAAAGCAAATGCCAAATGTCTTCTTTGATATAAAGAGAGCAACTAAGAACAGAACAGGGAGGAAGAGCATGAGGAAAAGATTAACATTAAACAAAGACGAGTGGGGGGAGAGAAAGGGAGAGAGAAGGGAAAGCATATGGAAATGGTAGGAGACCCTCAATGTTACACAAAATTACATATAAGAGGTTGTGAGGGGAAAGGCGGGGGGAAACAAGGGAGAGAATTGAACAACAGCAGATGAGGTAGAGAGGGATGATGGGAGGGGAGGGGAGGGGGGATAGTAGGGGACAGGAAAGGTAGCAGATTACAACAGTCACTAATATGCCATTATGTAAAAATGTGAGTGTGTAACCGATGTGATTCTGCAATTTGTATTTGGGGTAAAAATGGGAGTTCATAACCTAATTGAGTCAAATGTATGAAAGATGATATATCATGAGCTTTGTAATGTTTCTAACAATCAATAAAAAAAATATATAAAAAAAATAAAAGCCCAAACTATATAAAAGGCCAGTATTTGCCCTTTCAACTTAAGAGACTGAACTTTTTACAATCATTCACATCACTTTGAAGTTATTGAGGATTCCAAGGAGAGCCCCAAGTCAGGAATTTATATCATTTACAAATGCAAAGAGAATGTTAGGTGTCCTAAACAAATCTGTGAGGTAACCCTACATCTGACTTTACTAAGTCGTATGAGAACTGGCCTATTTCCAATCTCCTTAAATAAAAGGCTGATTTTGTGCTCAAAAAAAAAAAAAAAAAAAAAAAAAAACTCAATTCACCAACAGACTAGACCACTTGGAAGACAGAACCTCAGGCAATAAAGACAAAATATATGGCAAAATATATAATCTCGAAAATAGCAGTGACCATGGAGAGAAGATGTTAAGAAACCATGAACAGAACTTCCAAGAAATATGGGATAACATGAAAAGATCAAGCAAGATTTATCAGAATAGATGAAGGCATGAAGATACAAATTAAAAGAATGCACAATCTTTTCAATGAAATAAGATCAGAAAATTTCCCAAATCTAAAGAATGACATGGAAAATCAAGCACAAGAGGCTAATAAGACCCTAAATGTACAAAATTACAACAGACCCACACCAAGGCACATTGCAATGACAATGCCTAGCATAAGGAATAGGGAGAATTTTAAAGGTTGCAAGAAAAAAAAATTAAATTACATATGGGGGAAACTAATTGGATCTCAGCTGATTTTTTCAACCCAGACCCTCAAAACTGGGAGGTCCTGAAATAACATAGCTCTGAAAGAAAATGGATGCCAACCAAGAATCCTATATCCAACAAAATTAAGCTTCAGATTTGAAGATGAAATAAAAACCTTCCATGATAAACAAAAGTAAATCAGAAGAAGAAGGAAGGAACTACACTAAAGGAATAGTCAATCAAAGGAGACACTAATTCAAATTAAAAACTAGAAATAAACCAAAATGACCAGGAATACAAATCATATTTCAATAATAACCTTAAATGTTAATAGCCTAAACTCATCAATCAAAAGACAAAGACTGGCAGATTAAAAAACAAGATCCAGGGGCTGGGGATGTGGCTCAAGCGGTAGCGCGCTCGCCTGGCATGCGTGCGGCCCAGGTTCGATCCTCAGCACCACATACAAACAAAGATGTTGTGTCTGCCGATAGCTAAAAAATAAATATTAAAAATTCTCTCTCTCTCTCTCTCTTTTAAACAAAACAAAACAAAACAAAACAAGATCCAACAATATGTTGTTTCCAAAAGACTCACCTTATAGGCAAAGACAGCAATAGACTGGAAGGTAAAAAGATAGGAAAAAACATATCACTCATATGGATTGCATCAACAAGAAGGGATTTCTTTCCTTATATCAGGTAAAGTGGACTTCAAGCCAAAGTTAATCAGAAGGAACAAAGAAGGACATTTCATACTGCTTAAGGGAATTACACATCAACAAGACATAACAATCATAAATATTTATGCCCCAAACAATGGAGCATCTATGTACATCAAATAAACTCTTCTCAACTTCAAGAATCAAGTAGACCACAACACAATAATACTGGGTGACTTTAACATACCTCTCTCACTACTGGACAGATCCTCCAAACAAAAACAAAGAAACAATAGAACTAAATAATGCAATCAATAATTTAAACTTGACAGACATATATAGAATATCTCATCCATCAATGAGCGAATAGACTTTCTTTTCAGCAGCACATGGATCTTTCTCTAAAATAGACCATATCTTATGCCACATACTCTTAGCAAATACAAAAAAAGGAGATAATACCTTGCATTCTATCAGATCATAATGGAATTAAATCAATGCTAAGAGTAAAAAGTAGAAGCTATTCTAACATATGGAGACTAAATAATATACTATTGAAAGACGAATGGATAGCAGGAGAAATTAGAGATAAAATCAAAACATACTTAGAGGTAAATGAGAATACTAATAAAATGTTTCAAAATCTCTGGGAAACTATGAAGGCAGTGCTAAAAGGAAAGTTCACTGCATTGTGCTCCTTCATTAAAAGAATAAAAAGTCAGGCTGGGGTTGTAGCTTAGTGATAGAGTACTTGCCTTGTATGTGGAAGGTATTGGGTTTGATCCTTAGCACCACATAAAAATAAAATAAGGTATTATGTCCATCTAGAACTAAAAACATATTTAAAAAAAGAATAAAAAGTCAACAAATAAATGACCTAACATTATATCTCAAAGCCCTAGAAAAAGAAGAATAAATAGACACCAAAAGCAGTAGAAGACAGGAAATAATGAAAACCAGAGCTGAAATGAATGCAATTGAAACAAAGGAAACAATTACAAAAGCTGACAAAACAAAAAGTTGGTTCTTTGAAAAAATAAATAAAATTGATAAACCGCTAGCCTACGCTAACAGAGAGAGAAAACTCAAATTACTAAAATTTGTGATAAAAAAAGGAAATATCATGACAGATGCTACTGAAATACAGAAGATAATTTAGAAACTATTTTGAAAATTTATACTCCAATAAAACAGAAAATCTTGAAGATATCGACAAATGTCTAGAGGCATACGACTTACGCAAACTCAATCAAGAGGACATACACAATTTGAACAGATTAATTTCAAGCAATGAAATAGAAGACGCCATCAACTAAGAAAAACCCAGGACTAGATGGATTCTCAGCTGAGTTCTACAAGACCTTCAAAGAAGAATTAACACTAATACTTCTCAAATTATGCCATAAAATAGAAATGGAGGGAACTATGCCAAACTCATTCTATGAGGCTACTTTCACCCTGATACTAAAAACAAAGACATATCAAGGAAGGAAAAATGCACACTATTATCCCTGATGAACACAGATGCAAAAATTCTCAATAAAATTCTGGCAAATCACATACAAAAACATATTAAAAAGATAGTGCACCATGATCAAGTGGGGTTCATCCCAGGGAGGCAAGGTTGGTTCAATATATGGAAATCAATAAACGTAATTCATCACATCAACAGACTTAAAGACAAGAATTATATGATCATCTCAATAGATGCAGAGAAAGAATTTGACAAAAAATAGCAGTCCTTCATGTTCAAAACACTAGAAAAACTAGGAATGGTAGGAATATACCCTAACCAACATCAATCTAAATGGAGAAAAATTGAAAGCATTCCCTCTAAAAACTGGAACAAGGCCAGGATGCCCTCTTTTTCCATTTCTAGTCATTGAAACTCTAGCCAGAGCAATAAAACAGATGACAGAAATTAAAGGGATATGAATAGGAAAAGAAGAACTCAAACTATCACTATTTGCCGACAACATGATTCTACAGAGGACCCAAAAAATTCCACTAGAAAACTTCTAGAACTCATAAATGAATTCACCAAGTAGCAGGATATATAATTAACACCCATAAATCAAATGTGTTCCTATACATCAGTGATGAATCCACTGAAAGAGAAATTAGGAAAACAATATCCTCAAAAAAATAAAATAAAATATTTGAGAATCAGTCTAACAAAAGAGGTGAAAGACTTCTACAATGAAAATTACATAACACTAAAGAAAGACATTAAAGAAGACCTTAGAAGATGGAAAGATCTCCCATGTTCTTAGATAGCCAGAAATAACATTGTCAAAATGGCCATACTACCAAAAGTATTATACAGATTTAATGCAATTCCTATTAAAATCCCAATGACATTCTTCATAGGAATAAAAATTGCAATCATGAAATTCATTTGGAAAAATAAGAGACCTGCAATTGCCAAAGCAATCCTTGACAAGAGTGAAGCAGGAGGCATCACAATACCAGACTTTAACAAAAATGCCATGGTACTGGCACCAAAACAGATACGTAGATCAATGTTAAGAATAGAAGACACAGAGACAAACACACATAAATACAGTTATCACATACCAAACACTGGAGAAAAGTTTAAACCTCTTCAACAAATGGTGCTGGAAATCCACGTGTAACAAAATGAAATTAAACCTCTCCCACCCTGCACAAAACTCAACGTGGATCAAAGACTTAGGCACTAGAACAGTGACCCCAATCTCCACCATGTTGGCCTAGGAACTGACTTCCTTAACAAGACTCCTAAAGCACAAGAAGTAAAATCAAGAATCAATAAATGGGATGGAATCAAACTAAAAAGCTTTACAGCAAAAGAAACAATCAATAAAGTGAAGAGAGAGCCTACAGCATAGGATAAGATCTTTACCACATGCACCTCTGATACAACATTAATCTCCAGGATATATAAAAAACTCAAAAAACTTAACACTGAAATAAAAAACAAACAAACAAACAAATAACCCAATCAATAAATGGGCTAAGGAACTGAACAGACTTCAGAGGATAAGAAATACAGTCAATCAACAAATACATGAAAAAATATTCAACATCTCTAGCAATTAGAGAAATGCAAATCAAAACTACACTGAGGGCCTGCAGGGGTAGGGCTGTCAGGCACTGGAACCAGCTAGGCCCCAGTGGGTGCTGTTTCTCTTTCACTTTTTTTCTTCCTGAGGCCATCATACTGGTCCTGGCCAGCGAGGAGCCATGGTGGTGGTGGCTGGAAACGGAAAAGCAGAGCTCTGGAAAGGAGTGATTATCAGAGATCTCATGATAAATCTGGTTATTAGTTCTCATGCCTCACGACATCCTATTGGGAACATCATACAGCTCCTAGAAACAGATGTGCATCCACTTAGTACCTCTGTTTGTTTAAGCTACTAAAGCCAGCTAACTACAAATGGCTACCCAAAGGAAACATTTGGTGAAAGATTTTAATCCTTATGTTACCTGCTATATCTGTAAAGAGTATCTGATCAAGCCAACTACAGTGACAGAACGCCTCCATACCTTTTGTAAGATTTGTATTGTCCAGCCCTTTGAAGATAGCAATGATTGTCCAAGATGTGGCAACCAAGTTCACGAGCAAATCAATTAGAAATGTTGAGATTGGATAATACATTGGAGGAAATTATATTTAATCTAGTACCTGGGCTATGAGAACAAGAATTTAAGCGTGAATTGGCATTTTGGAAGAAAAATAAGCCTCAAAAAAATGGGCAAGGGAATGGGGATATAACTCAGTTAGTAGACTTCTTGCCTCTCATGCACAAGGCCCTAGGTTCAATCCCCAGCACCACCAAAAAAAAAGGGGGGGGGGGCAAGATGATGCTTTAAAAGTCAACAAATTTAAAGCAAAGAAGGTGATGAAAATCAAGATGATAAAGACTATCATAGAAGTGACCCACAAATTGCTGTCTGGATTGTTTATGAAATAATGGACAATCAGGACACAATGTAGTAAAGGCTCTAATGAAGAAATTCATTCAATGTTCTACATGTGTAACTGTGGGAACTACTAAAAAGTCTAAGTTTAAAACTAAAACTTCCAAGTTCTTATGAGTTGCATATGCAGTGCAATGGTGAAATTATGGAGAAGGATTATACTATGGAATTCATCTATATGATAAGATGGTGACTAAGAGGAGAAAACTTTCGGTGTCTGAACTGCTCAGCATCACAAGTCTGCTCTCAGGATGGCCCTCAGTATCAGTCATACCCTACGGTATTGCAGTATCAACCAAGAATTGATTTTGGTTAGACCAAGGAGCCTAGATTTCACTGAAATGAATCCTGCACGATTTGTTTATGTGTTGACAGATTGCACACTGAGCGGTGTTGGACTAGACAGACACAGATTCTCAGCATACAAATAAGGCCATTGTCTGTTTCTAACATTGTCAGTTACATTCATATTGTTTCTATTAAGAGCAAACCAAGTGTCATTCTGCTGCAGAACTAGGTAATAAGGTAATTGTGCTTTCTCACAGTATGCATGTCATAGCTGGAATCAGGTATGCAACCATGATTCATCCTTCTGAATATTTTTCTTGCCTGTTCCAAGATTGTTTAAATGTTTAATTATGCTAGTAAAATGGCTCAACTTTTGTGGTGTTGCAGTTTTCATATATTTAACCATTTTATTCTTGTTTAAATAGAACAATACATAAGAACCTAATATCTTGAAATTATTTTGTATAGAACTGTATTTAGAAAAGTGGTTTCTGAACCACTGTCCTAGTCTTCGTAAGCTTTTTGTGTAAGAAACAGTTCATTTTTGAGTGTGCAAGTCCTTTTGTGAAGAATTCCAATTATCTTTAACATTGGAGAACATCATAATTGTAGACATTCTAAGCATCTCTCTGTGTAGTCTACCAATTTGCACAAGGAAGGTATGTTATCCCTCCAGATCAGAAGTGTAAGTAGCTTCTTGGACAACCTAAGTTAGATTCATAACCATTAACGATGTTGGCAGCTGATCATATTTACTTCTAATAAAAGTAATGTGTAAGTGAGGTTGATCTTTCACAATGCCTTGTGATAAATGAGTGCTGCTTAATGAAACTTCATTGTATAGCCCATTTGATGTATACATCACTACTTTGTTGCTGTCATTTAATGTTTGTTTTTTTTTAACTACATTGAGATTCCATCTCACTCATGTCAGAATGGCAATTATCAAGAATACAAGCAACAATAAATGTTGGTAAGGATGTGGGGAAAAAGGTACACTAATATATTGCTTGTGGGATTGCAAATTGGTGCAACCACTGTAGAAAGCAGTATGGAGATTCCTCAGAAAACTTGCAATGGAACCTCCATTTGACTCAGTCATCCCACTCCTTGGTTTATACCCAAAGGTCTTAAAATCAGCATACTACAGTAATGCAGTCACATCAATGTTTATAGCAGCTCAATTCACAATAGCTAAACTATAGAACCAACCTAGATGCCCTTTAACAGATGAATGGATAAATAAAATGTGGTACATAAACAGAATGGAATGTTATTCAGCCTTAAAGAAGAGCCAATTTTTGGCATTTGCCTGTAAACTGATGGAACTGGAGAACACTATGCTAAGCAAAATAAGCCAATCCCAAAGAACAAAAGGCCAAACGTATTCTCTGATAAGCAGATGCTAATTCACAGTAAAGGAGGGGTGTGTGGAATTAGAGATACTTTGAATTAGAAGGGAGTGAAAGGAGAGCAATATGGGGGTAGGAATGATAGAATGAATCAGATATTATTGTGCATATATGATTATGCAACCTGTGTAACTCTACATCAAGTACAACTAGAAGAATGAGAAATTATACTTCATTTATGTCAAAATGCATTCCACTGTCAAATATAACTAATTAGAATTTTTAAATCTTTTTTTTTTAAAGAGAGAGGAGAGAGAGAGAGAATTTTAATATTTACTTTTTAGTTTTCGGCGGACACAACATCTTTGTATGTGGTGCTGAGGATCGAACCCGGGCCGCACGCATGCCAGGCGAGCGCGCTACCGCTTGAGCCACATCTCCAGCCCAAATTTTTAAAAATTTTAAAAAAACCTAATCTGACTATCTATGGTGACTATATTTAACCCAAAGGCCAACCAAGCTCTGTGTGTGTGTATAAACATTTATTAATCTATATATATACTTGATATATATGACTACATGAGACATATTTATCTGAAACATATAAAATTGTGTTCAGTGTGTGACTTGAGTGTTACAGATATTAGAAATTAAGATTGAAATAGAGGGGGCTAGGGTTGTGGCTCAGCATTAGAACGCTTACCTAGTAGGTGCAGGTTACTGGATTCTATCCTCAGCACCACATAAAAATAAAATAAAGTTATTGTGCCCAACTACAACTAAAAACCAAAATATTAATTAAAAAAAGATTGAAATATAATAGGGGGTGGGGCTGTAGCTCAGTAGTAGAGCACTTGCCCTGCACACATGAGGTACTGGGTTCGATCCTCAGCACCACATAAAAATAAATTACTAAAATAAAGATACTGTGGGGCTGGGGTTGTAGCTCAGTGGTAGAGCGCTTGCCTAGCATTAGTGAGGCACTGGGTTGGATTTTCAGCAACATATAAGTAAAAATAAAGGTCCATCAACAACTAACAAAATATTTTTTTAAAAAATATATTGTGTCCATCTACAACTAAAAAGAAGTTTGAAAGATTGAAATAAAGAATTTGTGATTGCCTGAGTCATGACTCAGCCAAGCAAACCACCAGTATTTTCAGTGAATTAAAGCTGATCAAAGTTATGTAGCGTGTGAAATTATTATTCACTACTTTGTGACATTGTGGAAAGGCACAAACGTTGTATGGTCCATGTTAATGGCATAATTCCCTCACAACAGTGTTGATTCTGTAAGCTGATCATAGATAGTCCTATTTAAAGATTATCAAAAGACCTGCAGCCACTACAAATGTTTA
Source organism: Urocitellus parryii (assembly GCF_045843805.1). Classification (NCBI taxonomy): domain Eukaryota; kingdom Metazoa; phylum Chordata; class Mammalia; order Rodentia; family Sciuridae; genus Urocitellus; species Urocitellus parryii. The sequence continues at coordinate 252,189,487 of NC_135531.1, read as the reverse complement.
CTTTCTCGGATAAGATTCCCCCGAAGTTCCATTTACCAGCTCTGAAAAGAACATCTAAGTACTTGGAGCTGTTCAGCTATTTTTCATCTTCTATCATGAAACTACGACGTTGCTTTCTAGAATATGTTTTAAGGATGCTTCCTCGTCGGTCAACCCTCCAGTTTTGAGAACCTCCCTCTAAGGTGAACAAAGCAGTGGAGAAAGTAGCTAGGGAGTCTTGAGGCCAGACTCGCCGCGCAGCCCGCAGCACGGTGCTCCTGCCTCTGCGGCCCTGCAAGACCCCGGCCCCAGCTCTCTGGAATCCAGCAATCGCCTGACAGATGGGAGAAACGACGGCACAAAATGCTGCGAGAATCCTCGAGAAAGTTTCCTCCCCAATACACTAGACAACGGGATCAGGGGTTAGCAGAGTTTCTCCCGAAAGGGCTGCGGGGAAGGCAGTCCCGCGAACACCCGCCGCGCTCGGTCCCTTCTCAGCAGCTCCGAGCGCCGCGCGCTGCGGCAGGGGCGGGGCGTCACGTGACTCGGGTGCGGTCCCAGGCGCTGGCCCTCCCCGCGGGCCCGCCCCGAGCAGGTCTACGGGGATGCGGGCGACCGAGGCTGGAATAGCTGCCAGGACCCCCCCCCCCCGCCCCAGGACCAAGGCGGCGGTTACCGGGTAGAGGTAGAGCACTGCTCCGACCAGCGCCAGCAGGAAGGTCACGGCGAAGATCGCGAAGTCCAGCATAGCTCTCCGTCCGGGAGCCACGTCCCGGATCCTCGGCTCTGGCCGCAGCGCCCCAGCCTGGCCCAACCGGAGGAATTCTATGGGCGGAGGCTCCCGCGGGCCTCGCGACGTACGGACCGTCGGGGGCGGGACCAGGCCTGCGCCCGGCCCGCGGGGAGAGCAATGGATCGCCCAGGGGCCCGTGGAGGCCCTGCCCCTCAGGATTGGGGCGGACGCAACTGTGGACCGTGCTGTGGGAGAGCAGATCCCAGGCTTCCAAGAAACGTTTTGAGTTAACTTTGGTCGGCCCCAACCAATACTTTTTCCTGTGGACTTAAAAGAAGAAGAAAACAAAAAGCAACTACAGAGAAAACTCTAAACCAACGGTTTTTTAAAAGTGTGGGGCCAGCCGCTGCCATCCTCACCGTGAGAAATGCAGATTTTTCGATTCCCGCACCACACCTATTGAGTTCCGCGTTACAGCAACTTGAAGAATGATGCTATCTATATTGGGGGCTAAGCATTGATCTTTGTTGCCGGACATTTGGCAGTTGCAATAGCTAGATCAGCTTTGGTGAAAATTCATGCAATTGTGCACAAGTGCAGCCTCCATTTTTAATATTGTGGCCATTCCATTCTTGTGTTCATTTTGAAGGGGCCAATGAAGGGGGTGCCTGACATGAACTGGATTGCTCACTTTGTCCACTTGATTGATTAGTGCCTCTTTCAGGGTGAATGTTCTGTGGTGGGTGTTAATATGTGTGATTTTCATACTTTTCTCGTTTCACATACCCATGTACATACCCTCTATCCCAGAGATTCCTGTCCCCAGTCTTTTTTAAATAACATTTTTTATATTGTATTTCACTTATTTTTATGTGGTGCTAAGGATCGAATCCAGCGCCTTGCATGCTAGGAAAAGCACTCTGCCACTGTATAACCCCAGCACCCTGTCCCCAGTCTTCTTAACATCTTTTTTTTTTTTTTTCCCATTTGTGCCTCTGACCAGCTCCCTGAGCATTCATCACTGTATGATTCTGTACGATTTTGTATATAGTCTAGCCCAAAGTGAACTGCATGGTTTATTCCTAAAGACCTGTTCAATTGAGATGGTTCTCCTGTGCTACCATCTTTCAATACCACCCATAAGTAAGGTTTCAGTTTGGTTGCTACTCATTTTGGGCTTTACTGAACATTCCATTTGTACAATGAGTTTTGGCTTTTTTCCTCCTCATCTACCTGACCATACAGAATCTCCTATAACATCTCAGCATGTACTGGTGCAACAATGGTCTATTTATGGAATCCAGGCTACTCTTGCCTATGTCCTCTGGTCTTTAAGATTTGGGGATCTTGGGCTGGGGATGGAGCTCAGTTGGTAGAGCATTTACCTAGCAACTGGGGGAAAAAAATGGTAGTCTGACAAGACACAGCTAATGAAGGCAAGTGTTGAGAAAGTTTCTTGGGAATAAGATATTAATTGCATTTTATGTCGACATATATTTTCAAGGATGTTTAGAAAGCAGATAACCTTGGAAGGTGGAGATACTCTTCTGAAATAGAAGGCAAATTTGCTTACTCATTAGTAAAGATAATGTCTCCTTCTAGAGCAAAGGATGAGAGGTTTGATTGTAGCTCATTATAAAAAAAATTCAACTTTTCTAAGCTCAGATTCTTTAGCTGTGACATGACTATAAAATGTATTTTTATGCTTTAATCTAGAAGTATATAGTTGTGGGTTTTATACTTAGAACTAACTTATTTAAAGTTAATTTTTAAGATGAAGGTGAGAGATCATCGTATTACATATGGATAACCAGTTCTAGCACCCTGTGTTGCAGAGAATGTACTTCCCCCATTGAATTGTTTTAGTGTACTTGAAGACAATTCATCAAATATTTATGGGTGCAGATGAAGCCTTCTATTTTTTCTGTTCATTTACATATCTACGCTTATGCTATTTCTACTGTCTGGAATATTATCATACATTGTTTTGAATTTCAATTTTTTATTACTAGGACATAGAAATACAATTTATTTCTGTGTATTGACCTTGTATCCTGTGACTACTAGGTTCATTTATTAGGATTGTTTTGTGTGCAGATTTCTTAGAATTTTCTACACACACACACACACAAAAAAAAATATGTTAATTACAGAGGATTCTTTTTTCTGTTAATGTAAGAAAACTATAAGAAATAAAAGAACAAAAGCTGTCTCCAAAGACAATGAGCGCTGTAAATCAATATCCACATTACAAATTAGCAAATTTACATTGTAATTTATGTCACTTTTGTGAGCTTGTGCTAATCAGCATTCCTAAGGTTGATCATTTTTAGGATAGTTAATGGGGTCAGATCCAGATCCTAAACCATGGGGAAGTTCATTAATGTAAAACTGTCCTGAGAAAGTCTGTACCTGAAGTCCATATACCTCATTATACATGTAATTGATAAAAGACTATTTAAACACAAATACTCCCATATACTTTTTTTCTTTTTTGTGGTGGTAGGGACTGAATATAGGGCCTTGTACATGCTAGGCATATGCTCCACAACTGAATTACATACCAGCCTCCTCCCCTAGGCTTTACTCTCTAGATTGCTATGTAAATAGTTAAACTTTTTATTTAAAGGACAAGAAAAAGTCTCTGCATGTTCAGCACAGATGCATTTGTTTTTAAATATTGGGGGGGAAGGTACCAGGATAGAACTCAGGGCACTCAACCACTGAGCCACATCCCCAGCCTAATATTGTATTTTATTTAGAGACAAGGTCTCACTGAGTTGCTTAGCACCTTGCTTTTGCTGAGGCTGGCTTTGAACTCTCAGTCCTCCTGTCTTAGCCTCCCAAGTCACTGGGATTACAGGCCCGCGCCACCACAACTGGCTGTTTTTAATTATTTTTGATCTGCAATTGGTTATTGAATCCATGTATGCAGAACCCTTTGGCACAGATGGTGGCTTGTATTAATATATGATACAATTGATTACATAAAAATGACTTTTGAGTCTTTGTAGACTATCTCAAAATTTTGTACCCAAATAATTAAAGTTCCAGATGATCTGCATATTCCCTATCACATGCAAAATTTGATGAAGTTTTTAGGCCACCAATGTTCATTTCAACCTCTTCGAAGATATGCCAAAGTTATGCAACCAAGTCCTTATTTTCCCATTTGTAAATGATTCTGTGATGTACCTGGAGGGCATTCTGACAAAAATGCTTACATTGGATTTTGGAACAATAGATCTAGGCTGGATAGTTAAATTAATCATCATTATATCATAAGCATTTGAATGATTTGGCACACTGATTTTTTTTGACACAATACTTTTATTTTATTTATTTATTTTTATGTGGTGCTAAAGATCGAACCCAGGGCTTCACACGTGCTAGGCGAGTGCTTTTATAACTGAGCCACAATCCCAGCCCATAAAACGGTCCATCTTTTAAAAAATTTCTGTCTTACTAAAACATGAATAATGATAATTCATGAATTTTCTGTAGCCTTTCCCTAACTTTTTCAGTGATGACAAAGTAAGCCACCTTTGAATGAATACACATTTTAGAAAATATGTCAAATACTAATCAGGTAAAGAGTTTTACAAGAATTGAATAGACTTAAAATCATTCTACATCCATCAGTGAATAGTTTAAAAAAAATCTGGATAAAAGAAGTTTTAAAAAATGTTTAATATTTTCAAAAATTGAATGATGTGAGAGTACATGACAAGAAAATATAGGTTCCATTATTATTGTGTGAAACAAAAACATTTATTTAATGCCTGATATTATGCTACAGACTTGTTCTACAAAAGCAAGGAAGTTTTAAGTAAGCCTATAACCTGACTTTGATTGTCCAGTGACTCAGAAATCTCCAGATGAATTAATGCAGAAATTTTTAATTCTAGTGACAGGTCTTTAATAAATCTTAGTACTGTAAGTGGTAGTAGTCAAGGATAAAATTCATTTCTATTGTCTTATTCTTTTGGATCTAGAGATAAAAAAGTATAGGCAAGAACATGAAACAGAGTTTGAATTCTGTCTTATGATAGATTAGGTTCTATTAATCTTAACAAAAACAGGATTAGGTCAATATTTAGATTGTCAAAAGTTTCTGGAAAATGGCTGGGAGTGGGGTGTAAATCAATGGTAGAGTGCTTGCTTGAGGCCCTGGGTACCATCCCCAGCACTGGAAAAAAAAAAAAAAAAGAGAAGTTGATGGAGAAAAGATTTTAATTGTGAAAGGAAATAAGGTTAAAAAAAAAACCCTAATGTATTATTTGATTAACTACATGTAGAGAGTTACAATATATGATCATTTGATAAGGGCAAAAAATGCAAAATATTTTTGAGGTGGTTTTGGAATTAAAGGTTATTGGTATGTGTGACAAAATCTGATTAATTAAAATAATATTTATTTTGTGCACATAGGACTACCAAAGAACTTCTACTCATACAAGAAATAAACAATGGCCTATTTATTTTCTGCTTAACAAAGAATTTTGCCAAAGCCAAGTTCTAATCAGACTCTATAGATAAGTCAACTGTTGAAGGTAACATTTTTTATTTGATTCAAACTGATTTTCATATACAAAGCTAATTTATTATGTACAAAATAAATGTACATTTTTTAAAAGTGTTAGAATACAAATTTCCAAGGGACTAAAAAAGTGCAAAATCTTCAATTATTATCTTTGATCACACTATACAGAAACAAATCAAACATTAACTCATGTACACACATAGAATCTTTGAAACACATCACTTAATGGAACAAAACATACATCTTAATATACTTAATTTTAGAAGGACAAGGAGGGAAAGAATGTATTGCACCAAACTAACAGCAAGTTTGTTATACTAATCAAAATTATTTACATATCTTTAAGTCTAAAACTTCCTCAAAAACTTTTTTTTGGCATACAAATACCCAGTTAGTCACAGTTTGCACAGTCAATAATTAGATATAAATAAGGCTTAATGTTCTCTGTTTCATGGTCAATTCCAGTAGAATAAATGAGAAGGAACACTTTAAAATAAATACGCAACTTTTTGAATTTCTTAAATATTTAAGTAGCAGCAAAATTTCTAAGTATTTTTTTTTTAGCAAGTTGTTCTGAATTTTCAGCTAACTCCTCTAAATATACATGCATTCAAGACTGTCATCGTCTATTAATAAACAGTGAAATGCTCTTACTTATTTGGGTCCCAGAAGCACTGACAAAAGAGACTAATCATATATGCCTGAAATTTTTCTGCCTTAATGGATTCTCATAGCAATGAAAACGGCTGACCAGATATCTCTGATTACTTTTTGCTAAATTTTTGCTCCCAGTGTATAAAAGCAAATAGTTGGGGAAGGAAAGCCTATCTTTTAAGGGTTTCTAAATAAAACATTCACATGGATTTCTAACAAGCTTTCTTAAATAAAGTTAACTATAAAGTAAATAGTAGTCATAAATAAGATTTGGTGATGATGTTTATGAATTAGTCTTTGAAATTAGTAAAAAGAGAATAGGAAAACATGTTCTAAAATGTAAAAGACCTTTATCAGTAAAATCTACTATAACATACCATAATTTTGGAAGGGGTATAGAAACTAATATAATTAAGCCAATAAAAATTTAAGAAGAGCAATCTAATTTCTGAAGGAAGAAATCAAGTTATTTTCTTTAATCCCTACGTAAGAAATATTTATCAGTTAAATCTGACACTGGTATCTCCCTGCCAGAACCACTTATTTACTAATATAAATCCAGCATTCTGAAGAGCAAAATAATTATGTCTATTACAGACAAGGGCTTTTTTTTCTCTTCAAAATACAAGAGTAGCACTTATAAATTTGTAGGTCTAGTTCACTAAATGGTATAATATATTGTTTAGATAGTGTGGGAAAATGTTACCAACAGAAAACACTCAAAATAGCATTTTAAAGTCGAATAGTACACTACCAGAGAACCATTAATTTTAATATATCTTAAGTTGAAATATATTATCAAAATCAAAATTTAAAAAGAACAATTGGAATAAGAGTTGTTTTAAAAAAATAGTTAAATGTTTTAATCAGTAAAATTTTCAATCTCATCTAAATCCTAAACTTTCTTAGACTCACATCATAATAAGCATTACAAGCAGCTAATCACTTTGTATACTCAAAAGTAGTTATAAATGTAAATGTAAATAATTAAACAGCCATCATTTAAGTGGAGACATATATACCTTCATTTATAGTCAACTTTGAAATATAAATATGATTTTTTTGTTTTTCTTTTTGAGATAGGGTCTCACTATGTTGCCCAGGCTGATCTTTAACTCCTGGGCTCAAGTGGTCTTCTCATCTTAGCCTCTCAAGGAGTTGAGACTATAGGTGTCTGCCACAGTACCCAGCTGAATAATTTTTCAAATGATAAAATTGTGTTATTATTATTATGGTTATATTTACAAAAAGTTTCTAAAGAAACATGAAAACTGTACCATGGAAAATGTTGAATTAACGACTTTCTACTTGTTCTTTTCCATCTGAATTGTCAGTTTGTAAGATGACAAGCATTAAAAGAAAGAGAAATGACACTGAATTTATGTGTTTTCACTTGTCACTAAAACATTAGCTTTATAGGTCTGGATCCTGCAATACGTTTAGAAACCACACACATGTGACAAAAGTTAGTGAGATAATAATCTGAGAAGATGTGAGGAATTACTACCATATACCAGAAAAATATTTTAATAAAATGATCACTTTTACATAAAATTCTTATACTAAATAAAATCACATCATATCACCCTTTTATTTTAGGATGGTCTTATATTTTCTAACAAAGAAAATTTAATTGTTTTCGATTTAGGACCAAATATCTTAAATGTTAATGTTCTGTTGCCCCTAACACTAATGAAAAATTAAAGATCATGTCTATATAGAAGCTGTATGTAAGAAGTCATCAGAAGTACTTAGAAAATTTATACATTACTTTTTAAGTAGGAAGATTCTATTGATTATAAGCTTAAAAGCTACAAGAGATCTAATTCTATGTTTTAATTTTAGCATTTGTAGCTACTCAGGCTTTTTATTAATTCTCTTATTAAAATGTTATCTAATTCAAGTGTGTAAAATACTGATTTTATTAGGAATTCATATTAGCTATGAGCAAACACTTTCTTTTTTAATTTTTTAAAATTATACATGGACACAATATCTTTGTTTTGTTTATTTATTTTTATGTGGTGCTGAGGATTGAACCCAGTACCTCCCATGTGCGAGGCAAGTGCTTTGCCACTGAGCCACAACCCCAGCATAGTCACACATTTTTTCTTTTTTAATTAATTAATTAATTTATTTATTTATTTTAGTTCTCGGCGGACACAACATCTTTGTTTGTATGTGGTGCTGAGGATCCAACCTGGGCCGCACACATGCCAGGCGAGCATGCTACTGCTTGAGCCACATCCCCAGCCCCAGTCACACATTTTTGAAGGCAAATATTAGTTAAAATTTTCAAATATTTGGGGTTGGGGTGATAGCTCAGCGGTAGAGTGCTTGCCTAGCACATGTGAGGCCCTGGGTTCGATCTTCAGCACCACATACAAATGAATAAATAGAATAAAGGTATTAAAAAAATTCCTTCCTTAAAAAAATTTCAAATATGAAAGGTCTGCAGAGAGTTCATAATATAAGAGTAATGCAACTAAAAAAGAAATTTGGTTGTTTCTGTACATGAAAAACAAAGATAATAAAGCCATTCAAAGCAAATTTTAGACAAAATGTCTCTCAGGATAATGATTAAGCCTGTTTTTAAATGAATCTGTAAATATTGTATCTAGTTTATAAAAGTAAATGGACATAATTTCTACAATGGACGACACTTGAAAACATATAATACTCCTGAGACATTATGTTTTATGCCAAGAATATCAAGTAAAAAGATTCAGAAAGTCCAAAGCAGTGCCTGGACTTCATATATTTAAAAAAAATATTCCATGGATAAGTCTGATCTGTAATCTCAATTAAGAACTACCGGCTTAGAATATACTACATTTAAATTAAAGAGGTAAGGCTGTTGTCCATATTTTGAATATTAAAGTGGAGACTGATAACAATATATTGTTGTCTTAATTTCATCAGGAAAAGCACTGCCACAACTCTGATACATGAAAAAACCAACACCCTTACACATGAATGTGCATGAACACACATATTATATATTCAATCTTATATTTACATTTAAAATTGTCCAAGCACTTGCATCTTTTCATTGGAAAGACAGTTAAGACAATCCTGCTTATTTTATAATATAAATATATAAAAGGAGCTAACCTTAAATTCAACTAAAGATATCTTTAGTGATTTCGTTAGAAATAAGAATATAAAATATACTTAAATGCAAAGGCCATATCTCTATCATTAAATAAAAATTTAGTATTTAAGTAAATGCTGTTTGCCTACTTCTAGTCAAGCAAAATATAAAGTCTTAGATTAAGAGTCAACCTTCAAATCTAAATTCTAATTATGAGGACACATTTCTTTCAGAAGCTTAATACATGTTCAATATCAGTTTTTTGAAGGATAATTTTGATGTGTCCTAAATTAAGGAAAGAAAGGAAACCTCATTGATACTTCCTGATGATGACAAAATGAATACTTGGCATTTTTTTTTTCTACAAAAGGAAACACTGTAACATAAAGGAAGTGAGTAGAAATTTATTCAGAGCTGGCCTGAGCCTCACAGGCTAAAATGATTAAACCAACTGATCAAACGTCATTTTTACATGTTTTCCTGATTTTCATGTCCTGATCTATTTTTCCTTTTCTCTTCTAATTTTATTTAAGTAATGACAGAATATTGATTGAGAAGAGTTATATAAATTCTTATAAAGCTTATTTTCTAAGTGCACTTAGTAATACTTGACCTCACTTTCCAAAAGGAAAACATCAGTATAAATCGCTCCCCATCACCAGGAGGTTGAGATTCTTATTTTCATCATCACCAGTGTTAAGAAACAAAAGCAGATGAAAAGTTCTACAAAGATAACAGACTTGGTAACAGCCAAGTTGAGATATTAATCAACAAAAATGCCCACCTATTATTCCATTCTAAATATAGAGGTAATTTCTGCCATTATACAATACAAAAATAATTTCTACAGATAACATCTAAATACACTATTCTCAAAAGTGTATCTTACCAGTGATTTTATCTAGTGATATTTAATTCGCTGAGGCATACTGTTTAAGTGAGGAACATATTACTCAGCTAAGTTCTACTAAATTTGCTTATTTTAATAAATAAAACTTAATTTTCACTCTTCTATACTTTTGCTAATATTCTCAAAATTCCACAATTTTCCCACTGATTAAGGAGGCTGAGGCAGGAGGATTGCAAGTTCAAAGCCAGCCTCAGCAACTTAGCAAGACCCTGTTTCAAAATAAAAAATAAAAAGGGCTGGGGGCTCAGTGGGTAAGAGCCCTTGGGTTTAGTACCCAGTACAAAAGGAAAAAAAAAATCCACAATTTTGGTTTTTACTTTGTGAAAACAGCAATGTGAAGAATAATTCTACTATTCTAACCATATAGTATTAGTTTGGATAAGATATTATAGTGTGAAGAAAGTTTCTTATTTGCATTATAAAATGAATACTGTTTGTCCAGCTCCTCCATCTCAAATGCAGCACAATTTAATAATTTTTCTCTAATTATCTAAGTTTTTTATAACTTTGGTATCTAAAATAATTTCAAATCCAATATTATAAAGTGATCTCAAAAAAGAAAAGGTATCTTATATCAAAATCTGATTAAATAAACAAAAGAAAAATGTACAAAGCTTTGACTTAGAAAATATTCCCTTAAAATATGGAATTTTTCAACAACAACAAAAAAATCAAACATCTGAAATCTCCTAAAGAAATTAAGATTAAATTAAGAATGAGATGGTCCTGTTGGCAACATGAGTGAAGTACTAGACTGGGAATCAGTTAAACAAAGAGAAGCAATAAATCTCACTTAAAAATCATAACACACTATATTGACTTGTCAATAAAGACTTTTTTCCAACACGAATTCCTGAAGTTCTCAAAAGAGGACTTCACATTTATGTGTCTATTTTCGCATCAGGTGATTTCAGTGTTATTTACCTAAAGTGCAGCTATTTTTTCCTGAATAAAATAAAGGATTTTAATTTGTTAAAAAGAAAATTATCCTATAATTTTTATTAGTCCTAACTCATAACCCATAAAACTATTCAGAAGTTTCCCTAAACAATCCTTTCTTTCTTTTTTTTAGGATTTTTTTTTTATAGTTGGACACAATACCTTTATTTTACTTATTTATTTTTATGTGGTGCTGAGGATTGAACCCAGGGCCTCACACGTGCTAGGTAAGCACTCTACTGCTGAGCCACAACTCCAGCCCCCACAATCCTTTATTTCTTAAAAATGTTTTACTCATAGGATTTTAAAGAAAAGAGTATGAGATACCATGGTCAACATGAAAGAGAAAACCAAAAGAAAATTTCTCCAAGATTCAATAGAGAAGACGATCAAAGGGAAGGAAATCTATGATTTGTGGAATAAAAAATATTATTTTAAGAAGGTAATTACTGTAAAAAAAATGTTCTGTTTCTTTTTTTGTTTATAATCCCCTTTAAGAAAGCCTTGCTGTCATTCTTTCCTGAAAATGCATTCAACATACAAAATTTCTGCACAATGTTACAGATTCATGAATTCCTCCAAACCCAAGGAACATCAGATTAATAAAACTGATACACATAAAAGCTCTCTGACCTAACTCAAAAGATGATTTTATAAAAGAATTAGATTTAACAATCTTTTGGAACGCCAAATTAAATCAACCAGACCTTTGGTTCAAAATCTTGAATGATAAAGAAGAGTGTAACATTTAACTAACTACAACAAAATTAACTGTAATCCTAACAGTCATATATAAATGAAACAAATGTGTTTCTAAAAAAAATTACATTGTCTGAATGGCTACTTTTAGGTCATATGTATCTTTTCCATTCATTCATCAATCACACAGATATTCAGGTAAAAAAGTAACACATTTGAGTATTATTGCTAACTCTTCTAATTATCAGAGCAAAACACACTATTTGCTTATCCAAGAAAAAGTCAAAACTTTTTAAATTTTGCAGATATAAACTGTGCTGCAAATGCCATTTAAAGGGTCCACTATAAAAATCACAATCAGCATTTCTGCTTAAACATACTATTAATGAAATACATCTGTAAAACAATATCTCTAGTTTCTTCTTTCCTACTCAACTTTTATTACTTAAGAATAATAATACAATTCAATAAATTATCATTACTAATGTGTTAAATAGAAGCAGAAGGGGCCAATTTACCAGTTACAATATTCATATTTTAATCTTACAATGCAAACCTGGAACTTTTGCTGAGTTTTGAAAATCCAACTGTGCAACAGGTGGTTTTAAAATTATTCCCTCCAATTGGGAGTTTCATGAAAATTGATATTTTTTATGTGATGGTGAGTGAAAAGGAAAATGATTAACTAAAGAATATGTGAAAGCCATATCTCTCAACTGTCCCATTATCTTTACTTTTTTATAGAAATACCTTAAATTTTGCTATTGAGAATAAAAAGTGAATTGAACCTAATTTCATTTTAGAAGTTAGCTTTTTTAAAATGGATCCTATGATCTTTAGGAACAGGCCAGTAAATTGAATCAAATTTATTTTCTCAAATTCATCTTAATATATAACAAGAATTGCTTAATAAGACTTGATTCATTAATATTAACCAGAAATTTTAAAAAGGATAAGAATACAACCTACATCTTTATATACTCCATACCAAATTGTGGCATTCCCTAAAATTATTTTCAGGGACAAACAGACTTTAAAACCTTTCAGAAAGTTGAGAGATGTGGTTAAAGTGACAAAGCAATAAATCAAGTTTCAGTTATTTATCACAGAAGATGGAACTAATAATCACTTGGAATCTTGAGTATTATATTCAGTTTCTCCAGCTGAAATCTGGCTGAGTCGCTTGCTAGATCCCCACAATTTTCGAGAAAGCTGACCTGAGCGCATCTGTTTAAAGTAATTCATAAAAATGAAGAATAGATGTTAAGAAAATAAAAGGATATATGAAATTAATATATAAGACACTGATTTTTTAGAATGAAGGATAAATAAGATTTTTGTTAGCATAATCAGCATGATTAATAATAAAGTCTTGTAATTGTCATTTAGGTGGAATGGTCTAATGCCAAATATAAATTTAAAAAGAAAATATTCCAATTATATCAAAATTACCACATTCTTTTAACCAAAATATGTATCACTTCATTAAAAAAAAGCTTCTTACACTATGAATCTAGCCAATGGAGATATACATGTTTGAGGATTTTCTTTTTGGTATTTGTACTATTAATGCTACTCATAAGGACAAAAATAAAGTAAACCATATTTGTTTGTTTCAGAGGGGCATGTATAGGGGATTGAACTCAGGAGCACTCGACCACTGAGCTACATCCCTAGCTCAATTTTTAATTTTATTTAGAGACAGAGTCTCACTGAGTTGCTTAGTGCCTTGCCATGCTGAGGTTGGCTTTGAATTCAAGATCCTCCTTCAGCCTCCAGAGCCACTAGGATTATAAGTAGGCACCACTGCACTTTAGCTAAAACCATGTTTTGATGAAAATATTTTAAAAATATTTGATATTAGAATTTAAAAAATAACATTTAACAATAGTATGATTAAAGGTAGTTTAGAAAGCAAGAATAGTAAAATGTCTTTGAAGGTAAGAATCACATTTTGTTCACCATTAATCATGCACCACCTACCACCTTCCTTAATGTACACCAAATATTAATTAAATCAGTGTGTAAAAGTATTTGAAAAGCACTTACATATCAACGAAGCAAAAATCCCATATGATTTGCTGTAATCACTTTTCTATGTACAATATTTTAATTTTTTTGTGTGATACTAGGAACTGAACCCAGGATATCACACATGCTAGACAAGCGCTCCACTGCTGAGCTATTATACCCAGCTCTTTTCATTTTATTTTAAGAGTAGGTCTCACAAAGTTGCCCAGGTAGGCATTGAGTTTGTGATTCTCTTGATTTAACCTTCCAGGTAGATGGGATTACAGGTGTGCATCACCTTGCACAACCTATAGTCTACTTTTTAGATTGGTGATTCCTCTACCACCTTTTTTTTAATAGTAAGTTTTCTCAGGTACATTTATTAGAGTGATAAAAGATAAGCTTCATACAAAGATACTAGTGGTTGGGCTGGGATTGTGAGGCTCAGCGGCAGAGCACATGCCTCACACATGTGAGGTACTGGGTTCGATCCTCAGCACCACATGAAAATGAATAAACAAAATAAATATTTTTTTAAAAAGCTACTAGTGGCTTTGGATGTTTGTTTTGCATTTTCGCTTCAGATATATTTTCTGAAACAGTATTTTCATTACTCTATTACTACTTTACCATCTGATTTATAAATACAAATTTCACACTGACAGAATAATAAAAATGATATATAATTTAAAATACATTAAGATTTTAATGTTTAAATAAAAATAAATCTAGAAACAGAAATGACTTTATAACTATTGATCTAGCTCATATTCTACAGTCATATTTATATAATAAATTATATTTTAATTATGAAAGATTCTAAATATTCAATTTATTATAATAGATCTATAATTCAGTCACTACATCTAAAGATATAAAATAGAAAATACTTTTATTGATGATCTATATAGCATTCAGATTCTATGTACTGTAGACTATATAAATCTTACTAATATCAAACTTATTTTGGTAATAGTAAAAAACATTAATTTAGTCCTACAAAATATATCTGCTTAGGTGTTTTTTCCAATCAATTTTTAAAATAAAATGTATGTATATAACAGTCATTTCACTAAAAAAAAATTTAGTAAGATCAGAAACTAACAAACTTTTACCTAAGTTGGGGAAAGCATGCAAATTTAAAAGGCACTTGGGTAATCCACACAAAGTGAAACACTCGAAGAGTAAAGTTTCAGCAGAATTTTTATATAATCATAACATTAGCAAAGCAGAGGTGGGTCTGATTTGGGAAATTCATTAATCAAAAAACTCACTGTTTAATGAAGATGTGCTCAAAATGGTTTAAATATAAGTGAAGAACTGAGATACTGAACTGCTCACATTGTTTGGGGGATTATCACATCTGAAACTAAATGTTGCCATCATTTTAAGAGCACTTTTAAGAGTATCCTGGACAAACAGCATAAGGTCTAAAGAAATTTTAAAACATTTATAAAGCAAAATATTCTTTTGCTCTAAAATAGATCATAACCACTGATAATGTAATATTAATTTCTTAAAATAATCCCTATAGATGCTATATAATTAGATTTCTCAGAAAAGACCAATAATGACACCCTCCCCCCAATTTGCTGAGGGCCACTGCCAAGTAGGAATGACGCATCAAAATTTCCTTGCCAGCGTACCCCATGTTAAATGGAAATTTGCTGTGACATTGCATGTGTCTTTGAGAAAGGTGACCCTGCTCAAGGACCAGGGTGGATCCAGGTTTAAGGTGTATCCTGCAGGTTTTAGGAAGTATCCCAGTTTAAGATAATTTGGGTTTAAGGCATTCCGGTTTAAGACAATCTGGGTTTTAGGGAAGTTCCAGGTTTAAGGTTATTGCTGCTGGGTACAGGGCGTTCCTGCTGCCTGAGTTCCCGTTGAGTTCTCGTGGAATTGAGAAAGTATTTTGGGATGTGAATGCGCAGCAGAACGGGGATTTCCCCAGAACATGTGTAGAGGCCGGTGTGAGTTCGGGAATAAAGAATTGCTGTTTGAATCTACAAGGTGTGTGGTGGCTCATGATTCTGTGCCCAGCCAAGACTGAGGCACCAATTTATAATTATTAACTCTGTAATAAATTTCTTGGAAAACCACAAAATTACTTTGAGTAAGTCACTAAGTTTTCCTAAAAACAATGATTTATGATATTTAAATATTTAGTAATTGATAAACCATTATCAAGGAAATTGATAGTTATTATAGGAAACTCACTGAAAGTAAACACATTAATATGGGGATATTCATAGTTCTAAACAAAAAAAATGATGATTTTACAAAAGGACATATAGTCATGTTGGGTATTTGTCAAAATTAAATTAAACAGTTTTACTGTTTGATTTGAAAAGGCTTTAATGAACTAAAAATTCATGTAGTGGTCCTCTATCTAGATTTGAAATAAAAAAGACTTAATTCCAGTAAAGTGGTAGACAAACACTGCCAAATGTGTATTTTTCAATTATATTACAATATAAACACCACTCTTGAATAACAACTTTATCCTCTGTTTTCATTTACTGCCCTTTGAAAAATCAAATTTGTTTTTGAACTTGTTTATCCATAATGGAGACTTCTGAGTCAGCTGGAATGAAGGAGAACCAAAGGAATCCCCAATAGTACGGGAAATGAAATTCATGACACTAGGTTTTACCTCGGCTGGCTTGCCAACACCCACTACAATCAATTTGCCATCTTCTAAACCTACAAGAATATGGCTGTATTCTTTGGTTACACAAACACAGTGGATAGGCAATCGCATGGCTAATGGAGTGACGCTGAGATTCAAACTAGAAGAGAAATAAAAAACGTAGACATTATTACATGCATATATAAAGGATTCACAGAATCTTATACCTAGAAGATAACTTAATGATCACCTAGTTCCACCTTGTCATTGTACTTAGATTCATGTTTTTCTTCAATCATCTATAATCTAACAAATATTAATAAAACATCTATGAACCTGATATACAAAAATTATTTTGCTTATTCTCTAGAGAACCTTATTCTTTTTCCTTAATTTCCAATCCATTCTATTACTACAAATCCTTTTTCTGATTTATTACTCATTTGATGGAAATATCCTATATGTTCTCTTACCAGCGGTTTGCAGGTGGGATCAGAGGAAAAGTAAGAGACAAAACAAATTAAACAAAAACCCAGGTAGGATTCTATGTGGATATTAACTACATTCTTGTCTTTAGTGTCCTTCCTAAAACAGGTGGAAATAAAGCTCTTGAACCCATCATTATTCTCTGAGCCTCAGATTATCAGTGGGCATTTGTTCTACCCGTCTTAACCTTATTGCTGAAATATAGCATTCTGTGTACATACTGTGCTCACTGCCGTCCTATGCCTTTGTGCTTTCTTTTCTTATATCTCACCTACCCTCACCTCCAGAAGATGGCCCTCCATCTCCAACTCAGTTCCTACTAATCCTTCATGGAGACTTCTGACTACTGAGATCCACAGCAATCTTTACTGTCTTTAAAACTCCTCCTACACATATAACTACCACAATATAATTTAGTTTTTAAATTATTCTTATAATTTCACAAATATTTATATTTCTCTAACTGGTCTTAAACCCTTAAGGTCAGTTATTACGAATAAATATAACAGTACTGGGCACATAAGCCTCTTTCATTAAATGTTTTTTACCTTGTATACTAATAAGTGGAAGTTATGTAAGAATGCCAAAAAAAAGCTCCAAAAGTGCACATGAGTGTATGTGCTTTTGAGGTCCATAAAATTGATCAATTTGCTTTGTCTGATAGTCCATTATGATAAATGCCTGTGTTTGCTTAATACAAAATGATGAATTCTAGGATATACAGACCATATTCTAGAAAAAAAATGCTAAAAGATTCTGTTGATTTTTCTAATTGTAGATTCTGTTAATAGCACTCTAAAACTGCGGCTATAAAAATTCTTGGAAAGATATAATTGGAATGGATTTTATTTACTTTTTATTATGGTGAGGCAAACTAAAAGTGGTTTTAAAGTTAATCTATTTGTGCATGGGGATTCTTCTGTTGATATACCTTTACTTTATTCATTTACTTATAAGTGGTGCTGACAATTGAACCCAGTGCCTCACACATGCTAGGCAAGCACTACACCACTGAGCCACAACCCCAGCCCCTCTTCTGTTATTTAATGCAGTGAAGGAGAGGGATGTTTGAGCAGTGAATGTGTGCTAAAATTTAGTATTCTTCAGTTACCCTGCTACTCTGGAAAATCTTTCTTATAAATTACTTCCTGGTCCAGAGTATTCTATCTTATTACATCCACATCAGATTCACTTCTATCCCTCTCTCCCCAAATCCCCTATCTTTGTGTTTTCCTTATTCTTACTAATCCAGGAATCCTTTATCGTCCTCAATTTGTTCCATAGCTAGGAAATTTATAAAAATTTACATTTATTATTAATAAATGTTAAACCAAAAGATTAGGAATTTTAGATTCCTGGTTTCCATTTATGTTGGCAGTACCATTACCTTTTATTTATTTAAAATATTTTTTAGTTATTGATGGACCTTATTATTTTTATTCATTTATTTATATTCAGTGCTGAGAACTGAACCCAGTGCCTCACAGACATGAGGCAATAGTTTATCACTGAGCCAAAACCCCAGGCCCATTACCTTTTATTAAGTGACAGTTCAATAATTTTTATTACTTACCTGTGAAGATCTCTTATAGACAGGAATCCCTGTAAGCTGCCTGTGATGATGTGTTCTCCAATTATACATATATCTGATATTTGTTCCTTTAGGACTTCAGATCCTAGATACTTGCCATTTATAGAAAACAAGTGTAATGCATTCTTATCCTACAAAGAATTGATGAGGAAAATTTAACAGTCTTGAATAAAAGTTCAGTTTTTATATTGTCTGCTAAAACTATAACAAAATGATTACAATTTGGTTGTATTTAAAGAGAAAGTGTATAGACAATCTTAGAGTGATTTCAAATCAAATTGCCAAGTAAATAAACATTAAACAAGAAATCTGATCCCTAAAAAAGAATTAAAATCTCTTTCCAGTCCAAAAATACTCAATATTCATAAAACAAAAAGATTTCCTTAATATTTAAAAAGCTTTATCACTGAAGAGAAATAAACAAATAAAATTCAGGGTTTATTTATTTATACCCTGCATTGTGTGAAAATAATTTCAGTTGACTATCATTTCATGTAAAATTATGAACTCCCACATAATCAGAATTTATTTTTAGAAATCATGTATTATACAAACCAATAGAAATTCCTAAAATAAAATACAAATGTAAGGCCAAGATTATAGTGGAGGTCTGTCTAACAGTAAGGAATAAAAAACTCAATGATGAAAGGAAAAACAGTCTCTTTAAAATACGGAATTCATTCCTTCCTCCAACTGCCTCATAAATGTTGGGAGGAAAAGACATACTATCTGTAGTCTACATCTACTACATGAAAGTGTTACATACCTTGAGGATGGTTGGTTCTTCACTGCTAGAGTAGATGACAATATGTCCTTCCCAAGATATAGCCAAGTTGGGAATAGTCAGGAATAGAGAACTCTCACATGGTGGTCGTAAAGTCCTCATGTACTGACCTTTCTGAATGGTATGTATAATCACAGTGCCATCCTACAAATAAGAAATATTACAAAAGGAAAAACAGAAGGGAAATCAACAATCACAAAAAAAGAAAGTGGACTGGGGTTGTGGATGGGTGGTAGAGCGCTTGTCCAGCATGCATGAGGCACTGGGTTTGATTCTCAGCGCTGCATATAAATAAATAAAATAAAATCTATTGCCAACTAAAAAAATAGATAAATAAATAAAATTGTTTCTAAAAAACAAGATAGTAAAGTGGTTGGAAAACAAACATGGAAAGGGAACTAGAAAATGATCATTCTACCAAGCACACATGTATCTTAGGAAAATTCCAATTTTGGATTTCAAGTAGTATTTTATCTCATAGAATACCCTCTTCCATTAATTAGTAAGACAAATAAAATCCCCAATAGAAGGGCTGGGGTTGTGGCTCAGTGGTAGAGTGCTTGCCTGGCATGTGTGAGGCACTGGGTTTGATCCTCAGCATCATATAAAAATAAAATAAAGATATTGTGTCCATCTACAACCAAATGGACACAATACCTTTATTTTATTTATAATACACACCCACACCCATATATATATATATTTAACATTTGTAGAAAAAGTAATTAGGATTTCTTTCAAGTGAACTCTTACCCTTGATCCTGACACTGCCATGTCTAGTTCAGTGCTGATGCCAACACTCAATACCTCATCAGTGTGTCCATAAAGAATGTGAAAAGGTTTAGATGCTAAGGCCACAGGCGCGCCTCCCTAATATTAAAACAGAAAAGCAAAGATGAAAAGAGTTTTCTTATTACGTTTTTTAATAAAAAAGTTTATTATGCATTTAAACTTTCTAATAATAAAATAATAATGTAAGTTATCATAACCACTGAGTCAAATCATTGTAGTACTCATTATGTTTCTACTTGAATTTCTAAATTATTCTCAATGTTAAAGTCAAAAACTTACTCTGAATGGTTTCAATGTTGACCATCTTGGATTAATTTTTCCAGGTATATTACTTGCCTTTTTAATCTACAGAATTATTTTTCATTAACTCCAAATAAACTTTTTGTGTTATATCTCTTCTCTTTCTCATTTACTGAAGGTCTCTACATCAGGGACTTCAATTATCTTTATGCTGACTTATTAAAGATATCCAGAGATACCATCCTTTCTCTAACTGCTATAATCATTTTATTTTTGTATTTGTACTCACTTTGATTACCTTAAATTTTTCTTTCATGCCATTGATTTGGTTTGAAAAATACATCAAATCTGTTTCTTCCTGTTTCTGCTTTGTGTTTGTTTACTTACGTAATAGCATTGGTTTTATTCTCAGTTTGATTCTTCTGTAACCTTAATTCTTCTGTAACCTTCTATTTCAATGAACTGTTATTATGTTTTACTAATATAATTTTATTGCAAGGAATCCTCTGTCTCTAAGCTGTTTTCTTCCAGAAGAAAAAATATTCCTTCTTCATGTCTTCACCATACTTTACTTGTATATTACTTTTTATACTATGGAACATTTAAATAGTTGAGACAAGTTACTTATTTTTTTTGGCCGGGTAGCAGCGGGTACCAGGGATTGAACTCAGGGACATTCGGCCACTGAGCCACATCCCCAGCCCTATTTTGTATTTTAGAGACAAGGTCTCACTGAATTGCTTAGCACCTCACCATTGCTGAGGCTGGCTTTGAACTCACAATCCTCTTGTCTCAGCCTCCTGAGCCGCTAGGATTATAGGCGTGTGCCACTGCACCCAGCTAGTTTTATTGTGATTATTCTAGGCAATTCTATTCACACCCTCTATTTAATTCTGCATAATGTGCACTAACTTCTCTGGATACTCTATTACCTCAGACACATTGTCTTCTTAACCTTTGAGTGTTTATCTATGTGTATAGGGTATTTTAATTGTTACAAATCAAGTAGTTACCAAAAACCAGATACTCCCCAAATTCATTTAAAAAAGGTTCTATATCCCAATAAAGACAGAACAAAAACTGACAAACATAACAAAGACAGAATAAAAACTGATACATTTCGCTTAAGAGTAGATAAAGAATTAAAGTACTAGCAAATAAAATATGATAGTAAAATGATAGCAATATACCACAAATTACATAGGTTTATTACAGGAATTCAAGAATGGTTTAAACCTATTAGAGAAAGGTAGAAAACCAAGAAAACTTGAGAGAGAGAGAGAGAGAGAGAGAGAGAGAGAGAGAGAGAGAGAGAGAGAAACTTCCTGAATACTATTGAGAATATAAAAGGTTCATGAAAATTATAAATCTATAATTTCCAGAGATTCCAATAGAAAGGGCAGTAAAAGTATTATGCTATCTAGACAATAATAATAATCACTATTTTCCTAGGAAAGGTTAACAAGGAGAAACTTTCGGAAAGTATAGGGGATTAGGCAATAACTGAAAAAATTTAAACCTAGAAAAAAAAAACACAATGATCGGTACAGGACAAAAATCCAGGTAAAAGAATGCAAAGGAGTTCAAAAAGTCATCTACTGCAAGAGAAAAGTTCATTATCCTATTAGAACATCTTGTTAGTTTTCTCAAAGTGAATCTCTAATCTAATCGAAGAATATTTAAATGTGTGACTACCTGTTGTATTATTTGCCATATCATACAAGTGGTATCTCTGGAACCAGAAATCAAATGTATTCCACAGTAATCTGTAGCTAAGCAAGTCACAATATCTGTAAGAAAAGGTATATAACAAAATGAAATATTGGTTTTGCTGAAAGA
This sequence comes from Urocitellus parryii, assembly GCF_045843805.1. NCBI lineage: Eukaryota > Metazoa > Chordata > Mammalia > Rodentia > Sciuridae > Urocitellus > Urocitellus parryii. The sequence continues at coordinate 252,167,565 of NC_135531.1, read as the reverse complement.
GAACTTTAAGAGCAATTTTAGTTAATGCTCAAACTATTGCTAAAGCTGTTATTCTATAACAGGGAGGAATGTAGAAATGGCATTAAAAACTACTGGCAACATGTTACGCATGAAAGAAGCAATATCAAAAATCACGGAGAGCTTTCTTTGACATTATCCTTTTTTAGTTCTTTTTGTTAGTGTGAGGTATAGATGTTGGGTATGTGCAAAGTCTATTAGAATCAGATATCTTGAAATGAACCCCAGTTAATTTTTGTTATACTTTTCTCCCCTCTCATCTCAATCATTTTCTCCTTCAATTGGGCATTAAAATCCTACAGAATATGTGTCCTTAAAAACAAAACATAAAAAACAGGACATATTATCATGCTGTAAATTCACAAATATATTAAAAAAATTCCTGAACCATAAACAGTTGAGCTATCTATGTGATATGGGAGGAATCACTAGTACAAAATTAGCAGCAGATTCCATTTTCGCTCCCTAATAGCTTTATTAAACATAAATAAATAAATAAATCTGCTCAGTGTTTTCATTATTATATCAAAGACACATCAGGTTAAACTATATTCAACAATTTTATCTATTTCATGCTTTATTGTTAATACAGTAATAGGGAAGTTGATATTTTATTTAATGATGACATATTTTGTTATAAATTTGTCTTAAAATCCTTATTTCTATCAGCCAATTAAACTTATTCTAACATCTTTTATACCTGATGAAGGTGTATTTAATTTGTATGATGCTTTAGTATTCCTCTAATACATCAGAATTTAATATAAAAAGCATATAATATTTATAATATTTCACTATCAAAAAGTTCACTCAGCCTCAAAGGTAAAAATTAGGGGATAGGGATACAGTTCAGTGGCAGAATGCATGCCTACCATCATAAGGCCTTGGGTTCAATCCTTCACACACCACCAAAAAGGTAAAATTTGGCAGGCATGGTGATGCACACCTGTAATCCCAGCAGCTCAGGAGACTGAGGCAGGAGGATCTTGGGTTCAAAGCCAGCCTCAGCAAAAGCAAGGCACTAAGCAACTCAGAAAGACCCTGTCTCTAAATAAAACACAAAAATAGGGCAAGGGATGTGGCTCAATGGTTGAGTGCCCCTTAGTTCAATTGCAAGTACCCTCTGCCCCAAAAAAGGTAAAAATTTAATGCTTTTTATAGGGAACATGTACTACTTTCAAATAGTTCAAAAAGTTAAAAAATTTTTTTTTTAAAAAGTTAATGCTTACCCATATGTCTGATGTTGTGGGAGATAACTTTGCCTTTTGCAAGTGACATCACTTGAATGCTGTTATCCCAGTGTCCAGCACTGAAGAGCAACTTTGCATCATGTGATACTACAAATAGCTTAGAAGTGATCTCCAGCCCGGGAGCAAAAGGACCATTCATACTACGCTGAGTTCTGTAAACACAATTAAACATTACACTTTTTCTTGAAAGATTACTTTTTTGGTATCAACTATTTAAAATCTGGGCTTTTAAGGCCAACTTAATAAAATTGACAATTCTATTAATGGCAGCCCCAAAGTATAAAGACAAGATAGGATATGCCAGGACAAAGAAAATCAGTAATAAATTAAAACCAGGGATCTCCTTCACAAGGTGATATATTTGAGGTAAATGCATAGCTAACAATGCTCATGATGACCTGCTCTTCCATTGCAAGCAAAACAAGCTTATGGGTTTTATCTGCTTCTAAGTAAAATATCTGTGAGTGTAGCAAATTTTTTAGAGTTTGCAGAAAGACACAATTGATTGCAGTGTGTACATAAAAAATGAGGAGCTAATTCTAGTTCAGTTCTACAACTATTATTCCACATTAATTTGCTAAGAATAATCTTTGTACAAAAGACAACATTACTATGTTCTATGTGGAGTAAGAAGGAAAAAAGATATTATCCCCTAATCTCATGGAATTTTATTCTAGTTGAGGAAGACAAGAGAGATACAATAATAACAAGCACGTCATTTTAAATAGTTTTCATATATGATACAATTGATCCCCAAAACACTGAATATGATTTAGTTAGAAAAAAATACAATTAATATATAGCTGAGACAACCCAGAGTAAGAGAAACATCACATTGAATTAGAATATAACTTTTGGAAATTTAAAAAAATAACTAAGTTAATTCTTACTACTTAAACACATGGAATTTATTCAGAAGTTATAAAGTAGAATATAATTAAAATTAAGTACACTATTTGTAATGTAATTTTTGCTTTCATAGCTGCAGTTATAGAAATTCAATCTTGTCTTGGTTTATAAACCAAGTCGGGATCCTTTCAAGTCAGAATAAGGAAGGGAATTTGGGCTGGGGCTGGGGCTCATAGGTAGAGCGATCGTCTAGCATGTGTGAGGCCCTGAGTTCAATCCTCAGCACCACATAAAGTAAAATAAAGACATTGTGTCAACCTATAACTAAAAAATAAAAGAAAAGAAAAAGGAAGGGAATAGGAGTGGTGTAAAAAAGAAGACAAAAGAGGCTGAGGCTATAGTTCAGCGGCAAAGTGCTCACCTAGCACGTGTAAGGCCCTGGGTTCAATCCTCAGCACCACATAAAAACAAATAAATAAAGATATTGTGTATAACTACAACTAAAAAATAAATATTAACTTAAAAAGAAGACAAAATCTGGGTCTCAAGACAGTACTTTCAAAATGAACAGAAGTATAACAAACTCTATTGAAATGTATAATTATAACAAACCAATATTTTTTAAAGATTAAAAAAAAAAGAGCAGAATCAATTTTTTCCCAGCAATAAGGTACTGACTTTAGCTGTTCTGCCTTAAATGTTCATTTACTTACTTTGGATTTGTCACAGTTTGATCCTTGATGAATGTAAAGTAATTAGAAATGCTTCTATCATAAGGCAGCCATCCATGAGTTCCAATAACATAATTCATGCTTACTGTTATCTAAAAAAATAAATGAAGATTCAAATAAAAGATTAAAGAAAGCATTGAAGAACAATCAGATGGCCACTTATCATTTGGGGAATACTGTGGTACTGTGTATTTAACATATGAAACTCATTAAGTCTTCAAATAGTTAAAGTGGACAAAGCTCTATCTTACTGTAAGAAAAGTTGTCAAAATATATATATATTTTTCTTTTTTTTTTAACGTGTGGTGCTGGGGATTGAACGTAGGGACTTGTACATGCAAAGCAAGCACTCTATCAACTGAGCTATATCCCCAGGCCCTTATTTTCTTCCTCATAATTTCTCAAAGTTTATTAGCAACTACTGGCAGTCAGAAAATTCAAGATTAAGTCTCATCATAAAAATGATACACACATCATTTAGAACATAAATCAGAAGAATTTATCTACTTCAGCACTATTTATTTTGTGGTACTAGGGACTGAGAACTAGAACTTATAATGAACTGTTAGGACTCCCTGAATTGATACAGTGAATACTTCCTTTTGAAAATGCAAAGCTTTTTACCCCCTTGATTAGAAAAGTAACAAACTACCCCTATCTCTCAATTCACGTAACTTTAAAAAAAAAAAAAAGGGTACTAAAATTGAAAATCACAAGAATTCATCTTACTAGAAGTCTTTTCTAAGCAAACAATATGCATAATTATAAAAATAGGTCTAATTCTAAGTGATAAAATTAGAATAAAGCAGACCAAGGTTTTGTACATGTGCCAAAGTCCCAGATCTCTTACTTGCTAGATCTGTGACTTTGGGCAAGTTACTTCTCTGAGTTTTAATTTCTTATCTGTAGAAGGGAAGTAACAGTAGTGCCTATCACATAGGATTAGGTGAATTAAATGAAAAATTCATGTAAAACATTGACCAAAGTGCCCTGAATATATATGTTAACATATTCTGCATTATTTCTCATTATTATTATTATAGCTTTATAATAAATTTTAATATAAGATGCTATCCTCTTGTTTTCCCTGCATAAAATTTCCTGGTTCTTTTCACATATTTATTCTTTTATTTTTTTGATGCTGGAGATTGAACCCAGGGCCTTGTGCAAATGAGGGAAGCACTTTACCAACTGAGCTATATCTCCAGCCCTTTTTAAATTTTTTTTTGTATTTATAGATGAACAGAATGCCTTTATTTTATTATTTTTCTTCTTATGTGGTGCTAAGGATTGAAACCAGAGCCTCACACGTGCTAGGCAAGTTCTCTGCCACTGAGCAATAGCCCCAGCCTCACATATTTATTTTTCTAGAAATTTTCACATACTTATTTTTCCAGATTACAATTACAGTAACTACTTAAAAGCCACATAAACTGAAGACAGAATTCCATCAAATTAGTTTTATAAAAATGTTCTCTATTGTTATCATTATTGTTACTTTTGGTACTAGGGATTCAACTCAAAGCCTTGAGCATGCTAGGCAAATGCTCTATTACTGAGCTGTTACCTCTCAGCCCTTTTTAACTTTTGAGACAGAGTCTTGTTCATGGTAGCCTTCAACTTGGCAATCCTCCTGCCTCAGTGTTTGGTATAACTGGGATTACAAGCCAGCTCCCATTTCCAGCCCTCTATTATTCTTAAAAATGGCTTTTTTATATATATAACTTTATTTTAGTTGTTTATTTTTTTAAATTTGGTGTTGAGGATCAAACCCATTGCCTCACACATGTTGGACAAGCGTTCCTACCCCTGAGCCACAACCCCAGGCCAAAAATGGCTTTTAAAAAATGTTATTTCCTTTTTTTTTTTTTTTTTTTTTTTTGGTAAGTTAGAATAGATATAGGAACTGTAGTGTGACCAAGGTATAAGTCAACTTACCAGTAACTCAGGACTGCCTTGAGACATGAAAGAACGAGACTGATTTTTGGGGACAATGGCTTTTAATAGTGGAATACCATCACTAATTCCCTGTAAAATAAAAGAGGTTCAGTGGTTGGCTCTGTTCATATTTATTAGTCACAGATTACAAAAAAATTTGTTTCTTTAAAGAAGAATGAACCCTATGATATGGCACTTTACTCTATCAATCATATAATCATTGAATTTAAAATGTAGGAAAGGAATTTATACCAAGTTTGGATGGTATACTTTTCTCTTTCAAATTTTTTTAGTTGTTGACCTTTATTTATTTTATTTATTTACATGTGGTGCCGAGAATTGAACCCAGTGCCTCACACATGGCAGGCAAGTACGCTACTACTGAGCCCCATCCCCAGCCCTGGATGGCATACTTGAAACTTCTGAAACTATCACCTTCTTCTATTCCACTATTCTACTGTTAAACAGAGATGTAGATTTCAAGGAGCAGCAATCATTTAAACAACCAGTGATTTATGATCTTTTCTTTTCCCTTGCTATGAATATAAAGTAGAAAATATAGATCATGTAAAAATACATTTGTCAATAAGTCAAATGGGAAAACTGATTATAATTCATAGAAAAAGTCTTTTAGGTTTAACTTCCCCAAAACAGACCTCTTTTGTTAACTGAGGTATTTTTCCTGAAAGCCTCAATGTTACTATTTAATAATACCATTCTCAGAAAACATCTATTGTTATTTTATTACAATATGAAAGACAACAAGAATTTTAACTTTGTTCCCCAATAGGATAATAGTTCATAAATGATACCTAACATTAGGGTAACAACATTATTTGGTACCTACTATGTACCAAGTAAAAAGTACTGACCTACAGAGGGATCTCTCTTTTCACAGAAATGTAAAGAGAAACATCTCTTTTGATGATGAAAAAAGGCTAATAAGTTATTAGTACCCAAGGATATCTTTTGTGTTCTTGACTCTGCTCTAGATAACTGTTCTTGGGGAAAAGCTACCATGTGATATGGTGCACACAGAAAAGGATAAATATGTCACTGCCCATTTATATATAAGAATGTATTATTGGGCTGGGGATGTGGCTCAAGCAGTAGTGCACTCGCCTGGCATGCGTGCGGCCCAGGTTCGATCCTCAGCACCACATACAAACAAAGATGTTGTGTCCGCCGAAAACTAAAAAATAAATATTAAAAATTCTCTCTCTCTCTCTTTTAAAAAAAAGAATGTATTATCATATAAAAACCTGTCACAAACATGTCTCCTTATGTGCTTTTTCTCTTTGATGATGATTAGATAGAATGAAAATAGTCCTATCAGCATTATTATTATTTATTTTTTTGGTACTGAGGATTGAACTCAGGGGCACTTGGCCACTGAACCACATCCTCAACCCTATTTTGTATTTTATTTAGAGACAGGGCCTCACTGAGTTGCCTCGCCATTGCTGAAGCTGGCTTTGAACTCGAAACTCTCTGGTCTCAGTCTCCCAAGTCACTGGGATTACAGGTGTGCACCACCACGCCCAGCCTACCAGCATTATATAACAAATATAATAACGTATATCCATCAGATTATGGTTCAAATAGAGTTTTACAGATTGCTTTACAGGCAGTAAAAAAAACACAACAGGCCTGAGAATGCTATCCTTAGAAAGGCGTATTTGCAAGGCTGACCCTTGGCTGCCTTCTGGGACTTGACAGGCAAACAGTTCCTTACACTGTCATAAAACTTTTCCTTCAGTGATAAGGGTGGTTCTTTATACCTACACTGTGCTTAGCAGGGTTTATGCTAAACACCTGCTTTTCTTCTGGAACTTGGAATTTTAGTATGTGCTAGGTATGTAATTAGCCTCCAGTAATAGTCTTGGACACCGAGTCTCCAGTGAGCTGCCCTAATACGTAAGAAGATGTTTTCACATTTCATTACTGGAATAATTAAGCATGTCCTGTGTGACTCCACTGGGAGATGACTCTTGGATGCTTGTGTGGGATTTCCCCCTGGATTCCCCCCATTTGTATTTTGTCTTTGCTTATGTTGCTTTGTATCCTTTCACTGAAATAAATCTTAGCACAACTGATACATGTTGACTCCTGTGAGTTCTTGCAAATCCCAATCTGGAGGACAACCAACACATCCTAGGAACTAGTCATCACTTCTCAGCACCATTTCTATATTGTTCTGAGTTCTAGGGAACTAACTTAAGATACTTTTGGAAAACTACCAGCACTGAAAAGTTGGAATAACTGTCTACGTGAATCTAGGTAAAGAGTGAAAGATTATTTTCCAAGTACTCTCACAAAGATGTGAAAGCAAATCTATATTAAAATATAATGGTGCTTACTACAACATAGTTCATTTGGGTAAAACTCATCAAGCTATAAACTATTATAAATCTCATTTTACATTAAATTATCAAAAACCTCTTTACATTTTCTCATGGTAATGAACCTAAGAAACATTCTACAGTGATGCTATATATGCAGGATTTTACAAACTACAGCCTGTAGGACAAATCTAGTCCACCACCTGTTATGTGGGCGGTGAGTGAGCTAAGAAAGCTTTTTACGTTTTTAGATGGTTACATTTTGAGTGGGTTATATATGTACCTACACAATATGTACCCTTTATATATGCACCCTTTATTTTACCTCATGGCTTAGAAAGCCCAATATACTATCTGATCCTTAAAAAAAAAGTTTGCCAACCTCTGCTGTAGTCTGAGATTGCTTGTTCTATGTATATCTCCAAACTATTTTTATTAACTTAGTAACTTTTTTTTAAAGTTGTACATGGGCACATACCTTTATTTTATTTATTTATGTGGTGCTAAGGATGGAACCCAGTGTTTCATGCATGTTAAAAAGTGCTCTACCACTGGAACCACAACCCTAGCCCTAACTTAGTAAATTTTAATCTTCATTTTTCTTTTCTTTTTTCTTTTTTTTTTAGTTGTAGATGTACACAATATCTGTATTTTTATTTGTTTATTTTTATGTTGTACTGGGGATCGAACCCAGGGTCTCACACATGCAAGGCAAGCACTCTAGCACTGAGCTACAACCCCAACCCTTCATTTTTCTTTTTGCCAAGAGCTAATATTATCTGTCATAAACAAATTCATAAGTATGAATGTATTTCATTATTACTTTCTAGACTATCATAAATATTTCAAATGTATAAACATTTGAATTTTTAAATTTAAATTTTAAGGTACTTTTTTCTAAAATTTTTTTTTAGTTGCTGATAAACTGTTATTTTATTTATTCATTCATATATGGTTCTGAGAATCAAACCCAGTGCCTCACATGTCCTAGGCAAGGGCTCTACCACTAAGTCACAACCCCAGCGCTTGAAGGTACTCTTTCAATTAAAGCATTAACTATTGCTGTTTTGCTTGCCTATTCCTTCTTTTTCTTTTTTTATTATTATTTTTTTAGTTGTCAATGGATTTTTATTTATTTATATACAGTGCTGAGAATGAAACCCTGTGCCTTACTCATGATAGGCAAGTGCTCTACCACTGAGCCATGATCCCAGCCTGTTGCCTATTCTTTCTTATACTATCAATAACAATTTATATTGGGCCACATTTTATTGATAAGCAGACACTATATTAATAGCTATTAATATATAAGCTCTCTACACGTCATCTCGATTGTCACAAAAGTTTGTTTCTGTTTGTTTTTGGTACTGGGGATTGAACCCAGGGGCACCTTACCACTAAGCTATATCTCCAGTCCTTTTTATTTTTTATTTTGAGACAGGGTCTTGCTAAATTGCTGAGGATGACCTTGAACCTGTGACCCTCCTGTCTCAGTCTCCCAAGTTGTTGGAATTACAGGTGTGCACCACTGTGTCTGGCCCACAATAAAGTATTTTAAACACAATTATTTGTCCTTCCTTGTCAGGAAAATGTGAAGTAGAAGAAAGAAAGTCAAAAGAAATAGTTGAGACAAGCATTCAGCACAAACAAAAGCTTTCAATAAAAACGTTTTAAAAATCCAGGAATAGATTATTACAGTAGTAATATTTAATATTAAATATTATAATATTCTGCTCCATTAAAGAATGAAATAAACTTTAAGGTATACAAAATTCACAGAGAAAATTGTTTGATATTACCAAGCTTGTATATTACCTCTATAAAAAATGACTTGAGTTCAGGGAGGTGTTGAAATAGGTTTAGGGTTGAAGCATCTGTTTTGGTCTGCTTCTGTATTGCTTCCTCTGCTGATAATCTAGGAGGGTGTGGCTCCTTCAAAATAATTTTAAGGAAAAATTCCATAATTACATTAAAACATCTCTCACTGTATTCCTTCACACACACTGGGCTCTATTAGTTGTAGTTGGACACAATACCTCCATTTTATTTATTTATATGTGGTGCTGAGGATTGAACCCAGGGCCTCACAAATGCTAGGTGAGCACTTTACCACTGAGCCACAACCGATCATCCTTAATGACATCTTTATTGAATCTCTAGGTCAGAATTATTTTCTTTTATTGTTGTCCTTGAAAATTATTTTATTTAGTACTCATTTATTTTTATTTTGAATTACATATACTTATTTATGGTCTGTCTTCTCTACCTATACTATGGGTATCTTAGAATCAGACATAAGTTGTATTCAATTTTGGATTTTTCAATACCTACAACAAAATCTTAAACATAACAAATGCTTAATAAACGTTTGGCAAAATCAAATGTACTATTTAAGATCTATAATGGGATGAATTTTTAGTTCCTGAAATAATATCAAAATGTAAACACATATGTAAATCAATGGAAGTGTAACTGATGTGATACAGCAATCTGTATACAGGGTAAAAATGGGAGTTCATAACCCACTTGAATCAAACTGTGAAATATGATATATTAAGAACTGTGTAATGTTTTGAACTACCAACAATAAAAATAAAAAAATTTAAAAAAGAGGCATGTCAAAGAATTTAGAAATAAAATGTACTAATATCAAGAAAAAAAATAAAATAAAATTATTATAGGCTTTACAGTTTGGCATTCAGGGAAAATTGTGCTAGTTTTGTACGTACAGTAGATAAATAAATGTTGTTTTTTCTCTTGGCAACTGTACTTCCACCCCACTTGCACATAAATAAAGTCTTGGAGTCTGGACTCTATATGGTAAAACAAAATAATGTTGTATAGCAAGACAGGACCACTATTATTGTTTGGGATCCATAAATCTGTATGGTTTGGCTTGTAAGATACATGAGACTGCCTATTTTAGTAGATCCACAGTTTTGCACTATGAAACCATGGACAGACTATAAAATTAGGAGCCAGAACCCCCACAATCATTTTAAGTACCTAGTGGGAATTCAGTATATGAGGGCAGATTGATTTATGGTTTATTTTTGACCCCTTACTAATTTAGTCTGATTTGTGTATATCAATTCACCTCTCTGTACTAACTTAGCACATCTTCTGAAATTAATAAGATTTTATTAAATTAGGACATAATCAAATAAAATTTTGTTGCTGGAGTACAAAAAAAAATGTAAACACTATCAAAATCAAATTATAAACATTGCTGCATAATTACCAAATAAATTATTTTTCCATTATTATTATTCTCTTAACTTCCATGTCAGATATACAGGACAGTATCACATATTAATAAGCAGAAAACAACAAAATAAAGGCACATTTAAATGAAGAACAGAATTTTAACTAAATGGGATTCTTTCATCTCTATCTCAAAATATTAGATTAAAGTTAGTAGGTGGGATAGCTACAAGTATTAAAATATGTAGCTCTTTTTTAAAAAATTATTTATTTATTTTAATTTGTTCTATATGATGGCAGAAAGCAATTCAATTCATATTACACATATAGAGCACAATTTTTCAGTCTCTGGTTGTACACAAAGTAGAGTCACACAATATGTAGCTCTTAATAATATTATTTAGTTTTCTAAAACCACAGACTGATGCCCTAACCAAGGCTCAATTCTTTTTTTTTTTTTTTGGTTTTAGTGCTGGGGATTGAGCCTGGGGCCTTGCTTGCACATGCTAAACAACACACTCTTCCACTGAGCTACACCCCCCCCCCTTTTATTCTGAGAAAGGGTTTCAGTATATTGTCCAGACTGGCCTTGAACTTGAGATCCTCCAGCCTCACCCTCCAGAGTAGCTAGGATTACAGATGCACATGCAGTACTCTTATAAAATAAAAAGTAAAGGTGGTGCAAAAATATTATAAGATCCATTTCAGAGTCCTAAGAATAGTTCTGTTTTATTCCTTTACTTTTTGCCTTCTGACTGTACCAGAAGGTAAGGGATGAAACACTGACTTCATATGATTATTCTGTAAAAACCAATGTTGGAGGCCCAACTGTCATTAAAGAACAGTAACAAATATCAAGTTAGTCTGAAAATTGAGTTGACAGAAGTAAAACTATAGACTTGAGCTTTAGATGCCCTGTTGCTATATTAGCTGTGGAGATTTCAATTCAACAAATATTTACTTTATACATATTATATGCACAAAATATATAAAGATTATTAAGAGAAGGCTGCTGACTTTAACATATTTATAATTTAGTGAGGAATAGAGATAAATCGCTAAGGCAGAGAGTGTCATAATTAACTTTTAAGAAAGGCCTATAAAAACATCAAAAAGAGATATAGTTTAACAAGGGGCTTATAGCTACTAATTGAGAGAAAACATGGCATGGTACAAAGACTTTGGAGTTAGTCATGCATAAAAATCTTACCCTAGTCACTTTTTAGTTGTGTAAATGTAGAAGAAGTATTTAATAAGTATTTTTATAAAGTATTTAAAAGTATTCAATAAGTAAGGTATTGTGGTTAGGTATTACTTTCTGTTAGGCTTGGCTTTATCATCTAAAAATATGAGGATAATTGGATAGTCACTGTGAGGGTTTAGGAAAGTATCTAACACAGTGATTGAATAAGAAAGCATCTACTTAATAATATGAAGTGATTGGCTTTCTGGGTAAATATATATATAAAAAAAATAAATCCTTCTTGTCACTTATAAGCACTTGGCTATTGAAATGGATTTTCATCCATTTGCCTCACCCCCGGTGCCAGGAATAGAACCCAAGTAATATGGTCAGCAAGTGTTCTCCTAAGTAGATTTTGTGTGTGTGTGTGTGTGTTGTGGGAAGTGGGGATGACAAGATTTCATTACATTGTCCTGGCTAGTCTTGAACTCAAGATTCTCCCACCTCAGCCTCCAAAGTAGCTGGGACTATAGGCATTCATCATAATACCTGTCTTCATAAATGAATTTTAAATGCAATATTTTATTATTTCAAAATAGGAATAATCAATTAAATGTAATGTTATTTTTTCAAATTCTGGACAATAACTCTGACATAAGGTTTTAAATTATTAAAATTCTTAAAAATAATGGTAATACTATTCCTTAGCAATTCATTTCTAGATATCTTTAGTTGACAATAGCTTATATAATTTACCTTTAACAGTTGGCAAGGTGTTTGCCCAAAGTTGTTAATCATTCCTTCTAAGGCTTTTCTTTCTTTCTCGTCTGTTAAGGCGTCCAGATCCACAGCTCCTAAAACCAGAAGTATACTTACAAGCTCACTATAGTGTGAAAACAAAACAGCATGCCACATCACAAACATCAGAAACGAATTAGCATATGTGTGCGTGAGTGTAATTTTTTAAAAAAATTTTTACACTACTGGGGACTGTCCCTGGGTGATCAAACACAGAGACATTGTACAACTGAGCTAATCCCTACCCCTTTGTATTTTTTATTTTGAGACAAGGTTTCACTAAGTTTGTCCAGGCTGGCCTTGAATTTATGATACTCCTGCCTCAGCCTCCCAAGTGGCTGGGAATACAATGTGCACCACTATGTCAGGTGATTTTTCAGTCGAAATCAGAAAACATTATTGTTATTATTTTTTGTTCTAGTTATACATGTTAGTAGAATGCAGAAAACATTCTTGATCCTGAGCTTAATAATGTCATTTGAAGAGTTTGTTATTGATAATTCTAAAGCTTTCTTTCAAAGTTTACTAGCAATTTAATATGTAATATTTAATATAGAACTAACTAGGACATATATGTCAGATATCAAAAACTCTTTAGACAGCTAGGCATGGCAGTGCACAACTGTAATTCCAGCAACTCAGGAGGTAGAACTGCCAGCCTCAAGCATCTAGTGAGTCTCAAAGTAAAGAATAAAAAGGAGTGGGGATGTAGCTCAGTGGTAAGGCACCCCTAAGTTCAATTAACAGTACCTAATTGAACCAAACCCAAAACTCTCTTTTAACACCAATAATGACATTTATAATTAGATTTGCCTATATATATACTTAGTTACTATCCCCCTACCCCAAAAGGCAGCATCTTCATTTTTCAATCAAAAAGCTGTTTTGCTAAGGAGGTCTTTCCTATATTAAGCAGGTTCAAAATGCTACAGGTGACTATATATTGAACAATAATTTCTATCACAATAATGCAGCAGAAAAAAGTATATCAGTTTATACCTTCATAACTACAGTAATAAAAAACATTGAGTGCCTCCACTGCAGCTGGTCCCCTCTGTTTATAACCAAAAATCAGATCTATCCATTCATGAAGATGAGCTGAAACATACTCCGATTCCTAGAAAAAGAACAAGTTTAATAATTAAGATATCTTCCAACTATAATATAATTTGTATTCTTTAAAAGAGCAAATGAAGGGCTGGGGTTATAGCTCAGTGGTAGAGTGCTTGCCTAGTAAGCATGAGGCACTTGGTTCGATCCTCAGCACCACATAAAAATAAATAAAGGTACTATTTTCATCTACAACTAAAGAAATATATATATATATTTTTTGTGGTGCTGAGGATTGAACCCAGGACCTTATGCATGCTAGACAAGCACTCTACCAACTGAGCTATACCCCCATCCCTAAAGAAATTTTTTTTTTAAAGAGCAAATGAAACATTTTACTCATAAATCTTTTCATCTGTACATAAAATTCTCTCAAAATAATGTTAAACATTTATTCAGTATCTACTATGTATATTGACTATTCATATGTACTATAAAGTAGATGATCATTTTTTTATCTTGATATATGTATATTCTAACTACTAGGGGAAGAAAATAACATAAATAAGCCCAAATATCTAAAGGAATTAATGAGAGCTATGAAATGCATCTTTGTGTTAAAGTTTCCATTGAAATAGTTTTTAGAACTTTTGAATTCAAGAATAAAGAAAAAAATCAATTCAAGGAAACAACAAAACCACCTTGGGGTTGAAAAAGTGGCTGCAAATCACTTCCCACCTGAATCCACACACCAAGAGGTAAACCAAGTTGGGTAGCAGACAGAGACTTTATGGAGATTATTAGTGATGAGACAGTGAGGACACTGTTACTAGAGACAGGAGAAAAGGGGATTTCTGTATTAGATACATCAGATATAGAAACGGATCTGTCTGTGGGTATTTTCCAGATTTGAAAATAAAACAATTTCATCCTGAGAACTCAAGAGAGCAAATATTCTCAAAATGAGAAATGGTCTGAGACAATGATCAAATCAGATCATTACCATTAAACTATAGCATTGGGTAAAAGTTTTCAGGGATTTGACTGTAAAACAATCTTAAGACCTCAGAAAGATTCAAGGTTGTATCTCTTAGACCATTCAACTAGAAATTTTAAGAGTCTAAGAATCTTAACAGATTTTTCTGTAGTTGTTGCCCATTTGGCCCAAAGTAGAAAAGGGACCATTCTGTAAAGTAATGCAGAATAGCTTTTGTCCAATAGAGTTAAGAAACTCATAAAGTTTTAAAGGGATTATACTAGTTAACACTAAAAGAGAGAAAATTTGTTCAAAAAAGAAGAGATTGAAAAAAGAAAAAAAAAAAAGAGAGACCTTGGCTTTCAACTTCAAAGAATTTGACAAAGATACTCATATAAACAGACTAGCAGGTGTGAGGCATGTGGTCCTTAGCACCTCATAAAAATAAATAAATAAAATGTCCATCTACAACTAAAATTATATTTTAAAAAAGAAAGAAAGGAAGAAGGGGAGAATCAAAGACTGAATGAGGATCACACTCAGGGACCATGACTCCACCCTAATGGAAAAAAAAATTTAAAAACATGTTCCTACCAGAATTTTAAATTGCAATGAACCAGTAATTGCTGGGAGCCTCCTGTTCTTCTCCGTTTTCCCCAGCTCCTTTTTTTAAAGCAGGAATTCTACTCAAGTTTTTCTGTTTTGTCATGTCACTACTGTTATATGGAAGCAGATAACTTTCTTTACTTCGTGTATTGAGATTAGAAAGAGGCAACACCTAAGTGATTTCAGCTACTTATAGACTTGATTTAGATATCAAGATAATAGACTTTAGGACTCAAGTCTTTTTTTAGGGGGGGGGGTGCTGGGGATGGAACACAGGGCCTTATGCATTTGAGGCAAGCACTCTACCAACTGAACTGTATCCCCAGCATTCAAGTCTTAATGCAAGGATAAATTAACTACTGCCTGGGGGTCAACTCCTGATCTGCTGCCACTTTAATAGATTAGTAGTTGAACTCAGAGACATCCATTTGCTTCAACACAAAAAAGGCAGAAATGAGCTATGACACAGAACCTTACTGTTGACAAACAGTTACAAAAAATTTGACAATTCCTGTCTTAATGCTTTAATGGAGGAGGCAGACCATAGGTGTCTTAAGTGAGTTTATTTTGCCTCGCATATGTGAGGCACTTAGGTTCAATTATGAGCACCACATAAAAATAAATAGATAAAATGAAAAAGATACTGTGTCTTATCTAGAACTAAAAAAGTTTTTGAAAAAGGGTAGGGTATGTAAATGACTTGTGGTCAGAAGGCTAAACTGTATGATGAACGAAAAATAGCTGTAAATTCTTTCTTCCTCTCACTATTGAGAGATAGGGTTTACTTTCACTCCTGTTGAATTGGCACTGATTCTTCAAACAGCATAAGGTGGCAGAAATGATGCTATGAAAATTCAAAGTCTTAAATTATAAGAGAGCAAGAAAGATTTCATTTTTATACTTTTGGGGAGACCTGAGCTGCCATGTAAAACAAAAAAGCCTGGCTACCAATTGGAAAGAAGATATCCTCAGACTATAATGCAGAGAGAGAAAGAGACAATTTTGGAAAAACAAGTAAATCTTCAAAAATTATGTATAAAGATAATTCTATCTATTATTTAATAACCCAGTGTCTTAATGTACCTGTCAGATGATTCTAACCACAGATATCATGTAACTGCAACTACATGAGGACCTCACGCAAGACCAGTCAAATCTCCCACCTGATACTAGCTAACCCACTGAACGCTGAGAGATGATAAAATGGCTATAATTTTAAGCCACTGAATTTTGGTATAGTTTGTTATTGAACAACACATAACTGGAACAAATTTTCTAACATTAAAGTGCATGTCTTCCTAAAATCCCAACTTCTACCTTAGATCTTACATACTATTAGCAAAAAGGATTTAAAAGGCTGGAGGTATACTCAGTGGTAAAGCACTTGCCTAGCATGTGTGAGGTCCTGGGTTCAATCCCTCATACCACAAAAAATAAATAAGAAAGTAACTTGTGTCTACAGAAAACTAAAAAATAAATATTAAAAAATTCCACTCTCTCTTTCTCTCTCTCAAAAAAGAAAGGAAGGAAGGAAGGAAGGAAGGAAGGAAGGAAGGAAGGAAGGAAGGAAGGAAGGAAGAAAGAAAGAAAGAAAGAAAGAAAGAAAGAAAGAAAGAAAGAAAGAAAGAAAGAAAGAAAGAGGGAGGGAGGGAGGGAGGGAGGAAGGAGGGAGGGAGGGAGGGAGGAAGGAGGGAGGGAGGGAGGAAGGAAGAAAGAAACTAAGTAAATGGACTTGGTTAGTTTCTGCTAGCTAATAAGAAACAGTGTGTGTTGGGGGTGGGGTTGGGAAGAACAGAGTTACAAAAACAGTGAGCAGAAACAGGTTATCTTTCAAGATTGCTTTATTTTCATTTTTCCAATTCCTTATTTGTTTTTTTTAATATTTATTTTTTAGAAGTAGTTGGACACAATACCTTTATTTCACTTATTTATTTTTATGTGGTGCTGAGGATCGAACCCAGGGCCTCGCACATGCTACACTGAGCCACAATCCCAGCCCCCCTTATTTGTTGATAAAGTTATTGCTTACA